>NC_136886.1:27253352-27743352 GCF_949152265.1 Phoxinus phoxinus | reverse complement strand
AGTGAATTCTTTCTAATTCATTTTTTAATTAAAGTATTTTATTGGCATGATTGAGTTTACAGGCAATAATGACAAGACAAAGAAATAAACATTATAACAATAAGAAAATAATGATAAAATGATTATTAAAATACTATAATAAACTTAGTAGTAGTATTATTATTATATACTATATATATATATATATACAATATAATCTTATATACATAAAACAATACATCAAATATATAATTAAATAGAATAGACATTTAAGACAGTATGAATAAAATATAAATAAAACATGAATAATATTATTTTGTTTAATAATACAAATTGTGTAATACTAGTTTTTTTAAATAAATAATGGTTCTAAATTGATACATTAAATTGACAGCCCTAATAGGGATTTTTTTTTCCCCTTGGTTTGGCATAATTATCCTGTTTAACAAAAATATGATTACTTAATGGCAGCCTTTCTGATTTCACACAAAATGTATGATTCAACAGCAACAAATCTAAATTTAGACTTAGGAGTAAAAAAATGTTTTACCTGGCAATGAATCTCTTCCCCATATACCTGAACTGATGTAGACACACTCTGTGTGTAAGAGAGAGAGAGAAATGAACTGAGTGCTCAGTGTTAAGTTACAGGACCTCAATGCTCTGATGTGATTAGTCTAGATGACTTACTCTACTAAAGTGAAAAAGTCCATCAGCTCAGAGGTTGTGGCTTTGTTCCAGTATGTAAATAAGGCATCTGGAAAAAATGGTCAAAAGTGAACAAATTCATGAGCAAAAGTAAGTGGCCTTTGACAATTAGAGTCATGTGTGGATGTTCTTACCTTCAGACATGCTCTTTAAGACATGGAGGAAACACATGAGCAGGTTTTTGATTTCTTCTCTGTCCAATTTATCACAACGTAGCATAGAGCTACCCAGAGCAGAGGCTGACTGAGTCTGTCATACACACACACATAAAGTATTTAATGGAAGACAACAAAAAATCACATCACAGAACACTGTTTAATCAGAAGCTTTGAGCAAAGGAATCATTCACTGCTCAATCCTAAATGACTTTAAGTGTGCAAAAAACACACACCTCACCACATGCACGGAGCTGGAAAAATAAAATATGAGAAAGACATGCAACACCCTCAAACTATAAAAGATTAAAGAGATGAAAGCACACACACTCCCCAGGCGGGGACACTCTAGTGTTGCTCTACTTGTATGGCGTCAGTAATTCTGTTAGTGTCGTTGTCGTAGAGGGCGGGGCTTGAGAGCAGTGAGAAATCCATTGTGACGCGTTTGGCTGCTCGGCTGAGAGGGACGGAGTCCTCGGGCTCAAGGGGGAGGGGCAACACGGTGAGGGTGTGTCTACGTGTAAACCTCTCTTTCTGCTAAGAGGTCAGAGGTTAGGGTCAAGAGGGGAGGATAAGAGTTAGCAGTGATTAGGGGAAATTTATGAGCAACATGCCTCACTTGATATCCAGCTGAATTAAGCCACAGAGGTCATTTGTGTCCTCATATTTAACTTTGTTTAGTGAGTAATACAAAAATGTATATATAAATTAAAACATCAACCCTGAAACATTTGAAAGATTATATTTGCCAGTCTGCATGTACCTATTCCATCCATATAAAGAGTTATAATGAACAAAAAATGTTCTGTACATTTTGTATTTATTAAAATGAAAATATTATGATTTCAATGTAAATACTTTTATGTATTTTAAACGAAAAGTACGTTTCTCAACTCACACTTTTATGAGGGAAATCATCTGCAATCATTATGAAAATATTGAAATTTTTGATAATTAATACAATTATTATAACCTTCAACCTTATATCCTCCAACCCTGAAATCTAACAGTGTTGGCATAAAACATGAAAAAAGGAGAAATATCAGTATGTACCACATTATACTGTGATATATTAATGAATATATTATATATTATGAATCTTCCAAACTTGCTCTGGCAGGGTTGAAATAATGTGGTGGTTTTCGTTTAAGGTTACTAAAAAATAAAAAAAAAGATTGGTACAGCTCTTCTGAGATTATTAATATTTGGCCTTGAGGGAGAATAAAAATGTGATTTTTTTTTTCCCAATTGAAATTTTCTGGCATCGTTACATACAAATGACCCAGGGTCACAGATGTTTTATGACCTCACATGTCACAAGTAATGTATTAGACACATGTGGAAAAGTGAATACATCACAGCTTCAGTTAAAGGGCCCCTGCATATTATGAAAGTAGGAGATTATGTTTAAACAAGACAAATTTATTTTGGGTCTGAGACACAAAATCCCTGTCATTCTACTTTACCTTATCGAGGGTGCTGGTCTTCTCAGGGAGGCTGTTTCCCGAGTCTGTGCTGACCAGGGAGCCTCGAGAGTCAGCGTGGCGCACAGAACCGATGTTAGGCGTGGAGGTGTGAGGAGAGGCTACGCACAGAAGACACATAACTCATATAATAAAATCATTCACAGAAACATCTGCTGATAATCTCAATAATACTAGAAGCAGGTGAAAGGCCTGAGATGCTGGAAAGGAATGTTTTTCATTTGGTCATCACTCACCAGTTCCTGAGATGACCCCAAATACATCTTTATGAAGGCTGTTGTCAAGGTTACCAACAGGCTTTTGGGGTGTTGCCGTAGAGATGCCGGCAAGATGTTCATCTCGCCCATTCTGAGGAGAAATAACAGAGTTGAACCTAGCATTTCAGATGGCATGTGAAATCTAAGCTGCTCAAGAATAGAGAGAGTAAAGGAGATAAAGTTCAAAAAGATGATTCACCTGGTTGGTGTTAAAATTAGACGTGTCTCTCACATTTACTCTGTGAACGTTCTCCTGTAGCAATCCAAACAAGGGTAGATAGAGTGTCGCCAACCTGGCCTGCTGACTCTGCACAAACATAAACAAATATACAGGTTAGCTATTTACCAGTTAAAAATCAATGTCTGTTTAAGGCAAGTCACACAGTACAGTTCCTATAGGGAAAGAACAAAATATCCAAAAGAAGATAATAATACACTGCCCATTTTACATTTTTGAAACAAAGGTTTTCAACACTGATAATAAGAAATGTTTCTCAAGCGCCAAATCAGCATATTAGACTGATTTCCGAAGGATCATGTGACACTTGATGACTTGAGTAATGATGCTGAAAATGCAGCTTTGCCATCACAGGAATGAATTTAATTTTTAAAAATATATTAAAATTTAAATCTGTTATTTTAAATTGTAATAATATTTCACAATATTACTGTTTTTACTCTATTTTTTTGATCAAATAAATGAAGTAATAAATGAATTCAGATGAATTGGAATGTGGGGAGCATAAGATACTTCAAATGACAGTTCAAATCTGGGAGGATAAAACCAGAAGAAGAACATTGGAGACTTATGAGCTAAACCACCAAGGTAAGGCGAGCAGGTTCTCTATCCGTGACAAAATCATGTTCAAAACTGTATTTCTCACTGCATGGACATTCCAGAGTAAAACATTAAACAAAACTGGCAAGGCCTTTATCCAATCCAATCCAACTTTATTTATAAAGCACATAATAAACATAGTTGACCACAGTGCTGTACAATTAAATAAAAAAGCGAAAAAATAAGAACCACGAAAAAAAATCAACACACATTCAAGACTAACTCAGACAGGTAGATACAGCGACAATACCTGAGCTCGCATACTTAGTTAAAACAATTTTTTTACATTAGCTTTTGATTGTTTCTTAAAACCATTCAGAGATGATGTTGATAGTCTCGAAAACGCTGGTAAACTGTTCCATAGCCATGGGGCAGCTACCGCAGATGCTCGGTCACCTCTGGACTTTAGTTTTGATCGCAGAACATGTAAGAGATTTTGTGCATTAGATCGCAATGATCTCTTTGACTCATGAACATGAATGATATCAGCAATGTATGGAGGGGCTGTAGCAAGCAAAGATTTAAAACAAAGATTCAAATCTTAAAATTAATTCTATAAGGTACTGGTAACCAGTTTATCAAAAAGATGACTGAAAGCTGGGCCTTCCATACTGCATATTGCGATTTCTTCCAATCATGTTTCTAGCTACTGTACTATACTGTTTTTTAAAATTGACTGGAGACCACTTTTCCCAGATATAGATATACAGGTATTCATATTTATTTGTTAAGCTAAGTTTCTAAGGCAGTTAAAAATTTAAGAAATCCCTTAGTCCTAATGCCCTTAATATAAATAAAGGTTTTCATAAGGTGTTATTTGCAATTGGGCACTGACCTTGGAGACATAGCGATCGTCAAATGTGTGTTTGATCATCAGACTCTTGAGAACTTGAATGCCAATCTGACGGACTTCCCCAAACTCCTGAAGGACCCCACACACCTCCCTCAACAACAAACCCACTAGGAAGTGATTCCTGCAGAAATCATCAGTCAGTGAGTAGTCCAACTGCAGATCTACGAAGACAGAGAAAAGAAAGAGAAAGAAAGACATTACACCGCAGATACCGAATGTACCTCCAGCTATCTTGAAAAGACCAGAGGCACTAGTTCAGAAAAATCCTCTTGATTCCATAAACAAAAATGTTCTACAGCTTTTTATAATAAAACCAAAAGCATGGCATTGACAAGTATGCACCTAAATAACTTCACTGAAGGTATGGTAACAGCAAATTACAGAGAACACACATACATTAGAAGATATTTGACAGACAGACTCAATGGCCATTTCACAGACAGTTATTCAGAAAATACAACAGTTTTAATCAATCAATCAATCAATCAACCAACCAACCAATCAAGATCTAGACAGAATCTAGACTGATGAATGAATTAGCAACATATGTAAGACAGAGGGGACTAGGACACTGAAGAGAGACATAGACTGTGTCATTAAGACTAGACACACGAACATTGTTCAGTCACAGGCAAGCAGGACTGCTCACCTACACTTCTGGCATGAGTCTCCTTAATGTGACACAGAAAAGCTAGCACACACAAAGAAAGAGGAAACAGTGGAAAGGCATGGCAGAATATGAGCAAAAGGCACAGAAAGCCCAAAGGACAGAAGCATCAGAGAGAGGAAGGGAGAGTTCTATTAAATCTAATTTTCCTGATGAACAACTTAACCTTTCAAGAGTGATGTCAACAACAGCACGCAGTAGAATATCCCTGTATGTTTACCTTGAAACCTCTGAATGCGGCCCTTCCCAAAAGGCATGGGCAGATTGAGGGGGACATAGTGTTCATGATTACACACTACCCGCAGAAACTCAAACTTAAACTCGTACAGCGTCTGCAAGACACAAAGACATAATTATATTATATTGATCAAATAAAAGCTGCATTAGTGATCTTCCCGACCACATACCTTTGAACATTAAATTGTATTTGATTATAACAGAATTACAACAGTATATTGTAGAATTAGCACTTTATATAACTATATAAGTTCATATAGCAATGTTTTTGTGTACCTTGGGATCTCCAGGTATGAAACAGGTGATGTAATTGTTTATCAACTTGAAGACAAATCCTCGATCCATAAAGGTAAAACAGCGCTGTAGGACAGTTAGTTAGAAAACACCATTTAAAGACACAAGCCTCTAAAGACAACTTCATAGAGGAACTTTATTGATGAAATGATCAAATATTGGTCAGTTATTTCTGAGTATAAATCAATTGCTCATGGTGGAGATAGCAGCTCTTCTTCTGGCCGTACCTTTATGAAGACGGCCAGGCTGTGATTGGCATTGCGGGCAGCATCCAGGTTATCCTTATACTTCTGTGTGATGTGGGGCATCAGCATGTTTACCAATGTCTCCACAGCGTGGTGGAACGAAGCCGTGAAGCGCTGGTTCCTGGACAGCTAAATATACAACAACACGGCTCAGACAAATAATAAAAGGAACATGGTTAACTACCTAATACAGCATACCTTACAAAAACCATGGTAAAAAAATGCAGAAAATCCATAGGTAATAGAGTAACTGTTACTACAGTAAAACCTCTGGGATCTCTTTCAAAAGTCTAAGAAGCTTTCAGAATCTTTTCCTTTTGGTTAATTTCCATTGTTGAGGCAAATACTATTTTTTATTGTTTTAACTAAGATATTTCGGCGAAAAGTTTGTAAGCAGTAGTTCTGAGAGAGGCATATGATTATGTTTACCTTGACCTTGCCACTTTCCATCAGGAACTGTGACATTGACTTCACCAGGGCTTCAAAAAAATACCACGAATACTGAAACACCAAAGTACACATTTTAAACGATGACAAATACAACCTTCAGAGATTGAAGAGTGTTAAAACCGAGCGTTGTTTTCAGTACCTTGAGAAGCTTGTTGCTGGTAAGGAAGTCAGTTGAAGGCTTTAAGATGGATGTCATGGCTTTGGCCAGTTCTTCATGCACTGTCTTACTGTTACTGGTTAAATAGGACTCTGTTTTAAACACGTACTGGAATAACATGAAGAAAATCATGTAACCAAGTCTACTTTAGAAAATGCACAAAATGTAGGACATTGTACATATCCATAACCATGGTCAAATGTTTCAGAAGTTGATTTACCTTGACATATGACCTCAGGTAATGTTCTAGACCCTCTTCGTGGCACTGAGCAACAATGTGGACCATGACCCTGCAGGGAAGACAGATGAACAACAAGAGACCATGTGAGAAACAGAAAAGGAGAGGATCCAGTGTTCTGATTTTGGCAACTCCTGCTCTCTCACCTGGTGGTGTTTACAGCCACATCCTCATTACTGGCGTTGGTCAGAACATGAACCAGTTGGTTTAAAATGGTCGGCAGGAAGTTGATCATAACATGACCTTCCATGGCATGAAGACTCTGGGAATTTATGGGTAATGTTTTTTTCCAACATAATAATAATTAAATCAGAATAAACCAGCTTCTCTAACTTCTCTATGCTCACCTTGAGGAATTTGACAAGCTCACCCTCAGCTGGACGGGTGGCACCAGACTGCATACTCTGGAAATGATGGAAGAAATTGTGCAGGTGCTGATCCTGAGGAGATGAAGAGAGATGTTTAAGTTACATAGTGGGACTAGATTACGGTAATAAAGAACCTATGACTAATCAGAAGCATTCATAGCAGATCTAGTTCACTAAGACCAAGTACATTAGCACTGCCCTTTTCATTAGCATGCCAAAACTACAGTACTTAAAATATACCTAATTGATTCTGAATGTTAATAACATCATAATTAGGATCTATATCCTTTATAAGTCATACCTGAGTGTATATGGTAGAGACCAGATGTGTGCACACTTTGAAGAGAGGACGTCCTCCATCCACCCACTTTATCTCAGGACTGGAGTGCTGCAAACACAACATCCATAAACACAACGTCAATTTTAAATGGTTTATTTTAATTATATGGACAGATCATCCACTGAAAGATCTCTTTAATGTCTCAATTAGTTCTCCTAGACAGCAATGAGATTAAAAGAAGACAAATAGAGACTTTTGATGAAGTTACATGCCTTCTCAGATTTCTTAATTTCATTTTCCTGAGAAAAGAGCTCAGTGATTTTTATGTCTCTGTGTATGTGCTAATGTGTTTCAAAAGAGATTTCAACAAAGTCAGAGATTTCAATACGAACTCAAAGATTCCTCATTAAATTCTCAAAGACTCACTTACCGAATTTTAGGAGAAATATCTAAGTGTCTAAAGTTGGTGTTAGCTATGAAAGAGCGACCTCTGAGATATAAAAAACTAATATTATGCAATAAGATCCACTAAGACAAAAAGGTCAATAATAATTCTTGATATTCACAAAGTATATCCAAATAGCAAATTAGACTACTCACACACACACACACACACAATGCGCACGCACGCACACCGTCTCAACAGATACAGGTTCACATTTGGTCCACAAATGGCTGCAATTTTTGCCAAGATCGGAAGGTTTTTGTCATGACTATGCATAGTGGGTTTACCTTGCTTACACCCTCCTGGCAGCTGAGGTAACCATTTGGTAGGTTGGATCCCACAGAGATGAGTTGCTCACTCATAACAACACGACCATCTTTAAGCAAAGGAAGCCAGGCAGAGCCCACTGACAGAGAAACAGACAAAAGTGAGAGAAAACATTCAGCACATCCAAAGACTACACTTCACTGATATGCCTCGCTTTGATAATGCTGCAGAAATATTACAGTATGTATAACAAGCTAAAAGTACCAAAAATACAAGTTCCTGGAGCCCCACCCCATGCCTCAACATATTAGCCTTGTCAGCTTTATTCAGCATGCTGTACCTGGGGTCTCCACTATGTCCCGTTTCTTTGTGCTGCTGTCACAGCTGATGTGGTAAAAAGTGAAGAGCAGGTGATGCTTTTCATGAAGCTGTGTGGGCAACTCGATTTTTATCTGCAAAATATATATACATAAGAATTTTTAAATGTAAGCTCAGTCTGAACATGTCATCTTACTCTATATCAATCAAAAAAATTAGGTGGGACCAAAAAGGAAATAATCCTGAATATTTGAAATATACAAGTGAAACTCGAAAAATTAGAATATCGTGCAAAAGTTAATTTATTTCAGTAATTCAACTTAAAAGGTGAAACTAATATATTATATAGACTCATTACAGGCAAAGTGAGATATTTCAAGCCTTTATTTGTTATCATTTTAATGATTATGGCTTACAGCTATGAAAACACCAAATTCTAAATTTGAATATTGTGAAAAGGTTTTCATAGCTATAAGCTTTTAAGTTGAAATAAATGAACTTTTGCACGATATTCTAATTTTTCGAGTTTCACCTGTTTAAAAGTAAACAATGTAAACATACAGTGATAAAATCTTTCATATTTGGATAACTGGCGCACTATTATCATTATACTAAAGAAATTAACTACCAATAAAAAGTTTTTGGGTATTTTAAAAGAAAGTGAAAATTCTTTAAATTCTTTTATCACAAATAATCATGTATTTTAATTTTATATTATGAACATACACCAATTTGAGTGAAAACTTCGGATAAAAATGTAACAAATTTTAAAAATGTTTGGTAAATCCCATTTTTGCTCTGTTTAAAATGTTTCAAAAACCTAAAATGTTCTGTTTATTTTCTGGTTTAAATTTTTAACCTCCATATTGTCAATATGACCACACACTTTTAAACCCCACAGTATAGATCATTTCTCCACTTATATAATTATGTCCTGCATTGCTATAATATGTCTTTCAGTGCCTCATTCATCACCTCATCATAGAACTCTGGGTTTTGCTGGTGGTGCAGTACAGCTGCATAGGCATGTTTGGTGAAGAGAGGACCTCCTGGACGACCATAGATACACTACACATAACAATGACATGCATAAACATGGAGCAATATTATCTTCTGGTCAAATTAAGTAGATTCTACACTCTTTATAAGTCTTGGGGCAGATGTTTACCTTCAAAGGTTGAGCATCCTCTTCATCCGACTCTCTGAATTCCACACATACTGCAATGTTCCTCGCCTGAGTCACATTAGAGAAAGAAAAAACATGATCCTGAAAACTACTTACTGTCAAATCTCTAAGTGCAAATTTTATGAGCGGCAGGTGTAAACAGAGCTTTCATTACACTGGCCATCTCTTATGTCAATACCTCTGGCCGAAGGCACTTATTTTGCAAGAGGATGCTAATGCTAAAAATGCTAATGTACCTTGGCGAAAGACTTCTGGTTGTCGTATTTGAGGTGCTTGGGATAGACATATAGATGATTGTTGTAGGTGGTGAAAGGTTGAGAGCACTTGGCAATACAGGGAACAAACTCCTCCACCTCCAACAGAACACCATTGCTGTTCCCATTACTTTCAAAAGGCCTCACTGGGATGTAGGATGGAGTGACACAATCTAGGCAACGGAGAGGAGAAAATTTGAGTTCAAGTGACCAATTCATGGCACACAAGGAGGGCATACACAATCAGCGCATAAAATATGACGAAAATATCATCAGAAAATATGTGCATTAGATTAAGGTTACATTAACAAATATTTTGAAGACTTACTAGCCATATCAGGAGGGACATTATCAATGGTCACATCCAGGTTACCCAGGATGACAGGTAATTTAGCCATCTTCTCAGGTCTGTGGATACAATTTTGATATACTGTATTCAGTTTGT
Organism: Phoxinus phoxinus; assembly: GCF_949152265.1. Classification (NCBI taxonomy): domain Eukaryota; kingdom Metazoa; phylum Chordata; class Actinopteri; order Cypriniformes; family Leuciscidae; genus Phoxinus; species Phoxinus phoxinus. Next base: position 27,733,227 of record NC_136886.1, on the reverse strand, counting down.
TCATTTTAGAAGCTCATTTCTCTGTAGGGGGACTGAAAAAGTGCCCCTCTGAGAAGTACTACAAAACACATTCCTAACAGTGGGACCATCCACAGCTGAAAATACACTGCAGAAGAATATGATGATTTTCACTCTTTCCCCGCCAGCGTTAATTTTTTTAAAAAGTAGTCACTGCCAGCATTTTTTGATAATTTTTTAACAAAATTCTCTTGGCCCCCAGAATTTGTATGCTTTCCAAAAAAAAAGGGGGGGAAAAAGGTTTTATTCAAGCTTAATGCATTCTTTTTTTATCAACACTTGAATGTGGGTAAGTTTCATAAAAAAATATGTTTATTTAAAGCCAAAAAAACAAAAACAAACATGTTTTTGACTACATCTAGATTGGATTCAGAATGATAATCGAAACATAGATGTTGTAGATCAAGTCCAACACCCCAAAGCTTGCGCAGTTCTATAGCTCGTCCTGGATCGACATTTGTCTTTCGGTAACATTATGCCGTTTTGATTTATATGCTGTTTAATGTTGTTGATGATCGCGTTATTTTACATATGCATTTGCTGACACATGCCATCGCTTGTTTCTGCTGCTTCTTCGCCTGCGTTTTGATCAGCAGATTCAGTACTCTTTCAGATGATGTGTAATAGCGCCCCCTACCATATAACAGTGAAAACACAGAAATCCGGAAATTTCCGTAAATGGCAGGGAAAGAGTTATTAGATTGAAACTACTGTAAAAGGGACAAGTAAAAAATCACAGTGAAGACAAGTTTGATGACTTGGTGAATACTGACTTCCGAAAATCCGCCAGCAGTTTGAAAAGATCCTCTTCTGAGAGTTTATTACTGTCTTGCCGGTACAGCGCGGAGAACCGAGCGCTTTTATCCAGAGTTCCCGAGGCATCTTTAAACACAGGCCTGTGGAAAAGAACAAAAAGATTCAATATTGTGATTGACACAACACAGAGAGAGAAGAACAGAGCATTTCCAGACAGTTTTGTCTCACCGGGCTGCCCATGCGAAAGGCATCCTGTACTGGCCCAGTCTGCTGCAGGCCATCTTGGCATTCTTCAAAACCTTCTGAGCAACCTGTGAAGCAGAACACACACAGTGTTCCCCACAACCTCTCAAGAGACATTTTATTAACAGTAAACTGGGCAGACAGCATGTTCCCGTGAGCCTAGCGGGAGTTTTAGTTGGTAGCGTAGAGTCGATTTTGGCAGGATATTGCAAGGGTCATTGTGGGATGTGGTAGAATTGTTTGCAAGTTTATGAATCCTAAGTCCTGATTATCCTTCTCCTTATCCCTGTAATAACCACTTAGGGCCCTGTTTTAACGATCTGAAACGCAAGTGTCAAAGTGCAAAGCGCAAGTAACTTTGTGGGCGGATCCCGGCGCTGTTGCTATTTTCCCAGCGGGATAAATGACTCTTGCGCCCGACGCAAATCTAAAAGGGGTTGGTCTGAAGTAGCTTCATTATTCATCGGTGTGGTTTGGGCGTAACGTGAAATAAACCAATCAGAGCGTCCTCTCACATTCCCTTTAAGAGCGGCGCGCTTGTTCCATGGCGGATCGCTATTAACGGCGGATTTGCCGGCGCACGCCAGGAGCGATTCACAGCCGAGGAAACCGACGTTCTCGTCAGGGCTGTAAAACACAGAGAAGTGACATTGGGGATGATGGGAGAAACCCAGCTTCGGTTAAACAGGCGTATAATTTGGGTAGTAAATGTGTAGCCTAATCTCGATTTTTTTTTTTTTTATCTAGATAGATCTTTTTCACATCTTCATGGACACAACAATGATTTCCCTTGTGTGTTAATATTTTTCCTTGTAATAATGTATGATTTGCAAAAATGAAAACTGCTGCATCTGTTTATATTAGAGAATCAAAGTGGATGCGCGTTAACATTATGGCCAAGCACGCGCCCTTAAAATACCATATCACTAACGCGTAACGCGCCACTGTCTTTAGACTATTTTTTTCCTGGTCAATGGCGCAATTGCTTTCTAAAACTGGAAAATAGCACCATGGAAGTTTTGCGCCGGAACACGCCTTCTCTTTGCGCTGAACCGCCCCCGCGAGCGCAAGTTCATTTCCTAATTTACCGACGTGCGTCTGTGGAGGGAAAAGTCCGCTGTGCGCGGGTGCAAAATAGGAATGATACATGCGTCGGTGTTCAAAGTCAATTGCGCTGGGTGTAAGATAGGGCCCTTAGTGTTTTGATTGACATTGTGTATTTGGTACTTCTGTTTTGTTTGTGTATATGTTTGGATCAGCTGTGTTGTTTATGCACTGTGTGTGTGTGTGTGTGTGTGTGTGTGTGTGTGTGTGTGTGTGTGTGTGTGTGTGTGTGTGTGTGTGTGTGTGTGTGTGTGTGTGCGCGCGTGTGTGCGTGCGTGTGTGTGTGTTAGGCCCATTGCCTTGCTGGAGTCGGAGCTCTTCATGTAGGGCTCAGCGCAGTGGGTAATGCCTCCCTGCAGAACTTTCTCGATTCGTGCAACCAGAAAGATGTCAGGGTGAGGACACGTCACAGAGAAGACACCCTAAAACAAAAATGAGCACATAGACTTCTCTTACTGAAAGGATTGTGTATTAAATTTATGTATCGTTTTTCCAAATAAGGATGTCCCCAAAGGGAGGTTAGATATAACTAACTTCTGCGGACAAACTGTCCCTAAAGTATAGCTCAGTAAACACAAACACACGTTGGGTTTTCATGTTTTATGGGGACATTCCAAAGACATAATGATTTTTATACTGTACAAACTATATATTCTTACAAGTATATATATCATTACCCTACCTATAAACCTACCCATCACAGAAAACGTAATTATGTCTTTTGAAAAGGTAAAAATGCAGAAAGTATTAGCCGTTTTCCTCATGGGGACCAAAAAAGTTCATTTTCTCCCCACAACGTAATCCATCCATCCATGAAAATATACTCTTACCTTTCTGGGGTACTGCAGCATCCCCTCCAGCAGTTCACTGAGCAGCATTTCTCCATGAGGAGTGTCCACCCCTCCGTTTATCTGCACGCCTGGTGGTGGGATCATGGATCGGACCATTGAGTGGTTTAGATCCACATGATAATCTGCAGATATTTTTCTACTGTTCTGCACGTCAAACAGGGAGAGAACCACGAAGAAGGGCTCCACCTGAAGAAAACAGTGACAGCTGCATCTTAACTTACGAAACAAAAATATATGGGAATATACTGGAAAATATAATGTGATCTATTACATAATACATTTCCATTTATTGGAAACTAGTGTTTATATTTTTCTATATACTGATATACATGTATGGACCAGTATAACCATCTATATATTGATAACTAAAAAAAAAATATATAGTATTGAAGAAAAAACTGCACTACATTTTTACATGCAATAGCTTCATTGATACACTCAGGTAATTCATTTCTCTTTCATGAGTTAAAGCTAAACACTTTTATTTCACTTTTGTTTGCTTAACTACGATTTCATGTATGGAAATATGTGATGGTATAAGAAAAAAGTTTTTACAGAAAACAAATATATATATTTTTTGTATTTAAAAAAAATGGCAAGTCATGGCAACATGACGTGCAAATGAAATTTTATAAATATAAACATAAAACACAAAGATATATATCACAATAGATATTTTCCTTATAATTGTTTACATATATATTACACATACAGTACATTTCCACATAAATGTAAATATATGCATATACTGTAGTACATATACTGTATGTTCAAACTAATTTATATTACAGACACATACCATATTTTATAACATGCAACTATATATTGTAAAGTGTATTACTGACTATAAAATTACATACATTACAAAATATAAGTAAATATATTTTCACATATTTTTCATATATGAAAAGCAGCAATTCCTTATGTATTATTCAATATATTGTAATATATTAACATAGTATATTCTTCTGTATATTTAAAATATACAATAGATAATCTAATATATTGATCATCCATATAAGCAAATATATTTTCTTTTCATAAGGGGAATCTGTACCAGAAGTGTGTGTGTTGAGCTACGGTTGACATGTTGGACCGCAAACACATTTTTGAAAGCGCCACCGAGGCAAAGTGTTTATACTCATAGCCTATTGAGAACTCAAGTCTTCTATGTGTGTGCAAATTAAATTGAAATAGGAGAATGGGGTTTAACATTCAAATAATTACACATTTACCTTTATGTAATCGTGTACAGGGCTGACTATCAATATACACACAATTCTCCCTTTCCCATGGAGTTTGGCTGGCTGCCACAACACATCCCTCATCAGAGACAGTGATACTTAGCCAAAGAAAAGAGCTTTATAACCACAGAACCACTGTGATTGTGCGTGTGAATCTTACGTTAGTGGTCGGTCCCTCCTCATTCTCTGCTACACAGCTCTGAAGGTTGAAAGACAGATCATTGCAGCTGACCAAAACTCTCTTCCCAAACTTCTCCTCAAACTGCTTCACATCAGGTTCGATGCCAGACAAATCGAGTCTCTACGAGCCAAAACACACACACACAGCTCAAAACCAGTAGCTCACCCTGTGATTTAATGGACTGTTTATTATTGGAGCTGTGGCTCACCTGTGTGTCAGGGTCCAGAGTGAAGAGTTTCAGACGAGTCTCACTCCTCATCTTGGTCTCGATGTCTCTCGCACTCTAAAAAGCAGAAACAGGACGGCATTCACTAATTACTGCATCTGATTGTGTTTCCTGTTCCCGCATATTGTATGACAAAAAATGGTTAATTGGTTTCCAGTAAAATATCTAAACATCCTTAAAAACCGCATGAAACGAATGCTGCATTCGTCTTTTCATTCTTATTGTGACGTATATCCGAGTGAAAAAGCTTCTTGAACAAGAAACAATGTAGGGCGGAACTTGATTTTGTCCATCGAGAATTGATTGGATGGTTGCGAGTGACAGATTGTACCGTAAACCTGTAAATACATCATCAGAGAAGAGAAGAGATACTGGTGTGAGTGGAATTTATTTTGATTACATATTACAAGGGCACATGAATAATAATAAAAAAATGCTAAGCACGGATAAATCATTTATAATAAATACTGCAATATTCCTTAAATAGAAATTGTCAATTTTGATTTAATGGCAACTTTAAAACAAGATGAATGCTAAATTACATGTGATAATCTGACTTGTTTTCAAACAATATAAATTTAAAAGATAAACAAATATAATAAATTATAAATAGATGTCTTTCTATATAGGCAATCTGTTTTATTGTGTAAACATACTAAATGTAGGTAAATATAAAAAATTATATAAATGAATAATTAATAATTTTGTTGGCATTATTATTATTAAATAAACACTACTCTGTGCATTTGCTTTTTTTTTTTTAGATAATATTCTTTAAATGTTTTGTTTTCTCTCTTTGACACAATTTAGCTCCTCAATAAAAAAAAATGTTTGTATGAATGTTTGGATATTTTTACTGGAGAAAAAGGCACAAAAATTACTACAAAACCATTGAACATCATGGAAGTGATCATGGGAAGTGAGAAAATATCCTTATTTCAGAGAGAAGCAGCGCCTAGACGATTGATTCCAGGGAGGAGAGTAAAAGAGGACAGGAGAATAAAGAGCAAGAGAGAGAGAGAGAGAGAGAGATGTGATGAGAGAGATGAGAAAGACTGTGTGTGTGTGTGTGTGTGTGTGTGTGTGTGTGTGTGTGTGTGTGTGTGTGTGTGTGTGTGTGTGTGTGTGTGTGTGTGTGTGTGTGTGTGTGTGTGTGTGTGTGTGTGTCTCCAAAGTGTGGGTGGTTCATTGTGGAATGGTTGGAAAACATTAGCCGAGAAGACTAAGGGTGGGTGGAAAAACTGTGGATGTGTAGAGAGAGGGCAGACAGTGAGGACGCCAGCGTTGAGATCATACTACAGTCAAGACACAGGAGCCGAAAAGCAGTATTTACCTTCACACACACACATACATACACCCTGTGAAACTGTAGATGATTGTTTGTATAATCAGCTAATCAGGACATACTGTGTCTACATGTTCACAATACCTGGAAACTGTCCTGAAAATTCCCTGGTGATATGTCTGTCTTGCCCAGCTCATCGTCTGTGTGAGAGAAAACACACATGCTGTACTGAAACTCTCAAAACCAGCAAACTCAGTGGTACACAGATGTGAGTCTTAATATCTAAATCAACACGTTGTGACTGAGCAAACGGACAGATAACAGTGTCAAATCATAATAACAAACACTAAAATGTGGGTGCTCATACATTAAAGCTGTCAAACTACATTTGTATGATGTGAGCGGGTGTTGTGGGTGGTTGATAGCACATCTATACACTTTCTAAGGTGTTCTGAGTGGGTTTAATCATTCATATCTGTATAAGTGGTTACTAAAGAGTTTTGGGTGGTTGCTAGGGTGTTGCTAGGGTATTTAGGGTGGTTTCTAGGGCATTACTATGCTATTATTTCTGAAATATTCTGTTTTGAAAATGAATATCTCCAGTACGTGTTGTATATCTGTACATGTGGTTGTTAGAGTGTTTTGTTTGATTGTTAGGGTATTGTGGGTGGCATAGCTATATGGTTTCTAAGGTGTTCTGAGTGGCTTTAAACATGTTAAAATTATGTTTGTAGATAAGTTCCTTTCTGTCCCATGGTATTCAGTGCCATAATTATGACATTTTCCTCTTTCAAGGGATTTTTTCCCAATTTTCTCTTCAGCAATCTACATGATTTGAGGTATCATTCATGTCTGAGGCACATTGCGGGACAAGTTAGGCACCAAAATTAACTTAAGCTTAACTTTCTTCAAATACTAAACCCTAATTATGACTAATAGCAACAGTCATGCTGCTCCACTAGTAATTAGTTCATTTAGTTCTGCATTCTGATTGGTCAGCAGGTGTTTGTTGTTTTATAGGCGAGAAGAAAGGAATGTTCTGTCTCCTTTGAAACTCATCAAACGTAAATAAAGACTCCCAACCTCCTCTCCAGTGTGAAATCCGAAGGGTTTAAGAGGTGTTAAGTGTTACTGTTTGTGTATGGCTATGTGTGCGTCAGTTCAGGAGTGTTGGATATATGCATCTATCCATTAAAAGGCGTTTAAAGAGTGGGTGGTCTCTTCAAAGAAAACACACACATATAGGAAACACGACCACTCAGCTGGCTCTTCAAATACACGTCTGCGCGCTCAAACTGTGTCAACAATCTTGTATTATCGTATAGTAATGTATCAACACACTCCACCTATGTCATACATGACATCAGACACACACATCTGTGAATCGCGCACACTCTCACTGGCCCAAACACATACCATCGTGCAGTTCTCCGTTCCTCCTCTCCTGCATGGCAAGCTCAAAACTGCTGTGGAGGATCTTGTTGAGAGTGCTGATCCAGTCATCCATCTCTCCTTCGCTGTCTGCCGCCAGGAGATACGTGCTTTTATCCTGCATCTTCAACTCAAACGCGAAACGCCGCACTTTACTGTTCTGCACACAGACAAGCGGTGACAGAGAAAGAGAGACAGTTCTAATCACGTCACTGGCAGTGAATAGCATAGCTCAGATCTGAGCACAGTCTTCTCAAACTCACTTCTGTAGAAAAGTGGGGTATTTTTTTGTGGGAGAAAAATTCCCACAATTTTAGAGACTCTACACTTGATCATTTAATCTCATTGCTGTCTAGAAGACAAAATAAGACATCTCATTTGTGACTTTTCTTTCCTATGGGAATGTGAGAGCTCCAGAGACTTTTGGATGATTTTACACCTAATGCATTTATGATGAATTTACACAAGAAATGACTATGGAAAATATATCTGTCCTGCAGGAGCTGAAAGCCATTTATTCCCAGACGCCTGCTGAGGAATATCTGGCCACTTTGCATGCGCACCTGTTGAAATGTTTAGGTTTTGGAGCTAGAAATAACTTTGACTATTTCTCTTTTGTCCGAAATGTGGAAAACGGACAAAATGTCAAAAAACAGATGTTGAAAACAGACAAAACGGGTTGTGCATACCAAAGGAATACTTTCAGGAGGGCTGGTGAATCGAGGAATGTGATCACATTTGCACTCTCACACACACACACACACACACACACACACACACACACGCACGTGCACACACACACGCACGTGCATGCGCACACACACACACACACACACACACACACACACACACACACACACACACACACACACACACACACACACACACACACTGAGCGCACCACAGAGTGGAAATATTTGACCCTGGGAGAAATGAGTGAATTAAGCTGGACTTTATCTTTCTCTCTCGCTCTCTTCTATTTTTCTCTAACACTGATATCCCCTCTTGGTTTGAGACAAAGGAAGAGACTCATGAGGATGTTATTAGAGATCTGAACTCCTTTTATAAACTGCTTTGTACTGCAGTAAATACACAAAACAAAGCATTTATTCTTCAGGCGCCCTTATGAACTTTAAAGGAATGTTCCAGGTTCAATGCAAAGTTAAAATTCTAACTTGATTCACTCATTTAAAAAAAAGGCAAAAGAAATTACAGTTACAATAGAAGTAAATAGAGCAATAAACATAAATAACATTTTCTTTACACACCGAATAAATGTGTAAACTTCTCAAATGTGTGTACACACATCTCAATCATTATTTTCAAAAAAAGATTGAAAGAGTCGCACCACATGACATTGTAGAACATTGTACAACTAACTTTAACTTACCTTGAACTTAATTAACCTTGAACTTAACTAATTTTGAACTAATCTTGTAATAAAAAGGTCAAATAACATGCTATTTTAAGAGTTCTGGTAGGGGATATTTCATGTTGTTTTTTTCTTTTTAGTTTAGACTAGTTTAGATTTTAGTTAAAATATTTGTATAAACATTTTATTAAAAAATTTTTTTTGGTAAAAATAAAAGATTATGCCAAAGTATTTTTTTCCCTCACAAATTTCTTGAGAAAATGCCTTTTTTTATTTATGACATAAAAGAAAGTCGTATCATTAACAATAATTTTTTTTTTACTTTATGCCCCCAGAAAATATAAAAAATAATTTTCAGAAGTTGGAAACATGTTAATCATAAATATGTCTTTTCAAGTCAATAAATATACTAATATAAATAATTAACTACCATAGTAGGATGCGTCATTGGAGAAACTAACCAACTAGTCAGTTTCTGAAACCGTAGTAACATGGACGACCTCTAACATTTGAGGTGGAGGTGTAATAACTTCTGATAATTCATCTTTTCGAGATCTCAGAGATGCTGCTTCAACGAACACGGCACCTAATGACTACTTTACTGTTTTTGTTCCACGTCATTTTGCTGTATTTGATTCATCACGGATTCCCTCATCATACCTCGAAGATCCCTTGTTAATATTATGCACATGTGCACTCTTCAAAAACGCTGCTGACTGTATGTATAATATATATTTAAATAGAATGGAAGGTATAGAATGTACTGATTGTTACTTTACTTATTGTGCCCAAGATAATTATCTATTTAAGTCCACATGTAATTTAACAAGAAACTATGCTTCTAACCACAGCTCGAGAGCTGTAGTAACTTCCAACCACGCAAGTTTGCGATGCTGCTTGCGAATGTTCATTGGAACTGGTTTCAGGAAACGCCATATCGGTGAATTATTGGTAATGACAGAACTTGCGAACATAGTTGGCTAACAATGCTTTTGGGAAACACAACCCAGGACAACAATCTGAGCATCATGTCATTGATTCTTCTACTGATAGTTACCTGGATGACACCCATGCATGAGTCCAGGAAGATGGTTCCCTTGGGTTCTTTAGATATTTTCTCATCTTTGTAGAAGTTCAAGTTGTATGATCCATCTCCCAGCTGGGTCAAGTGGAAATACCTTCTCTTAAAAGACTAAATGGGAAGAAATTATGGAAGGAAAGAAAGAACACAAAAAGCATTAAATGAAAACAGCCGATTTAAACACGCTATGTTTAGATGTAAAACTAGTGACTGTTCTAAAAATAACATCTAGGGGTAAGGGACCATGGGAAAATGAATTAGTGAGAGCTGGAAGTTGGTGCAGCCCCACTTCCTGTCTATGACATGAGCACAGATCTGCTAAGAGGACGACAGGGTCAGAGTTTGCTTTGCTTTGTCTATCCAGCTGAACACAAAGCTATGCAAAAACTGCACCCCGTGTCACTTCTCTTATTCATGGATCCAATGTCAAGACTGTGAATTTATGGCATGCTGCTTTTGATATGGTGTCAACTTTTTTAACATCTATGTAATCTTTTTATTTATTTTAATTTATTTATTTTGTGTCTACATTCTGTTTGTATTTGATTTGTATATGCTTGAAGTCTACCAGGTGTTGGGTGGTGTGGGGTGGGTTTCAGATTTGTATAGTTGCTTTTTGCTTTATATTTTTGTATTGCTTGACCTTAAAAAAAAAAGAAAGAAAAATAGAAATAAACAGCTGTTAACAAATAAAAGAAACTGCACCCTGTGTCATGTCAATGAGATCAGCACTTGATTTGATGGCTATGTTTGGAATGTCTCACTACCATACTACTTTTTTTTGCAGTGTGCAGTATGCATATCATGCACAATATGAAAATCTCCTGTATGCATGAACATTTTTCAGAATGTGCAGTATGCAACCAGAGCACACTGCTTGGAATAATACATCCCTCAATGCATTGCACCCCACTTGATCTTTCAAGTGTGACTATGTTTATATGGAATTACTATAAACCATAATTTAGACTTGAATTAAAAAAGTTAAAAAATATATATATATTTTTGAGATAATAATGCCAATTGCTTAATTAAGCATGAATTAAGCGTGCATTGGTGCAAAATAAATCACTCAGAAATTGCTAGTAAATTCCATAATTAATTACAAAGAACAAGTTACAAATTGAATTAAACGTGAAATTCTGAAAGACTGAAAAATAATTGTCTTGTAAAACATACTCCAATAGACTTTGTTTTATTTACAACTTTCGAGAATTTTATTTTTACAGTGTGGGGACAGCAATACAGCCTACTACTTTTTGAAAAGTTTATCTTTGCATAAAGTGTTGTTTTGCCTTTTAATAAATAGAAACTGTGTAACCTCTCAGGTTCTACTTGGCAGTATTCAGTATGCTAGTATTTCATTCTGAACATAGTGATCACCGTGTTTAAGAACACGTTTCAGACATTTTTCGTCATCGTCAAATCAGAAAAGGGCTTGTGTATCTGTATATGGCTAACTCACCCTCATGGTAACACTGATGGCACTGTTCATGTTTGCTTTATACAGCCAGCCGTGCTTGGACACGCCCCCTCTCTGAGAACCCAATGATGCGGCATCCTTCAGGAACCAGAGATCAAGAGCACACATAAGAACACACAGAAGCGCAATCATACACCCACACACTCTGACTTCATCTGTTTCTTCAAAACATGTCGATAACAGCTTCCCACATTAGAGCCTCTGGACGCCCTCTCCGTGTTTCAACATGAAGTCCATTTTCACCTGACCCCCTCAATTATTCACGTTCTCCCTCATCCCTACAGGGAGCAGCCTTCAAACTGAACAAACAAACTCCATCCCTGAGCGAGCGTTTAGACAGAATGGCAGACATGGAGCTGGAATTCTGGGAAATGTAGGTGAAACCCAATCAGGGGATCAAATGGCCCATAGACAGCCGAGTCATGCGTCTGTTCTTTCTCGAAGGCTAATGTAGTCCCAGAGGCTCTGCACAAACGCATTACTAATAAGCTGTAAGTTCCATATTATTTATTTATTCTGCTTATCAGCCAGTGAGAACAGAGAGGAGGAGAGCGAGGGAAATCACTGTTGTGCATGATGGTGTATGCATGGTGCATGGATGTACAGTGCGGTGAATACCATTTCCTATACTAAGGAAACTGCCGGATTTAAGAAACAATAGCACATGAGTTTATTGCTCTCTTTCATAAGTTTATTACACACATTTTTAGACAGATTGAGTTTAAACGTATCTACCCTAAACTAAACCACTATCTGTAATGGCATATTTGGGGGTTTCTTAAAGGCACACTATGTAATATTTCGCTGCTAGAGGTCGCTTATTCAAAACAAAGGTGTAGCTATTTCGGCTCGAGAGCAGTGGAGCTTTTATTATGCCGCAGACGACCTCTTCTGTTTCGTCCGGTCATATATGTTGGGCAACAGTTTAGATACATACATTTAAGTGTGTTGAAAGTTATGTTATAATGTTACTCTAATTTAGTGTGTTCGCTACTGCTGCTACTATGAGACAATTGTTACACACTGCATTGAGCTAGAACGATATTAGGTATAGTAAATATATGGTACTCACGGTAAATCTAAGACTAACTATGTTGAGCTGTATAACAATGATTAGTTTTCTGTCAATGGATGTATTCAAACAGCCGCTCACCTGTCTAATAAAACACATAATATATTAAGGCGTCTTTAGTGTTTCCATAGTTTCTACACAATAAAATGGAAAACGGAAAACGAGAATAACGCGGGTATAACGTCATTGAGATAGGCGACGCACGGACATAGTCTGTGTCCTGGTTAATATTTCTTATTTCTCTGGATTTAAACATTCTTGGAAACATTTGGGATAATGTAAGTACACAAGTAATACAAAATACACAAAATATATAGCATTGCTCTAGTGGTTTTTGGATATTTTAATCCAAAAATCTTACATATTGTGCCTTTAAGGGCTCTTTTGCCCCAATGGACTGGTACCCCTACTACATAAAAAAAAGTGCCCAGAGTTGATAGCACTCACTTATAGACACAGTAAAAAACATGGGTAATTTTCCCTTACCTCCTCCTTATCTGCATCCTCGTCCACCTCAAACACGTGACTCGCTAGCTTCTCTGGCCGAGGAACTTTACTGAAAAAAATACAAATAAATTACATTTATATTTTCTGCCTGTGCAAAAGTCACCACCACAACGATAGAGTATTAAGGGTGGTTGCCAGAGTGTTGCTAATGTTTGCTAAATTACTTGATATTAAGTGTCTTTAACTACTATGTATTAACATTGAATTTAATAATTTGATGCGATGCACTTATTGTGTACACATGTTTTAACATTGTATTTTTTTTAAATACCTACATGTAATTGCATCTGTAATTAATTCCTGTAATTACATGTATAATTACACTGTTGACCCTACCCTTACCCCTTAACCTAACCACCACCAAACCTGTCCATAACATTACCGTATCCCACCTCAATAGCAGGTTTTGCAATACAATATGAATACAATAAGTACATTGTACTTCTTTTTTTAGGTTAGTACATAGTTGTTAGACACTTAATATAAAGCGTGACCATGTTTTTTAGCGTGTTGCAATGTGGTTGCTTGGTGAAAAAAATCTCCTCAACAAGCTAAACGATTTGAGGCATCATTCATGAGTCATGAGTCATGACTATACCACATACTGTACATTTGACAAAAAGGTTCAGCACTTATAACTCAAGGACACTGTTGCTCTTATCCTTCACACAGCCGATGCAGAATGTGCACCTGTGCTTGTGTGTTCAAGCAAACTGCATTAGCAGAATTATGATGAAGGCATGCGGGCGGATCGTAATGATGATGATGATGATGATGTTGAAGCTTCACAAACACAGCACACATTATCTCCTTCTCTTCCATCATCCCTCCTGCTTCCTCTGCGACCTTTTGCCAAATGCCAGACACTGGCTGGCTCCTGATCTCCACAATGTGATTTGCCAGTTATTGACCGCTATAACAATTGTTCTATATGTTAGTTGAGACCGGAAGTGACATCAGTGGATAACAGACACTTGTCTGGCGTTTGGTTGCAGCCTTGTCCTGAAACAAGTAGTGTATTTATGTGCTGAATGACAAAAAGATAGAGGAAGAGAAAGTAAAAGTGAGGAGGAAATAGGAAAAGAGCTGCTGATGGGTTGTTGATGTGTGAAGAACGGCACTTTCCAGATTTAGCTCAGGACGAGACCTTGCTGTCAACACTGGGGCAGGACAGGATGAGGACACTGATAAAAATTAGAGTGTAAAACAGCATCTCTCCCTCTTTCACACACACAAACTGTTCAAACACAAACAATGACTCATTGGCTCTCTTCCAATAAAACGAGTGAGCTGCCTTGCTGTCGACTTTTTAAGCATTGGCAGTTGTCCTCTAAATAGTGGTTGACCTGTCAGTTTTCTATAGGCCGATACCGATGTCCTAAACTGGAGGGTGGCTGATTGCTGATATAATGGCGGAAATATAACACTATTTATTTTAAACATAGTAAATAACACATGCACAGCAGTTGTAAGTAAAATGTATTAATACAAATTTTAACTTGATCAAAAAAATTATCTGTAAAATAAACAAAGTTAGCGAGGTTTGTGGCATTAAATGTTTATTAGATATTAAAGGAAAAGGATATGTTTTATAACGTTTGTCATAAAGGACCATACAGGAACGATCTAAATACACAGCAATAGAGCTGCTCACACAACGCATATGGGAGACTCAACAATTGTAATTGGATTCATCATCAACAATTATCATAAATAAATTATTATTATTATTTAATTTTTTTCCTGAGCTTGTCGCAATGCATTATGCATGTTTTGGAAAGATTCACACCTGTGAAAGCTGAATTTTTGGACTGTAAAAACACTGTAGTGTTCTTAATTGAACACTATAGAAATCTATATTAGGGTGTATAATAGAAAGTTGATGTGCTTCTTTTTTTCAGAATGATATTTTGGAATGTAGAAAACTGCTTGTATGCAATTATTATTTCATATGGAAAATACCATATACCATATACATAAGAAGAGTCTTTACAAACCAAATTACTTTATACATAAACCTTTCGGAAAAAAACACAAAAAAACGCTAGAAATTTAATGTTTTATGATGCCTACTTTTTAGAACAGCCTACACGTCGGGTGCATGAATATAATACCTTAAAATCCTGCCTACATAGGCAGCTAACAAGGTTTTCAGATATAGATATGAAGTTTCAATGAAGACCGGCTGTACTTCAAATAACGATCTCTGTTACTTTCCACCTTTCCATCAGTCTTATGGTCCTTACTTTGGAAGTTGGCGGAAGTCTCCAGAATAATCCTCGTATTTGTAGTTCACCACATGCCAATCAGAGTTGTAGGTCTTGATGCACTAGAAAAAAGAAACAGAAAAAATAAATCAAAACATGTCTGTCTTCTGGCATATGGAAAGCAAATAAACACATATACCAGCACGCACGTACACACACACACACACACACACACACACACACACACACACACACACACACACACACACACACACACACACACACACACACACGTAAAGACCCCAAATCCCACAAAGGCTAATACTTTTCCCGTAATCCAATAAGTATCATGTTTTCCATATCAATCTGTGGCAACAGCTTTTTAGAAAATAATTTCCTCACTGGGCGGCACTGCCTGTATCCCAGTGCTAATCACTGGCAAAGCTGTCACCACACCGCACCACAAACAGACACTAATATCCTCTGGGCATTACATTACAGCAGATTCAATTCTATTTGCTTTGTTGGCAAGGCAATCATTTAGTCCTCAGCAGTTCTTAAAGGGATAAGATGAAACTAAAAGCCTCTAAAACCCAAAACGGCTTTCTCACTTTTATTTTCAAATCCAATTAATGCAGAGAAAGAGGAAGTGAGTGAGACAGTAGATGAGTTGACAAAGTAAATTTAAGACCATTCGGAACTGCAGTAAGCATTCAAGTGTTGATTCTAAAACTAAATGTTTCTGTACTTCATCTGTAGCATTTCTGTTTCCGTTAGGGTAAAAAAGAAATATAATACAATAAAAATATAGTTAAATATAATAATAAAAATAGACAAACTGTGAATAAGAACATGTTTTTTATATTATCTGGACAAAAGGTGAGTGATGACCATGCAGGGTTTTTGAGTATTGTTGTGCGGTTGACGATAATAGGATGTTTTTAATCCCATTTTATCGCTGGCCAGGCAAATCTGAGTCATCATTTATGTTCATACTGTTGCGCCAGTTTATTTTTTGGGGGTACCATCTTAAAATGAGGGGGCCACAATATATTACATACAATACAATATAAGTGGCTACGGTACTGCATAGCACAAATGGGACAAGTTATGTTTAATATGAATAGAGCAACAGTAATAGTGATGCTTGACTATCATTTGGTATATTTAAGCTGTTGTTGTTTTTTAAACTAAAACAAAAAAGCATTGAGACAACTAAACCACCAGCACTGATGATTTATGACATAACAAAACAAAACTGATTAAAAAAATAAAGTTCTTGGGTAGCTCATCTTGTTTGGCTTCCTCTGTGGATCAGACTTAATTACAACTCTTACAAAACAAAATTATGTTTACTCAGTGTTTCAATTGAACATATTTTACGTCAGAAGAAGTTGCTTCCAAGAACGTGTTTGCAAGTTTACCACAGCAATGCTACAGAATGAATGTTGTTCTGGAGTGGACATGTGCGCTTGACTAATGGTCAGGGCAGATGTTTTGATTTGTGAAAAGCTGGAAAACTGCCTGGCTCTGGCCCAGCTGCCCTTGATGATGTCACTGAGCTCTTTAGTGGGAGGAAGTATCGTTTTACGCTCTCCGCTGTCGACGCCCAGTGCCTGTGATATACACACAAGCCTTGACCCAGACCTCACACACATGTACGTTTTTTCAAACACAAATGCATATAGAAGAATTATTGAAGATGCACTAATATACATTGGCTTGAGGAACCTCTCGGAATCTGTTTTGTCCTGTTTCACCATTTTATTCAATG
Organism: Phoxinus phoxinus; assembly: GCF_949152265.1. NCBI lineage: Eukaryota > Metazoa > Chordata > Actinopteri > Cypriniformes > Leuciscidae > Phoxinus > Phoxinus phoxinus. The sequence continues at coordinate 27,716,392 of NC_136886.1, read as the reverse complement.
ACAATTCCTGTTTTATTAACCTTACTTCACAATGCAGAAGTAAGCTATTTTCTGTGAATGTGTGAGATTTTCAATTCAAATGGGTAAATAACTAAAAGAATAATGAAGTGCAGTAAACTGTCAAATATTTGCGCTACAACCCAGTGTTTATAATTACAAAATATTAAAATAATATGATAAGAAATACTAGTTTGCAATATCAAGCAACAAATGGCCACACCAGGTCTTATGTTAAAAATAAGGTGGACAAATCTCTCTGGTTTTAGTTGTATCTAAAGCCATAGTCCTTCCAATATGATTATTAATAGCCTAAGGTAAAGATGTTGTGCATTGTATATGAGGGCTTATGGCAGTTGTTCCCAATTCAGGTCCCGGGCCGGATCAAATCATCACCTTGTTAAAAGAATGCTCCATGAACTGAGCTCCTTTCCGATTGATAAGGTCTCTACATAGTGTTCACTGCTCCCTAGGACCAGATTTGGGAACCACTGGCTTAAAGCAAGACACCACAGGTGAATATGTAAAAAAAAAAAAGACATATCAGATAACCGATATCACCATTCTTCCCCATTGATTGATTGCATTAAGAAATGCAAATGTTTTAATTGTGTTTACATAATAAATGTGTGTGTACTGTGTATAATTATTTTGTATATATAAATACACACACGTTCATGTATGCATTTAAGAAAAATGTGTTATTTATATATAAATATGTATAATTTATATATAATATAAATGATATATAAATCTATATACAGTATATACATGCAAATATTTCTATATATATACAAGCATGTGTGTGTATTTATATATATAAAATAATTATACACAATACACACACATTTATTATGTAAACACAAACCTTTATTTTGGATTCGATTAATCGCGATTAATCGCTTACAGTCCTAATTAAAAGTGTTCTACAGGTAAATATGCAAATGAGGCATTATCTAAATACATACAGTATGCACTCATTTGCATACATTTCCAGAACAGAAACCTGAACATTAAATAAAACCAGGTTCAAATTTCTAATTTCAATTTGTTGACATATAAGAGTCAAAGCTTTACAGAGGGGGTTTTTGTATAAAGTTCTGTCATGAAACTATACATGGCGCAGGCTGATGGGTCCTGAACTCAATCTGCTTGCAATCACATCATACTCTATTGGGCGCAGCTGATTGGTTCCTGCTGTATCAGTAGCCAATAACCTCGCTGCTCAACCTTCAAATACTGGTCAGCCTTTTATGTAGCATACGCAGCGTGCTTTCAGAAACCCTCCACCTCCCCCAGCTCCACCTGTATAGATCTGCTAATTCATGTATGCTATATTGTGCATCAGCTTTTGCATCAGTCTTACTTGCTCACAGCAGTGTGCTGTGCTGTGAATGTATTTGCAGTGGCAAATCCTGTACTTGTTCTGCAGCAGCGCAGCAGATCTATTCTGCCAAGACTAAACATATCCAGCAGCCAGCAGCCATATCACCCTGTAGCCCAAGACTGGTTGCCCACTGAAGCTAAGCAGGGCTGAGCCTGGTTAGTACCTGGATTGGAGACCTCCTGAGAAAAACCAGGTTGCTGCTGGAAGGGGTGTTAGTGAGGCCAGTAGGGGGTGCTCACACTGTGGTCTGTGTGGGTCCTAACGCCCCAGTATAGTGACAGGCACACTATACTGTCAAAGAGCACCGTCCTTCGGATGAGACGTAAAACCGAGGTCCTGACTCTCTGTGGTCTTTAAAAATCCCATGGCACTTCTCGTAATGAGTAGGGGTGTAACCCCGGTGTCCTGGCCACATTCCACCGGCATTGGCCCCCTAATAATCCCCATCCACTGAATTAGCTCTATCACTCTCTCTCCTCGTCACCTATAGCTGGTGTGTGGTGAGCGCACTGGCGCCGTTGTACTGTGGCTGCCGTCGCATCATCCAAGTGGATGCTGCACACTGGTGGTGGTTGAGGAGAGACCCCCTGATATGATTTTAAAGCGCTTTGGGTGTACAGTAGTACATATGAAAGCGCTATATAAATGCCTCATTCTATTCTATATCCACAATGTTATATCCATTACCATGCCAAACACTCTGAGACGTGTCATGGCAGAACTCTATTTATCACTCAGCCAGAAGAAAACATAAATGGTCAGGAATAAAATGTAGTATAAAATCAGTCAAATTATATATGAATAACCCCCCTCTGTAAAAATAAAACATGAGAATATGTCAGGGAATAAAACTGTAAAGTTTGGTCTATGTAAGTGTTAAGTGGAGATTTCTAGCTTGCATGAGAAAAAATGGCCTTTAAAGATATATTTTGTAAATGAAACCTACAGACATAAATACATGCATATAAAAAGAGTAATAAAGTATATTTTAGATGTTTTCTTTCCACTAGTCTGAAACAACACATTATGGAAAGCCATATAGAAATAAAAAAAATGACCAGTGCATGAAAAAAAACTGTTTTTGCATGTAGTGTCTTGCCTTACACTGCTATTCAGGTTAACCAGACACCAAATGCACTTAAATATTTAAATTAAGTCATGATTATTCTTAGAAGATAAAGCATGTCTCCTTTTAATGTAAATTATGCTTAGCACTAGGCTTAGATTCCACCTTATTTTCAAAGCTCAGCGCTATTTCCCTAACACAACTGACTTTGAACTATTCCCGCCTATGTTTGTGTGCATTTTTGATCTTGACAGCAGTATTTCGTCAAACGATGATCAACTGCAAGAGAAGAGAACCGTAACCGGGCATATATCCAGACACGTGGTCAAGTGCATGTTTAAGAGATGATTCAGGTTCATTGGGTGGTGAAGTCTCAGTAAAGTGTACCAGATTGTGGTATTCTAATGCATCCTCTCAGAACTCACCTTTAAATAGTGGAATGTAAATAGTAGCATACAAATAGCATTTAACTAGGCAAGTTTTGGGAGTGTTTGCAACATGATTTGTATAATTCCTTAATTGAGCTAAAACAATACAGACAATGTACAAATAAACAACGCTATCAGAATGTAATTCATCCTCTTTTTTTTGCTCAGAGTTTATGTTGAGCTCTTACCTCCTGGACTAGCAGGCTGCTGGCTCTCTTTTCTGCCCCATCTGGAACTGAAGAGTACAGTGTTCTGCCCTGACGCTTCAAAATGGAGATCTATGCAGAAACATGTGCAAACGTTTCAGATATGAAATAAAGACAAGCACATGGACACGCATAAAGAAAGATTTGTCAATGTAAATCTGGCCATTTCTTGCAGCAACAAAATGAATCATGTTGGACTACAAACAAAAGAGAGGTTTAAATCTTAACAATGGACTAAGAGGATTTTGGAACACTGAAAAAAGTTAAACGACTTTCATTTATTTCAAATTAATTTCTTTATTGGTCTGATTGAAAATCATTGTTTCCGTGTTTTTACTGTAGACTATCTGTTTTGTTCAGTTTGTCTAAAAGCAAATAACCCTCTGCCACTGAAAACAAAAAAGTGTTTAAATAGGATTTTCTCTTAACACCAGGAATATTGATCGGCACAACACATACTGGCTAACTTTACTGACTACACATTGTAGTTGTTATACATTTTTCAGGTTTTTTTGTGTTTTTTGGGGGGGGGGGGTGATTGCTTGTTAGTTAATAACAGAAAATTGAATGCATATTTTGAAAAGACAATAAACAATCAAAATACACAATAAAAAGTAGCCTAAGCTAAATTAAACATTGATGAACAAAATGTGACAATTCTACTTTCTGTAACGCAGTGTTTCAGTCAAATAAGCTCAACTAAAAGACGCTTATAACAAACAAAAGCAAAACCACGTAGGGAGACGGGGAAAAACAGAGTAAATCCAATCTCAGCCCAAGGCAGGCAAAAAAAAAAAGCTGAAAAATTCACACACATCCACAAAAGGCAACACCACACCACTGAACAAGAAACACTGGGGTATACACAAGATGACGACAGGCTAACTAGGAAGAGGTGGGGGTAATCAATCACTATGGCAACATCCAAGGGTAAAGAAAAGCAGGAAATAAATAAAAAAACGGACGTGAACACTGGGAACGATGGGAAGAGAAAATACACTTCAAAATAAAAGTTCAAATAGCAAAAACAAGAAACAAAAAAACGGGGAATATATCTTTTTTTTTTTTTACTATAGCTAATTTTTTACATACTGAAATTAAGTTTTTAAAAAACCTATCAATTAATATATAGACTTACAGTAAGTAATATTTTAGCTTATGTCTAAAGAATATATTGATTAAGTATGGTCTTCATAATAAATTAGCTTTTTTACTTTGAATGTTTTTGTCTTTGGTGAAAAATATTTTTTGATTAGTATTAAAATTGAATACTAAATAATACTATTAAAATAAAAATGTAAGATTTGAACCAAACCAATAAATTTGGCAGTAAACATTTTTTTTTTAAGTTGGTCAAAAATATATATATTTTTTTTTTTTGTGTGGATATGGAGTGATTTCAAATAACTAGAATATACCGTTGGAGTTCCGGTCATGTCTCTGGCTTTATCATTATACAGAGGCTCAGATGTGTCTTTCTAGGACACATCGTCTCAGTCTGCATTCATACTCCAGCACATGTGAATGCCTTTGTGTTCATAGAGCCTGAGGCCTGATGTGAAACCAACATTGAACATGAAGCTAAATTGCCCATAGCTGTACAGCCATAGGTTTTACATGAAGGGCTGCTCTCATTATAACCAGCTTGAATGCTTGTGGTGCCTCTAATATGAACTGGAAAAACATAAATAATCAAACTATGCTTTCAATGAATCATTATATTGGTTACGATTATTAACCATATTCATAAACACTGCATTGTATGGCAGCGTGACTGTGAGTGTGAGTGTGAGTGTGTGAAAGACACATGAAAGTCCTAGAAAGACACATCTGAGCCTCTGTATAATGATAAAGCCAGAGACATGACCGGAACTCCAACGGTATATTCTAGTTATTTGAAATCACTCCATATCCACACAAAAAAAAAAAATATATATATTTTTGACCAACTTAAAAAAAAAATGTTTACTGCCAAATTTATTGGTTTGGTTCAAATCTTACATTTTTATATCAAATCTTACATTTTTATAAGGCCAAAAATGTTCAGACAGGGAACTATTAAACTCTGGTGTATGTGGTATAATTTGGGAAGAGCTACAAGTTAATGTATAAAATATAATGTAAAACATTTTGCAATTAAAAAATACTAAAGATTTTTACTTAGGGGTGGTGGTAATGGACACCAAAAGGAAAATGGTTCAATAAAAATGCAGAGAGGTTTGTGCGCGTGTTAGGTTTATGCTTTAGGCTGAATGTGACAACACTGTATGTCATATAATATATTGAATGCCAGTCATAACATAGGCTACTTCTGCTTTGGCTTCGCAAAACTATTAGATTTTGGATTTGAGATTAGAATTTATAATTCGATTTATGGTCTAATTTCCTAACACTAATCTTAAAATTGAATTATTATTGTTTGGTTTCAGATAGCTGCATGGGCAGTTGTTTGCGGAACACCGTTTTTTCTGTTCCCCATAAAGCAAATCCCATAACAATGATCTCTCGCATACACACCCATTTCTAAAGGAAAACAAGTAGATGGTTCCATTCAGAGGAGCAGCTTGAGAAATCCCCTGAGACAATGTTACTGTAATGCTATTTGAGGGGTTGAATTATGGTTGTGATGGAAAAGCAGGCCCTCGTGAACACAGAAAGAACAGAGATGTATGACTAATGAGAAAACAAACTGAAGACACACCACTGAGAGACTGCGAAATCTAACATCTGCACAGGTTACTCATCACTCGGCTCTCAGAATGCTGAAAAATAACATTTCAGAGGAAATCACAGCATGGTTTCAGATAAGAAGAGAACAAAAAATACTGACAGAAATGAAACCTTACATGAGTCTCTAGCAGGGAGAAATGGAAAGAGATCAATTTAGGAATGGATCGTGATGGGAGAGCAGATGCTCTGAGAGCTGGATGTGTGCAGTAGACAAACAGACGTTCTTACCTGAAAGTCATCGATAGGAAACTGCAGCATGTCTCTGAGGACATCACTGAGTATCTGAGTTTTCCTCTGGACAAGTACACTCTCATAGTCCAACGGCTCGATCACTTTTGGTTTTACCTGGAGACAAACACACAGACGCACGCAGAAGTTCAACAGGAGCAAATTAGATGGAACAAATAAAAGTGTTCAGGACTTTCAAATCAATATATTGAAATCAGGACTTTAAATAAACCATGAATGACACAGGTTTATGGAAGGGTCATAATATTTGCGTTCGCTAAGTGACTGCAGATCCTCACACCGGTGTCTGGTGTGTTACCAGAAACATTCTGCTGAATTCAGACAAGACATTAACAGAGTCATGTACAATATTCAAACATTTTCTCCTGATGTAAGAGGGTTTACAAGCGTTTTCTTCGAGGAGGCAAGGGAGGTAATGTCTCCAAAACAATTATGAGAAAATAACCAACATCCATCTATTTATTCTCTTCACCACTTCTCCTTTAGGGTACAGTATAAATTAGGAAAGATTATAAACAGTACAAAAATACACACAGAATAGTAGGCTAATAAGAGTTCAAATAGTGTGTATATCACTCTATATCACAAATGACACTGTCACATAAAATTGAACCTGGAATTAATTAATGTAAATGAATGTACATTAAGCTACAAACCCAGAGAGGAGACGTATGCGTTGTATAGTATGAATATTGTTAGTGTAAATGAAATTCACAACTAATTTCCTGTGGCCTCGTGGGATAGTAAACTGTTCATAAGATGCGCATTTCAGAATCTCACCGAAAGTAGTAGGTCATCCGGGTACTATATAGTAGGCATATTTGGATGCAGGATTTGTCCTCTCATTTCAGAAGTCCACTGGGTACCACTGATTTGCATAGAATATTTTTACATTCCCTCATTTTACTCCTAGTTCTTCTGCTATTACGAATAATACAATATATATATTACTTCTCCTTATCACCTCACTGTGATGTTGCTGATTTCAAATACGTCAATCATGCATTCATTTGCTCATTCTTTCAAAATTGCAAAAGTTATAGTAGTATAATGAACATTGCTATCTACATTGCGATCAAGTTCGATTTGATTTATCACTACATCATCCCTTTAAGACATTCTGTTTGTCTTGTAAACTCTGGTGCATTATCCTCTAGCGTATAATCCTTTAATGCGATACTTAAAATGTGGTACAAAATTCCAAAATACCATATACAGTGTATGATGTGACAACATCAACAGGAACCAAAGGCAAACACAAATGTCTTTGTGCACAGATACTCTGTTCTGTTTGTTAGTGAGTAAGAGAGAGTTGTGAATGAGTATTGTGTTGAACTGTACCAGGCAGTTCACACACTGCTTCCCATAATCCACGCTATGATCCACGCCAACAGTCTACATCACCCAATAAAGACGGGTGAACAGGTCTCTGTTACAATGTCCATTGTGACATCATCGCTTCAGCACGGGACGGCAGGACTCTGACTCAGGCACTAACTGGCTGAGATATAAAGATGGAAACCTCTGGGGAGAAATATTTCCTGTCCAACACACACACACACACGCGCGGGCGCGCACACAGCTGTCTGCCATAACTATCTCTGATTTGTGTTCAAACAATAAAGTGAGCACATAACACAATATGCCTTTGATTTACAATAAACACTTTTAATATTCCGACGTTAATATCTGTCTTAATATACTCATTTGCAGACAATGCAATGAAAAAAAAAGTACCTGTAGACAATCAAGTGACATTCATTTAACAAACAGGGAAAAACCATCAGTCAAAAATGCACAAATTCAGCCAAACTCTACAATGACATGGAACATTTCCTGCTCATGAGATTAAATGATGGAATCTCAGATTTTTCCTTCTCAGAAAAACTATACAGCAGAGTTTCAAAAAAGAATGAAAACAACTACCGGTATGTGGTCAACAATGTCACATATTATGCTCAAGATACCAATGTTTGCAGCAGAATTTTCCCTCTAATTCACCCAAGAAATAAATATCTCAGATGTTCAAAACTAATGTATATATACAAAAAAATACTATGTAATGTAAGAATTTAATTACAAAAGACAATGTTAATACTTTAAAGGAACATATTTGAGGTCACCATGAAGTCTTTTTTTTTTAATCCTGTGGTTCTAATGTGTGTGTGTGTGTGTGTGTGTGTGTGTGTGTGTGTGTGTGTGTGTGTGTGTGTGTGTGTGTGTGTGTGTGTGTGTGTGTGTGTGTGTGTGTGTGTGTGTGTGTGGAGGATTTCTTGGCCGTAATCCATTTATCGCGTGCGTTGATGGGGACTCCCTGCTGAGGAATGCGCTGGAACTACACTATTACGTTGCTTCCATAAATTCATATAAAGCACATTACAGAAACCCGTTAAACATCACATCACATCACATACACATCACATACAATTTATCAGCTCTGTTCTACCAATCAGTCAACTCATAATCTCTAGTCAGGTGAACATTTCACATTAGTTTGAAGCATATTTACGTTTCATTTATGTCATGTTTTCATCATTCGGAATAAAGTGTTTTAGTCTGACACTTTCTATGGCTTTAAAAAAATAATCAATATTCTGGCAACACAAGCAGCCAATGTGCCAGTCTGAACGTCAACCTCAATTCCCACGTCACTCAGCACAGCCAACACAAACACTTACTAATGAATACAACATGATACTAATTAGGAACTTGCCAAGGCTAGGCACGGTCATTTAAACACTCGCACACTCTTTTACACACACACACACACACACACACACACACACACACACACACACACACACACACACACACACACACACACACACACACACACACACACACACACACACACACACACACACACACACACACACACACACAGCATTTGGAAGAAGCTGATGCTTCTTTGTGAAGAACATCCTGACAAACTTCTGGCACACTCATTTGCACACACACACACACACACACACACATGTTTATGTGTGCAGGACTGCAGAAATGTGTTGTGTCAAATGTCAAGCTGGAACTGCAAAGGAAGAGGAGGGGAAAGGGAATCTCATTAAACTGTCTCCCTCCCTTCGGGCCGAAGGAGGATCTTAAGGTAGAAGCAGACGGCCCTCGCTGTTTAACTGGGCTGTAAATCCTTGTGCTCTTGCTCTGATTTGCCACAGACACATGAGCACACACTATTGTATATAGACACAGACAAACACACACAGCTTCATTCTGCAAATCAATAAATCAGCAAAAGTTTTTGAAGCGAAGCTTTGCGAGCTGATCTGAGCAACACAGTAAAGAGGGAGTGCGGCCCGCCAACACAGGTGCAACAACTCAAAAACCATACGGAAACAACAGTGTGCATTAAGAAAATCAAGCTTTTTATACATTTATTTTAATCAACTAATTAAGTACATTTTCCTACCCAAATTCCCATCATCATACTGCAAAAAAAGTATTATTATATATTTATTATATTTATAAAATGACTAAATTTAGCATTTAAGCATTTAAACATTATGGTATCATTTATTTTTCCTAATGCAGATTTAAATAAAAGACATTGTGTTAGAGTATTTGTTTTTGTTTTTCCTTTTAGAATAATGGGATTACTAACCAACTCTAAAGTAAATTGTCCAGAATACAGTATTTACCGTAATCACAGTCTGTTTTACAGTAATACGAATTTAGAGGGGAAATATGCATGTGCTTAATTAAAAATAATGGAAATTAATGAATAATGAATATCTTAAATCATCTACCTTAACTTTCCTTATTTAAAATATAACTCCTCGCCTTGATTTTGGGGTGAAATTCTGCCACAGTTCTCCTGGAATTCTGCAAGATTCGCTCTGTTCTACAGTATTGTACAGTTGCATAGCCACTATGTTACTGTACAGTATGTCCTACGAAGTCTGACCAACTAGCAGTTAGTCAAGGGTTAATCAGTTTTACTTTTTGGATTCAAATTAGACCAATCTACTTTTTTTCTGTAACTGTAATAAAAAAGTTATGACCAGTCCTTAAGGAAAATATTAGATGTATAACTTCTCAGACTAGACTAACCGACCACAGAAGTACTAGACTTAGATGTTCCTTGTGCTTTAAATGGTCACATAAGAGACTTACCCCTACGGGCGCTGCTATTTCCCCCTCTACCTCCATCTCCCCCAGACTCCTGCCCTGCTGAGGTGTTTCACACACTGCATCTTTACGGGCGGCTCGTCCAGCCCTGCCCTGCATGATCCACAACACGCTCCCTCCAGAAAAACTGAGCTCAAATCAACTTCACTCGCAGAATTAAAAAAACAGCCTCTGTCTCGCACAGGATTGAGAGGCAAACTAACACTAGAGCTCTGCAACAGCCCGAGGGTATTCTCCGTTCTCTGCTGCTCTCCCTCCGGCTGAGTCTCTCTTTATGTTCTTCCACTCTTCTCTGTTTCTGAACTTTACCATGTGGAGTTCTCAAGAGTGTTTTCCTCTATCAGTTCAGGCCCTCCCTCCCTCTCTCTCTCATTCTCTCACTCTCTCTTTTCCCTGTGGGAAGCAAAGACCACTCCTTCACACAGCTGTTCTGGTGTGGGGGAGTGTGTGTGTGTGTATGTCCATGTCCACTATTGTATTGTCATGCTCATCTGTCCTCCCTCTGCACTGGAACAGAGGTCTGAATTGTCTGTGTCACCTGTCAGAGAGCAACACTCAAAGGCTAGCCCATGAGGGAATTCTGAATAGAACAAATAAAGAGACAAAAAGTCTCAAATAAAAGAGACAAAAATATCCCAATCTATTACAGTTTTCACCATACACAGAGTAAGGAAACGTAGCCTACTATTAACTATTTAACAGATTTTTACCATATAGCATCTTTTACGATTACAATTACAAATCTTTTTTGCTCAGTTTTCCTTAAAGAGAAAGACTGTGAGATTTAAATGTGTATATTTACTAAAAGTAGTAGCCTAAGTAGGGGAGAGCCGGGACGATTGAAACGCGGGACGGATGAAACATTGAGATTTCCTTGAAAACCACTCACGTCATGTACATCAAATTTCGTCAGCACGTACAACACGCAATGCCTACCAGACCCGCAAAAACATTTCTTCTTTACGTCATGCCGTTTTGGAGTTAAAGCCGGAAAGCTGTTTTTGAGTGCAGTAAGTGAATTCTTTCGTGCGGTACTTTTTTTTGACTGACAAGTTGTATTTACTGTTTCATGTGCCATTGTAATGATAATATGGCAGGTGTATTAGTACTGTAACACACCCTTAAGTGTGCAATTTCAGAGTTTTAACAGGTTTGAACAGCCTTAACAGCGGTTTTCCTATGACCAGGTTTAACTGGCAGGAGGCGCTGTTTCAACCGTCCCGACAGCGCCTCCCGCCAGTTAAACCTGGTCATAGGAAAACCGCTGTTAAGGCTATTCAACTAGTAAACACTCAATATGACTCAAGGAAGAAATGTAAGAAAATTAATTGTAAACGGATTTGTCTGTCTTCGTCAAAATAGCCTATTAGAAAGATTACACAAAATGCGCATAGGCTTATCGCCTATGCTTATTGGGCGATAGAACAAAAATGGTTAAAATAAACCTTTAAATTAAAATAAATTACCAAGTATGTTTGTAACAATATGTACATAAGTTACTTGTCAGCTGTTAATAAAAACAAGCATTAGATGAATAGTTGCCGTTTAAACTGTTACGTTTCATCCGTCCCTGTGTTGCAACCGATTATAACAAAGCACAACTACCGTTCAAAGTCAATTTTTACTTAAATCATTCTATATTTGTACCAAATAACATATACTAAGAGAACACATGTGAGTTGTTGATCACACACACAAAAAAAATCTATTTGTAACCTATTTGTAAAATTACGTTTATCTGAAAAGTGTTTCAACTGTCCGGCTCACCCCTACTCTACAGAGTACACTAGCATACTCATATAACCCCAAAACAAACAGAAATGGACTAAAAGCCACAAAACAACACAAGATTTTTTTATCTTGATCTCTGTGAAAACACAAAAATATCACCCTGCATCCATCTGTTTTTTTAATTCCATATATAGAACTTCAAAAGAAAAAATGGTCTCATATTATAAACAACTCATTTCCTCCAAAGTACATTCACACAGCAGGATAAGACACACAATTACAGATCCGCTTATCTGCACCAGTCCAGCACTCTGGCGTTCTCAGAAAAGGTCAGGCGATAGTCCGACACGGCGTACGATTAACATTCATTCATATTTAGAAACTAAGCAAGAGCACATGAGTACAAAAACACGATACCCTGAATTCGGAACCGCATACTACTCAGCAATACACACACACACACTTCCTGTTGTCACCTCTCAGGAGTCAAAGGTCATCCTTAGGAAGGGCAGGATATCAGAAAATAGTCCACAGAAATGTATTATTGTATTTCATATTTAAATAATTTATATGAATAATAATAATATATTTTCATTCCGATTTTCTGAACTCGCTGACATAATTCTAAGGTGTTCTAGAATGGTTGCCAGGACATTGCTGTGTTTGATAATGTGTTCTAAGTGTTTGTTACAGTGTTCCTAGGCAGCTACTAGGTCATCTCTTGCTGGTCCAAGTCGAAAGAGCCTATTCCAATGTCTTTGTGGCATTCTGATCCCTTGATATGGCAAAGATCCCTCCTTTAATTCAATTCTCAAACAATTCGTATCACTTCGAAATATACTACCCCTCGCGCACCTCAAGCTACAAAAGTCCTTAAAGGTACAATATGTAAGAATTTTGTAATAAAATATCCAAAAATCACTTGCACAGTGTGATATATTTCCTGCAGTTGTGTACTTACAATATCCCAAAAGTCTCCAAAGATTTTTTATTTCAGAGAAATTCCAATTTTAAATAATGGCCGGTCCCGGAAAAAAATGTCGCCTGTCAATGACGCAATATTCGCTCTATTCTCGGTTTCCGCTCATACTGCCGTAACCATGGCGACAGACGTGGACAACTGCGTAGTGCGTAACGTTTAGCGGCACGCTGTTCTTATTTCGTTCAAACATTATGGACCATGGCAAGCAGACTTTGGGACAAAAAAGGAGAACTAAACCGAGGATCCATATCAGCGTGGCGTTTTCGAGATGTCGAGTGCTCCACGCCCGTGACTAACTTGACAGAGCTTCACGAGTCACGACTTGACAGCGACACCGCTCTTGAACATTCTTTATTAGACTTTTATTAGGTTACCGACCCCTAGCGGCGAAAAAAAACTACATATTGTAGCTTTAAGGGGTAGGAAAAAATGAAATAGGAAAAAAAATGTGTCAGTAATTTTGTGATTCTCTGAGGGAATGCAAAAGGTCTAGTATGAAATAAGAGCAAAAATTATATTTCAATTCTTTGCTCGCAAAATGTTATTTCCCCTCAAAATGCAAAAAGTTTTACAAGCGAACACATAAGCATTAACATAATTTTTCTATCACCATGACCCTTTAAGGGCCCCAAAATAAATAAGCTGCACAATTTGAAGAATCATTCGCATCAGTCAAATGCTCTGAACAAACATATAATCCTCTGACAAGATCCGGGACACCATTAAAAATAAACCTGACACTGGGGTTTTTCTGAAGGCTGTACAGACGATGCTGTTAACATGCTGTTTAAACCTGACAAGCAAACATTCTTTTACTCTTCCTTTTGTCCTGTTGTCAGGAGCAGCTCAAGTGCGTGAAGTATGTAAGAAATTCAACAGGCATATGTATATTATTGTATCCAGAGTAGACAGCCGCATTGATCATAATGGGTTCTATTAGTTTTTTATGCAAAACTTGTGTCCGGTGTAGACAGGTGTCAGCCATTTAAAACCACTGAATGTCAGTGGGCGTGGCCTATGATGCAATGATGTAAAACTATCCATCAATGTCTTGCTCTAGAGCCAGTCTTATGCAAATGTTTTTGACAGAAGTGCTAATAAACAATATATTACTACTATTTCACTATGTGTAACGACACACCACCACAGAGTAGGGAGCAGAACCCAGGTGCAGGAGTTTATTGAAACAAATAGAGATCAAACACGTGAGTAACCTAAAGTATGTTTTTAAACAGTCTTTTGCTAGTGCAGGAAACATAAACAGTATGCGATACACCGATTGTGATGAGGATCACACAGGTAAGCATCACAGGTATATTCTTCTAAAAAAAAACAAGAACTTAGGATCTCAGTCTTTTAGTGAACTCAAGTAAACAAAACTCCAATCAAACTTTCAAGGAAATGGTTCTTCAAAAATCCATAAACAAAGTGTAACCCAGGTTACTAAAGATGGTTTTATTTTTTGAAATAGAAAATAAAGAGACTGACACTTATGTGAATGAACAGTTATTTTATTAAATATCTGTAAAGAAAAGAGAAAATAAGAATACATAAATTAGAGAAGAGTGATTTGATTTAATGAGACAGTGATTGGTCCTAATGAACGAATCAGAGTTGGCCGCCTTAGTGGGTGGAGTCATCGGAGTCGAGAGATGATGCAATCAGTGTTGCCAACTTAGCGCTTTTGTCGCTATATTTAGCGAGTATTCAGACCCCTCTAGCGACACATTTTCAAAAAAGCGACTAGCGACAAATCTAACGACTTTTTCTGGTGTTATTGGTGACTTTTGGCGACTCTCTGATGTGAAAGCAAATATCGTTTTCTCAACAGCGGGTGCTGCCGTGGGTCCCATCCGCGTCCCAAAGCACTCACAGGCGGCCCAGTCCTCGCGCAGCAGCCGCTCCCAGCTGCAGTCAGAGCAGGAGATGTTAACCCCTCCGCCACATGAATCGCGCATGTGCGGGATTCATGTACCAACTTAAGCCTTTGTTGCTATTTTTAGCGACTTTTCAGACCCCGACTTTTTTGCTTTCTCCCTGCCGTCACTCACTGTAGCTGCGTCTACCCTGTTCATCTGTTGAGCGCACGGCTGCTGACAGAGACGTGAATGAGCAGTGTTTTTCCACAGACTTATCACTTATCTGCTTTTCTTTGGGTTTTTATTTAAAGAATTTAGTTGGACCATTTTAAGTTCCTTTCTTTCTTGTGCTTATTACTTAATAGACTATCACTAATATCACAGAGCTTAGTTCATCCGGTTCCCGAACTCTCAATTCAGATAATTTTCCACATATGCCCATAGGCTAATTTTTTTTTTTTTTTTGTCATTCACTAGACCTATATCATAGTCGTTCTAGCCTATTGTCTGACAAAAAAATATAGGCTATAGGAAATGAGAACAGCTTTATTTTTCATTTGGCTATATTATATTATATTACAATATATTAAATACAGTAGGCCTATGTGAGCATTAATTTAGAGAGAAAACACATTAGGCAAGCAGAACGCAAGTACGACGCGATGACGTCATGAATATGCTAATGACGTATGACGTCATCTAGCGACATTTAGCGACTTTTAGGTTAGCTACTTTCCTCTGAAAATAGTTGGCAACACTGGATGCAATGATCATTTTCCGAGAGAAGCACGTTAAGCACCGAAAGAGAAGCACTGAGCGCGATCTGAGAAGAGAAAGAGACTTGAGCGAGCTAGTAGTTTGTTTCGAGAGATTTAGAGATATAGAACATAAAGATTTTGAGAAATAGAAACAGAACTTGATACTGTGATTGATTTTGAGTAAAAGTGAAACTAGCTTTTTGTACGTGCATTCAAGTACGGGCCTAAAGCTGAAAGAGCTGCCGCGAACTTTTTATAATTGATATTGGAGTACTCTTGGTAAGTGAAGTTTTTGTTTTATTGTTATTACTAAGGTTCTTATGTATAAATATTCGATAAAATGTGTTCAAATGCCAGATATGCGTGTTATATTTAACTAAATGCATGTAAGAGTCAACCTTCTGAGAAAAAGGGAAAAGATTTCTTCATAAATTTGTTAAATAAGTGATAAAAAAAAGGGAGAAGTTATTTTTGATGATTTGTGAAATGTGAATCTATAGATTTTGTCGAATAACTGAGTTTGAGTAAACGGATGAGTGTGACGCACGTGTAAATTGAGCAGATGAGACCTAGCGCGTCATATGAAATACTGTTTTTATATATATATAAATGAGAAGTTAATGTGTTAATATTATATTAAAAGTGAAGTTGGAAACGTTAATAGTTGAATATATTGATATTAAGTGTGGTAATATGTGTATTTTTGAGAAAAGGTCCTAATTGTACTTTTGGCCTTGTTTTTCAAGGTTGGGTTTTTTCTTTCTTTTCTTTTTCCTTTCCCCCCCCCTTTGGGCTTTCCATTTCTTCTTTTTTTTTATATCCATTCGGGATTTTGTTTTGTTTTTTTTCTGCCATTTTCTATTTGCTGAGTTTGGATGCTGCTTTCTGGAACGAGGATCGAGGATCGGGGAAGCTACACGTGAGATGTCCCTGCTTCACTGCGAAAGTTCGAGAGTTGGTGCAAGCAGGAACTGGCGAGCCATGCCCAAATAAGGATCAGAACTGAGAATCGCACTGTGAACTGTGTGGTAGAGTCGAGTACATGGTTTCTTTTCCCATCCGACTGAACCGTGAGTTAATTTGAGTGTGCGGAAGAAGGATCTCGTGAAGGAACGTTGCACTGGAGCTGAGAACTAGTACAATCTCATATCACATTGAGATTTCTGTGAACACTGAGATAATTTGACACTGATTTATTTTCCTTATTTTTGTTATTTTGTTTCAATTTATATTGTGATTTTATTTCTTTTGAATTATTGATTGAGAGTTCATAATTTCTATTTTTGGGTAATAAGAGGAAACTGAAAGGTAACTTGAAAGGTTGAAATTGAAAAGAGTTACATTTTAAATCAGACCAAAAGAGAAAAGTATTCTTAATATAAATAAGACAAATTAGGAATAATTTAAATAACTAAAGAAACCAGATATCTTAATTATACCTAAATAAGTTAGTTAGGTAAAATTAGATTTAAAACTAAATAGACCGTATAAATTATAGTAGATAAAAATAGAGACTAATTAGGAAAGATAATAAGGATATAAATAAGAGTTTATTCATTTCTGGTTTATTTTCTTTTGTTGATGTGTTGAGTTTAATTTTATTGCTTTTTTGAACATTTTCTTTCGTTTTAATTGCTTGTTATTCCTTTTAAATACAAATTGCCAATTTTTCCAACTTAAACAGTGTGTCCCTGTGCTTCTTTGCTGCTAACACAGTCTCTTGAGCGAATTCTGGTCTTCTGATCGCTGGTCCATAGATTGAAGCAGTGTCTTCTTTCACGCCCCTCTGTGTCTTATACTGAGGAGGGTGAGGGTAACACACTTGCCACGACACGGGTTACAGAAAGTTGGCGAGCCAGCCAGGAGACTGTTGCTTAGCAACAAGGATAGTATTAGGAAACAAGCTAATTAGTAACCAAATTTTTCTCAGAAGCGTTGATCTTGCGTTTTGACAATGGAAATCATTGAGAGAGAGTGTGTGGACGTAGCAAATGCGCTTATTGTCAAAGGTCTCACGTTGACCGAAACAGATGATGAGCTGAGTACTTTCTTGCAAAGGTATGGCTCAGTTAAACGTAATTTGATAATTGACGATCAAACGTCTGAGTTCCATCAGCATGCCATTGTAGAATATGCTCACAGCTCTGCAATGCTGGACTTAGCGCCAATGTTACCCATAACTTTGGGAAGTCTTTCGAATCCAAGTGTCATGTTTCAAGTACGAGCTTTGGCTAGCGTCTGTAACCAGACGGCCAGTGAGAAACCTCTTTCAAATGTGTTTCAGGAGGAGTTAAATGAACTCCAGGAAGTTCACTCTACCAACTGTACTCCAGAGAGAGCGCGAAATGTGAGCTGTGATGATTCCAGTAAGACAGAAACAGTAGGAATGCGAGATTTAGAATTCAAAAACCCAATCAAGAGACAGACGGGCCCTATGGCCTTTCCAGAAACCACCGTTGATGGTGTTACAGTGACCACTCGTTCTGGTTTCCCCATAAATGTTGTAGACCCACCAGGTATTCAAAAGATGGTTGTAGAGCACATAGTGAAGTCAGCTGACGCTGCGATGTTACAGCAAACTTCAGTCCGTCTTAGGAATTTCTCAGGGAGGTGCCCGCGTCCTCCAAATGAACCTGACTTTGACACTTGGCGAGTAAGTGTAGAACTCCTGTTAAGTGATCCGGCTATTTCCGATTTGCAAAGAGTACGTAGGATCCTAGATAGCTTGTTGTCTCCTGCCGCAGACGTAATGAAGCACGTGCGACCTCCAGCTCTGCCTGCGGTGTACCTTGAGTTGCTAGAATCAGTGTATGGTTCCGTAGAGGATGGTGACGAACTGTTGGCCAAGTTTATGGGCACTTTACAGAACCAAGGTGAAAAGTCATCAGATTTCTTGCACCGGTTGCAAGTTCTTCTGAGTTCAACAATTAAGAGGGGAGGTATCGCGGAGAAAGATCATGATCGTTGTCTTTTGAAGCAGTTTATGAGGGGATGTTGGGATAATGGTCTCATTGACAGCCTTCAGTTAGGGAAGAGCGGAACCCAGCCACTCACTTTCGCCGAGTTGGTTGTGTTAATTCGAACAGAAGAGAATAAACGTACTTCCAAAGAAGAGAGAATGAAAAAACACCTTGGGTTGCCAAAACCTCCTGTTGGTTACCCGAAACCTCGAGCTGCCACCCAGCAAGTGTCAGTGTATTCTCATGAAACACCAAATGCTAGTAGTTCTGAAACAGATTCTCTAAGAAAGCAACTTGCAGAAGCTCAGGCTCAACTTGCTACTTTAGGTAGAAGTTCAGATCAGAAACGCCAGAACGGATGTTCTGAGAAAACAGAATTTGATGCTTTGAGAAAAGTAGTGGAAGAGTTGCGTGCTCAGATAGCCGCTATGCGAGTTTCCATGACTCAAGAAGCAAAACGTGAAGATTCAGATAGCTTAGAAGTCGCTAACCTACGACGACAGGTAGCTGAACTGCAAGCTCAGAATGTTGCTCAGAGAAATTTTAGAGATCACTCCCGTGTGACTGCTGGTTTGATAGAGACAGATACTGGTCGAGATGTTAGAAGGGCCCAACCAATGGCCAATCGGCCTCGTCCCGGATATTGTTTCCGATGCGGAGAGAACGGTCATTTGGCTGTTGCCTGTGATAATCCAGCAAACCCCTTGAGAGTTGAAGAAAAGCGTCGTAAGCTGAGAGAGCAGCAGGCCCAGTGGGACTCTCTGCACGGGAATTCTTCCTTGTCTTTAAACTAGGGGATGTCTCTGTAGCGGGGCATACAGAGACAAGGTGTAACTTTAACCGCCTTAAGTGTTATAGGCAAGCGGCCGTTGCGAGTAATCAGAATAGATCACCCTTAAAGAACCTGCCAGAGGGGTTAGTAGGAGTAAAGTGCACAGCGCATATTATCATTGGGGGTAAAGAAATTAGTTGTCTCCTAGACACAGGATCTCAGGTTACTACCATTCCCCAGTCGTTTTACGAGTCGCACCTGTCTGATCATCCGTTGAAGTCATTGGGAAACCTACTAGAGGTAGAAGGAGCCAATGGACAAGCAGTTCCGTATCTAGGGTACATAGAGTTGGTCTTGAAGTTTCCGAAAGAGTTTGTGGGTGCAGAAATTGAAATTCCTACCTTAGCTTTGGTAGTTCCGGACCTCAATAGTCTGTCGCAAGTTCTAGTAGGTACCAACTCCTTGGATGTGCTTTATGGTCACTGTATCAACGAGAAACAGAATAATCCTTGTTCGAATCTTCATGGGTATCAGGCAGTGCTTAAAGTCCTTGAAGCGAGATGGAGGCAAGCTAGCAGTGAACCATTAGGACATGTGAAATTGATGGGAGCTATCCCCGAGGTTGTGCCTGCCGGGAACACAGTAGTCTTGAATGGCTATGTTCAGCTTCGGGAACCTTGCTTAGAGAAATTGATAGCTCTTGAACCGCCTTCAACCCCAGCGTTCCGCGGTCTTTCGGTGGCGAGTTGTGTACACACTTTGCCATCCAGACGATCCTCTCAGCTGTCAGTTCTGCTTAAGAATGACACTCGGACTGATATAACAATTCCTCCTAAAGCTATACTTGCAGAGATTTACGCTGTAGAGGAAGTGATAGAGAGCACCAAGAGTTCTTGCGGAGTAGAGTCATCAGCACCTACCTCTGCCAACCTTACCTTTGACTTTGGAGATTCTCCTTTGCCTTCACATTGGAAAGAGCGAATTTCGAACCGGCTAAATTCCATGCCTGAAGTTTTCTCTTTGCATGATCTTGACTTTGGTTGTACTAGTCAAGTGAAGCACCAGATTAGATTGTCAGATGAGACACCCTTTAAGCATAGGGCGCGTCCAATTCACCCTCAAGACATTGATGCCGTTCGAAAGCATCTTCAGGAATTGATTTCTGCCGGAGTCATTCGCGAGTCCGAGTCTTCCTTTTCTTCGCCCATAGTGGTGGTCCGGAAGAAAGACGGTTCGGTTCGGCTCTGCATCGACTTTCGGAAGTTGAACTCTCAAACGATTAAGGATGCTTACGCGCTACCAAATCTAGAGGAGGTCTTTTCTGTGCTTACTGGTTCCAAATGGTTCTCGGTACTTGATCTGAAGTCTGGATTCTACCAGATCGAAATGGATGAAGCTGATAAGTGCAAGACTGCTTTCGTATGTCCCCTAGGCTTCTGGGAATTCAATAGGATGCCTCAGGGAATCACAAATGCGCCAAGTACATTCCAGAGGTTAATGGAGCGGTGTATGGGTGATCTTCACAGGAAGCAGGTCCTAGTTTTCATTGATGACTTGATTGTCTTTTCAAAGACTTTAGAAGAACATGAGTCGCGGTTAGTCCAGGTCCTAAACCGGCTTAAGGAGTACGGGTTGAAGCTAGCGCCTGAAAAATGCCGTTTCTTTCAGACATCAGTCAAGTATTTGGGGCATGTTGTCTCAAAGGACGGAGTTAAAACTGACCCGGCTAAGATTGAAGCCCTAAAAACTTGGCCGAGACCCACAAATTTAAAAGAGTTGAGAGCTTTCTTAGGCTTTGCGGGGTACTATAGAAGGTTTGTGCGTGACTACTCGAAAATGGTCAAGCCTCTCACGGGACTCACTGAAGGGTACCCTCCACTGCGCAGGGGCCGCAGTGGGAAACGAGAGGGGAGTGAGTATTTTAACACAAAAGAGCAGTTTGGTGATCGATGGACTGATGCATGTCAGAATGCGTTTGATGATGTTATTTCAAAGTTGACCTCTGCTCCTGTCCTGGGCTTTGCTGACCCCAGACTTCCGTATACGCTCCACACTGATGCTAGTACTACGGGGCTGGGTGCGGCATTGTACCAGGAGCAGGACGGGCAGATGCGAGTGGTAGCGTTCGCCAGTAGGGGATTGACAAAAAGTGAGGCGAAATATCCGGCACATAAGTTGGAATTTCTTGCATTGAAGTGGGCTGTCACAGCTAAGTTTAGTGATTATTTGTATGGTACAGACTTCACTGTTGTAACAGACAGTAATCCCTTGACGTACGTTTTAACATCTGCGAAACTTGATGCTACCAGCTACCGTTGGCTGTCTAGTTTGTCAACCTACACTTTCAAACTCCAATATAGGGCTGGGAGTCAGAATCAGGATGCGGACGGTCTTTCCCGGCGTCCACATGGTGAGCCTCTTGATGATTTGGTCTCTCAGAAAGAACGAGAAAGAATTGAGAAGTTTACACTTCATCACCTTGCAGATCCTGAAAACAAGTCTGATGTTCTCATGGCAGATGTAGTGAAAGCCATATGTGAAAGGCATCAGGTGATTAGTTTACCTGAAAGTCTCAGTTTGACACACCCTTCTATTACATTAGTTGAGTCTCTCGCTCATTGTGTTAATGCTTTGCCGAAGGAGTTGCAACATGAGACTGAGCATGGGTTGCCTGATCTTCCCAATCTCTCTGAGGCAGCATTGGCAGAATGGCAAGAGAAAGATTCAGAGCTCAAGGTGATAGTTGAGTGGATGAGAAATGGAACTAAGCCAGGTACCCTGAGGGGTCAGCCATCTGATTTAGCATTGTGGTTGAGAGAATGGAGTCGATTTGAGTTGAAGAACGGAGTGTTGTATAGGAAGAAGCAAGAGAACGGAGTCTCTCACTATCAGTTAGTGTTGCCAGTTGGACTAAGAGACATGGTGTTGCGTAGTCTTCACGATGATATGGGGCACTTGGGTATTGAGAGGACTTTAGACTTGGTGAGGTCCAGATTCTTTTGGCCAAGAATGTCCCAAGCCGTGGAGAAGAAGATCAAGACGTGTGAACGTTGCGTGCGTAGAAAAAGACCTCCAGACAGAGCCGCTCCCCTGGTTAACATTCAAACCAGTAGACCCTTGGAGTTGGTCTGTATGGACTTCTTGTCATTAGAGCCAGACCGCAGTAATACCAGTAACATATTGGTTATTACGGATCATTTCACGAAATACGCCGTAGCAGTACCGACCCAGAATCAAACGGCTCGTACAGTTGCGAAGAGTTTGTGGGAAAACTTCCTGGTACATTATGGGTTTCCCGAAAAGCTACATAGTGACCAAGGACCTGATTTTGAATCCCGTACAATAAAAGAGTTGTGTCATGTAGCGGGTATTCACAAGATTCGTACTACGCCTTATCACCCCAGGGGTAACCCGGTAGAGCGTTTTAACCGGACACTTCTCCAAATGTTGGGAACGCTAGAGAATGAGAAGAAGTCTAGGTGGAAGGAGTTTGTAAAGCCCTTGGTACATGCATACAATTGTACGCGTAATGATACAACAGGGTACGCTCCTTATGAGCTTATGTTTGGACGTCTTCCTCGGTTGCCTGTAGATTTAGCTTTTGGATTGCCAGCGGAATCTCCAGCTAAATCTCACTCTCAGTACGTTAAAGATTTGAAAGAACGGTTGCAAGAGAGCTATGAAATAGCTAAGAAGAATTCTGCTAAGATAGCAATGCGCAACAAGGGAAGGTTTGATAAACGTGTGGTTGATTCAACTTTGGAAGAGGGTGACCGAGTTCTTGTGCGCAATGTTAGGTTGCGAGGAAAGCACAAACTCGCAGACAAGTGGGAGCAAGGAGTGCAAGAAGTGGTTAGGAGAGCGGGCGATTTACCGGTGTACACTGTCCGACCAGTTGGGCAGAGTGGTCCCCTCAGGACATTACATCGTGACTTGTTGTTACCTTGTGGATTTTTGCAGCCGAGTCAACATGAGAAACAGCCTAAGCAAAGGGTTCGCAGGCCCAGAACTAGAGCCTGTGCAGATGATAATGATTCACAAGAGCCAGAATCTGAGTGTGAATATGAGTCTGACACTGATCAGGAACTGGCGAGCCATGCCCAAATAAGGATCAGAACTGAGAATCGCACTGTGAACTGTGTGGTAGAGTCGAGTACATGGTTTCTTTTCCCATCCGACTGAACCGTGAGTTAATTTGAGTGTGCGGAAGAAGGATCTCGTGAAGGAACGTTGCACTGGAGCTGAGAACTAGTACAATCTCATATCACATTGAGATTTCTGTGAACACTGAGATAATTTGACACTGATTTATTTTCCTTATTTTTGTTATTTTGTTTCAATTTATATTGTGATTTTATTTCTTTTGAATTATTGATTGAGAGTTCATAATTTCTATTTTTGGGTAATAAGAGGAAACTGAAAGGTAACTTGAAAGGTTGAAATTGAAAAGAGTTACATTTTAAATCAGACCAAAAGAGAAAAGTATTCTTAATATAAATAAGACAAATTAGGAATAACTCAAATAACTAAAGAAACCAGATATCTTAATTATACCTAAATAAGTTAGTTAGGTAAAATTAGATTTAAAACTAAATAGACCGTATAAATTATAGTAGATAAAAATAGAGACTAATTAGGAAAGATAATAAGGATATAAATAAGAGTTTATTCATTTCTGGTTTATTTTCTTTTGTTGATGTGTTGAGTTTAATTTTATTGCTTTTTTGAACATTTTCTTTCGTTTTAATTGCTTGTTATTCCTTTTAAATACAAATTGCCAATTTTTCCAACTTAAACAGTGTGTCCCTGTGCTTCTTTGCTGCTAACACAGTCTCTTGAGCGAATTCTGGTCTTCTGATCGCTGGTCCATAGATTGAAGCAGTGTCTTCTTTCACGCCCCTCTGTGTCTTATACTGAGGAGGGTGAGGGTAACACACTTGCCACGACACGGGTTACAAAAGGCATAGGTAAGGACTCATAGTACTTCAAATACAGACAACATAGTTGTCTGGAGCTAAAACCTGATTATGGTAATAGCCGTTAGATTTCTGACACATGGCCTGTGTCCGAAATTGCCCTCTATACCCTTAAATAGGGCACTATTTGAGGGGACAGCCATTTGCAGTGGTGTCCGAAACCCCAATGTGTCAATCCCACAATGCACCACAATAACGAGTGTACAACCGATGTACACTCAACAGTTAGAGAATACCCATAATGCACTGTGACGGGCATGCCTATACTGGAGCTGCCAGTTTGCTAAGTTTCAAATGCTTATTAAACGGCAATCACAAACTATGCAAAAGTGACAGCCCTTCCGGCACACTCAGTATAGGAATTCACTCACTCGTTTTCATTCACTCCTTCAAGTGGATATTAGTGGAGTGATGGGTTTTCGGAAGAGTGGGGTTTTCGGAAATGTGAGTTTTAAACAGAAGAACTAAAACAGAGCGTTTTCAGCGTTGAGTGTGAAAAGAAGTGCTGCAGCAATGTACAATATGAGAAAAATAATGTCTTTTTAACTTTAAATCATGTAAATGTATTCTAGCAGACCCCAAAAATAATTGACATTATGTCATTGGGCCCTATTTTGACGATCTGAAACGCAAGTGTCAAAGTGCAAAGCGCAAGTAACTTTGTGGGCGGATCCCGGCGCTGTTGCTATTTTCCCAGCGCGATAAATGACTCTTGCGCCCGACGCAAATCTAAAAGGGGTTGGTCTGAAGTAGCTTCATTATTCATAGGTGTGGTTTGGGCGTAACGTGAAATAAACCAATCAGAGCGTCCTCTCACATTCCCTTTAAGAGCCGGCGCGCTTGTTCCATGGCGGATTGCTATTATAACGGCGGATTTGCCGGCGCACGCCAGGAGCGGTTCACACCCGAGGAAACCGACGTTCTCGTCAGGACCGTAAAACACAGAGAAGTGACATTGGGGATGATGGGAGAAACCCACCCAAATTAGCTTCGGTTAAACAGGCGTATAATTTGGGTAGTAAATGTGTAGCCTAATCTAGATTTTTTTATTTTTTTTAATCTAGATAGATCTTTTTCACATCTTCACGGACACAACAATGATTTCCCTCGTGTGTTAATATTTTTCCTTGTAATAATGTATGATTTGCAAAAATTAAAACTGCTGCATCTGTTTATATTAGAGAATCAAAGTGGATGCGCGTTAACATTATGGCCAAGCACGCGCCCTTAAAATACCATATCACTAACGCGCAACGCGCCACTGTCTTTAGACTGTTTTTTTCCTGGTCAATGGCGCAATTGCTTTCTAAAACTGGAAAATAGCACCATGGAAGTTTTGCACCGGAACACGCCTCCTCTTTGCGCTGAACCGCCCCCGCGAGCGCAAGTTCATTTCCTAATTTACCGACGTGCGTCTGTGGAGGGAAAAGTCCGCTGTGCGCGGGTGCAAAATAGGAATGATACATGCGTCGGTGTTCAAAGTCAATTGCGCTGGGTGCAAGATAGGGCCCATTGTGTTTCTACGCATTTAATCGATAACATCTTGTCTATGTACAACTGCAATAAAACACATGAAACAAATCAATAACCTACACACATACGTACACACACTCCATTCCCCACACACCCTTGAGTTACGCCATTAGCTTGGGAGAGTTGCATAATCCCACTTTGACGCAATAATTGGGAAGATTCCCAAAGGGGGTCAGGGCAGGAAGCCAGGGCGGGGACCGCTGACTGGAGAGAAAAAAAAACGTCCAGAAACCCCGACCATTCTGTATACACCCATCCACAGTGGGAGATTCACAGCTGGGCCTGAACTTTAGCCAGCTGGTGCTGTGTAACGGCTGACAGTGATTAGAGCATTTTATGGAGTTATACGCACCTTTCAGTGAAAGCATAAGCTGTGTAGAGCAGCATATTATCTAGAGATGAGCTGAGCACGTCCGATTGAAAGCATGTGTGATATATGATCCCAGCAGAGAGGCTCACAGAACTATCATAGATCATGGAAAAGTCGATTGTGTTTCCACAGTATGAGGAAAGTTTAACCTGTGATCAAGCCTTGTTGCAGTCCTATTAGTGAGCAGATGGGTCACTCAGAATCAATGTGTGCAAATGTGGTGCTGTTCTGTTCACATTCTCTGTTCGTCTGTTTGTAAAACTGCCATGTTGTCGCTGTATTTCAAGATTATGTGGCACTTGGGGTCATGGTCTTGCTGAGGAGCACATGCTTCAGATAAGTTGTCTCAGCTTCATAGCCCACATCTCCTTCTCATCTGTGTTGCAGAGCCACACTTACTGCCAGTTACAGTCTATACGTGCCAGACAGCAAGAAATACATCACTGGCCAGTGGCCACTGCTGCATCCCTATAGGAATGACTCCAATGCTTACATTTACAATACACAAAAGTGGCAGTAAAGACTTTTACATTCTAACAGAATATTTCTATTTCCAATAAATGTTGTTCTTTTCAACTTTCTATTCATCAAATAATCCTAAAAAAAAAATATCACAAACTCCACAAAAATATTATACAGCAACTGTTTTCAACATTGATAATAATAATAGTTTCTTAAATGTCGCATATTAAAATGATATCTGAAGGATCACACTGAAGACTGGAATAATGGCTACAAAAAAAAAATCAGCTTTGGCATCAAAGGAATAAATATTACAATATTACAGTTTTTTAAACTGTAACATTTTTGTAATAAATATGATGATAAGCATGATAAAGTTTCCAAAACTTTTTAACGTTATTGTATCTATATACCAGTATGTATGGAGTTTAGATTAATGTGAAAAAAAGCAGTTTAACATTGTAATGTATAAGCACGCACAAATCAGTATGAATTCCAAAAGTCTTTTTAATAAACCTGGAGAATACGCAGGAGAAAATCAACAAGGCAACTACACTTTAACAGGACCAGAAACAGGTGCGTGAAGAATTAGAAACCATGGAAATGAATAAAGACCAGGGACACTGGTAAAACAGGAACAGGGAAAACTATACCTAAACACAGTGAAACTAAACAGACTGAGATTGTTACAGTAGCTCCCCCATCCGGAAGGCACGTCCTTGCACCAATAAGAACCCAACTGAGGAGGGAGGGAGGGGGGCTTTGGAGGAGGACGAGGGGCTCGCACCAGGTAGGATACAGGAGGATATGACGGCGGGAGAAACCAGGGCGTCAATGACGGTGGGGGGAGCCAGGGAGGAGACGAGAGCAGGAACAGGTGGAGACCCAGAGGACAGCCAGGACGAAGGCCCAAGGCGGAGTCGAGGGAGGGAGGAGCCATGATGGATACTTGGCTGGCGGATCGGACAGACTGAGACGGAGCCGATGGAGGTAAAGATCCAGGTGAAGATGAAGAGCCGATGAGACTAAGCAACACTGATGGATCTGGAGGCCCAGGCGGAACTGCAGCAACGAGCGTCCGAGGTGGAGCCAGGATGCCAGAGGACTGAGCCGGAGCCGGTGGGTCTAAGTACCAAGCTGGAGCCGTAGGGAAGGCAGAGCCCAACAGAGCCAAAAGGGTGGAGGAACAAGGTGTAGCCAAAAGGCCCGGAAGTCCATGGTGCAGGTGGAGCCGGAGGGATGAGGGAGCCCGGTGGAGCCGTAAGGACGACCATCCCAGGTGGAGCCGAAGGAGGGAGGAGCCAAGGTGGAGCAGAGGGAGGGAGGAGCCAAGGTGGAGCCGACTGGTTGATGGGCCGAGGTGGAGTGACGGGATCCCCTTGCAAAGGCAGAGCTGGAGACCGGAAGACCCAAGGCAGATCCACACAGCAGAGTGGAGTGAACAAAGGGGGATCCGAGGGACTGAAGGGAACCAGAGGAGGCAGGGCCGAAAGACTGGCTGTCCTGGGTAGAGGAAGTGGGAGAGGGAGGCTGGGTGTTATCATCTGAGACTTGGAGCTGGACAAAACCTACAAAGATGCAGGAGACTTGGAGCGGGACGGGACCTACAAAGATGCAGGAGACTTGGAGCTGGACGGGACCTACAAAGATGCAGGAGACTTGGAGCTGGACGGGACCTACAAAGATGCAGGAGACTTGGAGCTGGACGGGACCTACAAAGATGCAGGAGACTTGGAGCTGGACGGGACCTACAAAGATGCAGGAGACTTGGAGCTGGGCGGGACCTACAAAGATGCAGGAGACTTGGAGCTGGACGGGACCTACAAAGATGCAGGAGACTTGGAGCTGGACGGGACCTACAAAGATGCAGGAGACTTGGAGCTGGGCGGGACCAGAGTAGATAGGAGACTTACTGTAGGGAAATATCCTCTATCTTATGTTGCAGCCTTATGTTAAACTGCTTTAAAATAATGTGGGGAAGGGTAATCTACACTCCATAGACCATAATGACAAAGCAAAAAAAAAAAAAAAAAGGAAAAAGTGAATAAATTTATTTAAAAAAAGAAAAGAAAAAAAAGAAGAAATGAAGTCCAGACATACTTTATAACCACTACATGACTTTCAGAGTGATACATAATTCATTAACCCATAGGCACACTTCCCCACACACACACACACACACACACACGCACACTTGAAGAAACCTTCCGCTCAGCAAACTGCTACTTCAAAGAGTGCTGAATAATACTGTTAAAGGGAAAGCCCTTAACTCTCCCTTACACAATTCATGAGGAACATGAAACATGAAATCTCTGATATAACCAGTTATATAAAGTCTACAGCACAAATTAAGACTATTAAAATTACAAAAAGCACACACAACACACACACACACATTACCGATGATGCAGCTGCTGGTGGTGTGATTGCCAGCGATTCTCTGCGGCTGAGTGTGTCTTCTTCCTCCGCTGGCTCTGCTGCCTCCAGCTCCGGTTTACACACATATCCACAGTTCCTGTGCAACACACGCCGCAGTCCCTCAAACAGGATCACACTCGCAGTGCAACCCATCGCACCCGGTCCCAGAAACATACACACACTTCTGTGAGCAGATCAGATGTGGCTGATTCTGCTAAAAGACACAAGTCCGTCAGCTAAAGTCTTGCTAAAAGACAGGTCCGAAGCCCAGCCGGCTCTCAGATATCCAGCCCCAACACAATCCTCTCAGTCCTGAGACACATCACTCCATCATCCGCTTTGAACCAGGATAAGAGCAGAAGGGATGGGAGCAAGCTTCCTCCTTAAGGATGACAGCAGACTGACTTCATCCATTCAAATGAGGGATATTCTCTAAGTTGCCAGCTTCCTAAAAGTGTGTTTTAGCTACAAACCGCCCTGGGGGATGTTACGATGACACGTTCCTCAGGAGGAAAGTGCTCCATTGAATCTAGGACATGAGGGAGAGGAATGCTGAGGATTGACGGAAGAGAATGAGGGAGTGAGTGATGAGCTGCTTCTGGAATCAGTACTGGGCGTCGACTTCTCGTCTCTGCCTGGAGATGCTGATCTATTCTCTCTCTCTTTCTCTCTGTATCTCGCTCTCTGTGGTTCCTCTACAGCGCCACCCCCCCCACCCCCCCATTCTCCTTTTAACATTGCTCTCTGTGATTTCTGACCCATATCTCGCAACACAGCCTCATTCATGCGCTAATGCTAACACACACGCAAACATGAGCGCATGTTAGAGATGTTTTTTTTACAGTCTATGGTTTGAACATAAGAGTATCCTATTTAATGTAGGGTATGCGAGGAAATAATTGTTACTTAGCACTAGAAATTGAGAAATATTTTAAGATAGATATCAATATCAATTATTTGAATGTTTTAATGTGCTTTCGCACACTCTAATAAAGTAAGTAATCACAAAAGAAAAACATGATTTAAATATAACAATTACTAAAATAAGTAATTTTATTAAAAAATAATAACAATTTTAACATTTTTAAATTGTACAACTTTTTTTCCATTGAACACCACTGTGCTGTAATGTAGAACTAAATCGATAGTAAACGATTATGAAAATTATCAAGATCAACAACGAATTTGATTATCAATTAAACGCATCTGTGCGGAAAACAGATTGAACGAATAACAGAAAAAAAAATGTTTTGTCAAACTGATTATCGAACACACATAATTGTAACTAAATAGCTGAAAGTGCAGAAAAGCCCCTCTGTGTGTTAATATTTCATTGGGCACTGACACAGTCACCTACTTTTCAGAGTAAATGACTCAGACATATCAGGGATGACATGCTCAAAGACCTGAAGAATGGGGGTGACGTGTGTGACCACGTATGAGCATATCTGACACCATAGCCAGTACATAATGTGTGTCAAGTGTATGTATCCATAACTGTAAGCAAAAAGTATTTCTATCTGACAGCAACATGGCTTTAAATATTAATAAATTCTTGTATGTTGTGTAAATGTTAAGTGCTCGTCTGTGTTAAGACTGACTTAACCCTGCTCCGGATCAGTAGACATTAGTTTGGCATTACATTCAGAGCAGATTTATCAAAGCCTATGCTCACGCTTCAGTGCTGCCGCAGTGACATGATCCCTGATTGGTGCTGCTCAAGGGCCTCCACCAATCAGATGTCTATTTTTTTTCGCTTTTGTGTAACAATTTGGCATATACTCCAACGCTACATCTAGAATTCAAGCTTTAGTCACAGAAACGCCCCTTTGATGTTATCATACTGTATGTACTCCTCCCAGTTGTAAGTTGGTTTGAGTTATGTATTACAATTAAGCATTAATGTCACGTTAATGTCCCGTTTTGTGCTTTACATTAAGTACATTAAGTGCTTCATGTGGTATCATGAACATTGACTGATTTAATTGAAGTAAAATAGATTATTTCACAGGTTAGGTAGAATGCCTTAAGCTAAGAACTACACATTTGTACAAGATTCCATCCAAAAAATTTTTAAAAATTAAAAATAAACTTTTTGGGGCCCTTGTAACTTTGCTCTACTCATTATAAGCGTATAGACTCTCCAATTCCTTCTGTATGAAACGTCAAACACAATCTACTACTTTTGAGAACATAAAGATGGATCTCTGACTTCTTCCAATGTGGGGTTAACATTCTTTACAAGGGCCTCTTTTGACCAAAGAGAATTCTGAGCCTAATGAACACAAAGAAAGGGATATTTTCAGTACAGACACATCACTGCACGGCTTCAAACGCTCTATCCTGCTCACACACACAGACACACACATTCATGACAGCATATCAGACAAAAAGAAGATCAAAAGCATGCACATCTTTCATTCTCTCACACATAAAAACTCCTCAAGAGGAGATTCATTCAAATATTCATTAAGAGTGTGTTTAATTAAAATAAAACCAATACCCTACACGTCCTTTTCTTTAGGGCATATAGGCTCACATACAAACAATGTTGAAGAATACAGTATAACAATTTTGTTTCCATTTTATTTCCCAGCAAACGCATGTGAAAAGAAATTTCAGAGTATATAGTGATCCTAGTAACACATAATTTTACTTTTGCTCATACATTACTTAGGCCAGAAACGTACTTTATGCGTGTGCGCGAATGCAGACATGAGCGCTTGGTCAGTGGTTATACTTGCATTCAGTTATTAGCTTCTAGCAATGCAAGATCGACTTACTTTTCACTCATCGCATTGCAAAATGTGTCGGCACGTATTTCATAATCAAAAGAAAGTATCACTGGCCAAACCAAGTGCTTGTGTGCATACTTGTGTTAAGTGTATTTCTGGCCGAAAATGGACAGTCCACCCAAAAATAAAAATTCTCTCATAATTTACTCACCGTCATGCCATCCCAGATGTACATTTAAAAAAAAAAAATTTGTTCAGTGAATGGATTCCCAAATGACGCTATAAAAAGCGCACACAGCCATCATGACATGAATCCATACAACCCCAGTGGATGAATCAATGTCTTCTGAAGCAAAACAATAGGTGTGTGTAAAATAAAATACTCATATTTTAAACTTGTTTAATTATAAACCAGCCAACTGTTGTACTCGTGTTTATGAGAGGGTCGAGTTCACGTTGTGAAGCATGACGTAAGGATGTTGTGAAGTGTGACGCAAAAGTCATATACATCTTTGGTATGGCATGAGAGTGAATAAATGATGGGAGAACTTTCCATTTTGTATGTACTATCCCTTAAAAGTTAGATTTGAATAGACCCCTAATCATAAGTATTAAACATTGCTCATGTTTATGCTAAATATATTCAAAAAGTGGACAAAGATAACTTATTAAAGAATATTATAGAGACATACATAGTTGGGCTTGTCTGATTGGGCCAGTATGCAACCACCCAGAGCACCCTAGCAACCATCTAGGAATGGCCTGACAACCAACCACAACACCCTATATCATTGCAACAAGTTGTGCATGGAAAAATCTAGTTTAACATTTATAAGCATAATACCAGACACACAAACTATAATTTAAAAACTGGCAAAAATAAGCCCCATGAGATATGACAGAAACGAAATAAAAGCAAGTTTGCTAGCTTTAGTTTTAAACACATTTTTACGTGATGTTTTCAAACTCCGTTAATTAAAGTGTGAGCTGTTCTGCTTTCATGTGAGTCCAGTCAGCTCGTATGAAAGTCTATTTCTAACATTTGTTACTTGGAGCCTGAAGTTTATTTGCTTCATTTTTGCTCCTTGAGGGCACGTTTTGTGCATATTGTTTTGGTCTGCGTCTGGATTTCATTTCTGAGCTGGACCTGGTCATAGGGTTACTGACGTCAGAGGCCTGATGGTCTAGGTGATTCATTGCAAAACTATGATGTAATGTGTGGTTGCCATAGAGATAATGTTGCAATACTCAGCACTGGACAATATTATATGAGGCTGAAAACCCATTCTTGTTACACACACACACACACACACAATACAAAGCTCACAACATCACTAAAACAAATCCATACAATAGTAAGCATATGGAAATAATTGTTGCTGGGGAAAAAATGAGAAAATTCGCTTACAACTTGAATAATTAAACAGCAGGTGTTTCATAGGAGAGAAAATTAAAGACACAGGAAAGGGTATAGAGAGAGAAAGAGAGGAAAGAGAACAGAATGTTAAAAGTACATTAATGATTATAAAGCTGAGAAATGTCAGCACACTATTAGCTCAGATCAATACTTTGCAGACAGTCGATAGTCAGAAAACTTCCTGTGCCATGTTTAGGCTCTTCTGCCATCTACAGGCGCAAAAATGCTTTCATAAAAAAATATGCTGCTTTTGAATTGATTTAGCCTACCAGCTAAAGCCAACAGATCAGCTTCTATATCTGTCAAGTAAATCTCATAATAATACTCATCGGTGTCATTTGATTTTGAGTGCGATTTTTTGAGACATACCTATTGACTTTGGGAGGGACGATGGAACTAGAAATGCTAGATTTCTCAGTCAAAAAAAAAAAAAGACATTATCCTTGCAGCACTCTATATGGCAGCTGTAGATATTGGGAGTTGCAACAGTTACAAGACCCAATCAGCTTTTTGCAAGAGTTTATGTAAAATGTTCATGCACATTAACTAGATCAATCTAAAAATATATTATTTTTAGCATGATTTTATCAACAGAGCTAATATGATATCTGATACTTTTGTTTTACGTAACGGAATATTGACAAATTCTTGCAAGTCCCTTCGGTTCGGTGACGCTAGTGGCATACACTTGCTACACAGACAGCTGGGCTTTTATTCAACATCATGGTTCACATACAGCGAGGTTACATCAGGACAAAGAGAGTTTCTCACACGGCTGGAGTTTGGCTTAAGTTCGGCGGACACTGGCAATAACACAGATCCAGCACAGTGCTAATCAGAACACAGGACAGTGTTAGCATTGTTCCTCATGTGGAAATGGAGCATGCAAGGACCAGGCCCTCTCTGAACCTATACTGTGTAGAATGGGGACTGGACAGGAGAAAGAATGAAGAATCTGACTTCTAATGGTCAGAAATAGCACATAAATGCTAATTAGAAGAACACTTTTTCCCCCCAGTTAAGATTTATTAGTCATTGCGTGATGAAAACCAAATTATTCTATGGGTGATTGAAAAAAAAAAACACATTTTAGACTAACTATTCTCATTTCATTATGCATAAATCAATCATTAAAAAAATAAAGTCTCTTACAATTAAGGACATTTGGCACTAAAAACCCTTTTGGCACCTTTGTCCCTTTGGTTAGGACAACTAGCATCTCTAAAACATTATACTGCTCATAAACCATTACTTTTTACATATTAAACCTCAAAAATCACCAACATTTGTGAACACACAAAGATCTGTGTTTTGCCACAAAACCTAAAAATGATAGTTTAAAAAAACACAACATAAAATCCTTATCAATCAATAATCAAGTAATATCTGTGTGAGAGCGGTATTGATGTGGCAGGAGTTTGATTTTACATTCAAATTGAAGTCATAAATATACAAAAGCTTAAGGCATTATTTCATGGAGCTATGAATTATGGATGGGAAAAAACACTCAGATTCTGTTCTCTCACATATGCAAATACAAACGCATGCATTAGAGTAACAAAAGGAAAATGGAAATCTCTGCTTGTTCTGTATGTAAAATGACTGATATGGTATTAAACTTTAATGGATGCTTCAAAAACAAACAGACAGTTCCCAGGCACTGATATAGCTAGTTATTTACAAAAACTGATCTTTTCCCCATTCAAAAACTAATAAACTATGGTCTGTTTTAGCCAGTGAATTAGATGACCCTGTGTGAACTGCATGTTAATCTTGCGTTTGAGATTATTCTTATAATTCTTAATAATAACAGCAGATGTAATGATATAGCATTAATGTGTTAGACGAGAAGCTGAAATTGTGATTAATTCTGTCAGCGGCTCTAAAAGCTCTAAAGCCATCAGTCATAGACAATCATTTCTCAGAACTGATGTAATGATGTGATAGATATAATTATTTTTCTCTTGTACTAGGAGACCTTTAATATAAAAAAGTGGAAATCAATACATGTTGGGGAGAGACTTCAAGTTTGAAATACTTCTTAAACCTCACCAGTAATAGCACATATTAACATGTACTTAATTCAGTAAGAACTTTTACACTGATGAAGTGCATTCTACAAAAACATACTACAGTACATCCACCAGGTTGGCATTGCCAATGTATTTTTGACTAAATACATTAGATGAATGAACAGATAAAGATGCATAAATATATATAGAGAGATGACTGTGAAAGAGCCAGAATCAGTCAGTCAGAGCCCAGTCTGACCCACTAGCTGGTTTACCTAATCTTGCAACGCGTACGCTGTACAAATATAGGGCGGCAGTTCGAGAGATAATCTACTCCTTTAATCATGGGAAATCCTTTTCACAACAGGCAAGCACTGACACAGAGATGATCCATTAGAGGAGGAGGGCTTTCAGGCCTTCTCTCATCTGCAAACATACAACCATTATCAGTCAAAATGATCCTTGTGTACAATACACACTGTATGAAATTGAAATCATTGTCAAGTTGCAATACTTCACTATCCAAATCAAATGCTGTTCAAACACACATTTAAGAAGAATAAGCACATTACTTTAAAACACTGTTCTCAATCTATAATTATATAGAGAAACTGTAAATTCAATAAAAAATAAATGTATATGGAACTTGATTTCCTTCATTGTGAAAAGTGGATGTTACAAATGGAGCCAGGATGGAGGGGAGGGTTGAAAAAGCAAGAGGGATTTATGACATCAGCCAAAAAAAAAAAAGATTATAAAGACAAACTCTTTTTTTAATTTTGAATACTGAGCACCAATGATCCATGCACAGTGAAATGAGGATATGCACAAATAAAGTAAACCAGGTCATTTTTTTAGTTCATGTTCACTTTAACACTATAAATACTTATTAATGGGCTAATACTAGATCTTTTACTATAGCCTTTGCAAGCATGGTACAGAGAGCATCTAGGGAAATGACTGTTAGTACTTAAAGAGTATTAAAACTAGGGCTGGTTTAATGACTATACTGGCAAAGAACAAGCAGTTCCCAATGATGCCAGCTGACACTGCACTTCTAAACTGGAAAATAATTGTGTGTATAACAGAGTGAAGCTGGTAAATCACTGACAAAACTGCAGTTCTTCTGACCTTTGAGCTCACTTGCAGGGCTGGCTTTATGCTTAGGCATTCTAGGCACGTGCCTATGTCGAAGGGCAATTAATATGAGGATAAATAATATTTTATTATTATTATACTTTAATGCTAAAATTACTTCATAAATGAATCAAATGTAAAATATCAATGTCTCGTTATCTATATATTTCGGCTTTTTTCATAAATCATTACTAATAATTGGAAATATATATATAAAGACTAATCAATGTTTTTATTAGGATTAGGATTCCTTCTGTTTCATGACACAAATAAGACACAAATTCATGTCCTCATTCAGAGGGTGAGCAGGGTATGCGGGCTGCCAGGGCGGAGACTGCCGTTCGTGAGGCCAGGGCGGAGACTGCCGTTCGTGAGGCCAGGGCGGAGACTGCCGTTCGGGAGGCCAGGGCGGAGACTGCCGTTCGGGAGGCCAGGGCGGAGACTGCCGTTCGGGAGGCCAGGGCGGAGACTGCCGTTCGGGAGGCCAGGGCGGAGACTGCCGTTCGGGAGGCCAGGGCGGAGACTGCCGTTCGGGAGGCCAGGGCGGAGACTGCCGTTCGGGAGGCCAGGGCGGAGACTGCCATTCGGGAGGCCAGGGCGGAGACTGCCGTTCGGGAGGCCAGGGCGGAGACTGCCGTTCGGGAGGCCAGGGCGGAGACTGCCGTTCGGGAGGCCAGGGCGGAGACTGCCGTTCGGGAGGCCAGGGCGGATACTGCCGTTCGTGAGGCCAGGGCGGAGACTGCCGTTCGGGAGGCCAGGGCGGAGACTGCCGTTCGGGAGGCCAGGGCGGAGACTGCCGTTCGGGAGGCCAGGGCGGAGACTGCCGTTCGTGAGGCCAGGGCGGAGACTGCCGTTCGGGAGGCCAGGGCGGAGACTGCCGTTCGGGAGGCCAGGGCGGAGACTGCCGTTCGGGAGGCCAGGGCGAAGACTGCCGTTCGGGAGGCCAGGGCGGAGACTGCCGTTCGGGAGGCCAGGGCGGAGACTGCCGTTCGGGAGGCCAGGGCGGAGACTGCCGTTCGGGAGGCCAGGGCGGAGACTGCCGTTCGGGAGGCCAGGGCGGAGACTGCCGTTCGGGAGGCCAGGGCGGAGACTGCCGTTCGGGAGGCCAGGGCGGAGACTGCCGTTCGGGAGGCCAGGGCGGATACTGCCGTTCGTGAGGCCAGGGCGGAGACTGCCGTTCGGGAGGCCAGGGCGGAGACTGCCGTTCGGGAGGCCAGGGCGGAGACTGCCGTTCGGGAGGCCAGGGCGGAGACTGCCGTTCGTGAGGCCAGGGCGGAGACTGCCGTTCGGGAGGCCAGGGCGGAGACTGCCGTTCGGGAGGCCAGGGCGGATCAGCCTTCATGGCCTTTCCGTGAGAGCCCACGCAGCAAGCAGATGACTAAAGACTGTTCATTCTGGTAGGTATCGTGCAGGTAAGTGTTCTTTGAGGGAACAGCGAGACCAGACAATAGTGAACTGCAGTGGGAAGAATTATATAGTGCTGGATGATGATCAGTGAAGATTGGTGACAGGTGACAGCGATTTCTGTGATTGGGAAGTGCATGCAGGTGAGGGCCAGGGAGGATGATGAGAAATGTAGTGAGGAGGCGGTGACTAGCTGGTGACCGTGACAATTGAGGAGCGTAGAAGAGTGTCTTAGTTTAGCATTTGTCGTCGAGTCATAGATTGTTGTAAGCACTTTATCTTTTTATAACATAAGATTTTGTCAAAACGACAGAAAAAACTGAGCGCCCACACAGTACAGTTAAGATAAACTACTTAAAAGTTGATGAAAACGTAATGCAATGCACTTATGCCTCAGATGCAGCCCAACATATTTGTTTGCCTGTGATGTGTCACAATATGAGGTAAATAGTAAATACACCCCTGCTCACTTGCATACACTTCTGACAGTATTAAGTTCAATACGTACTTAAGTACCAAACTTAAATACAGGCAAGGTTTAGCGATGAGCCTGTCTAAAAACAACTTTGCAAACAAAAAGCCATACAGAAATACAGATTTGCACAACCAAATACACAAAAATTACAGCTGATTCATTTTTACGTAAAGCAAATCAACCAACCAAAAAAGGCAATGTTTACCAGACACTTGATACCAGTGCCGTGCAGAATACAGGACGTCGAATTGCCCAGTTACTGTCAGTCCGGATGCACAGATGATTCCTGAATGATGCATTCCTGCAGCTCAAACAGTAGAGCATGGTGCTTGCGACGTCAAGGTCATGGGTTTGATTCCCATGGAATGCATGAACTGAAATAATGTATCTTGAATACAATGTAAGGGGCTTTGGATTAAACTGTGTGCCAAATTCATAAAAGCTTAATTCACCCAGAGATATATTAATAGTTGGATATATATTTCCTACTTTATCTGCATACATTTAGTATATACTCACATAAGCAATATATATAGCAAATCTCAGCAGAGTGATTGTTTATAATGTTACAAAATATAAGCTATTATCGCACAGCTCTGTATATAAAGATCTATATGTATTAGATTCAAATTTATCCGCACACATAAACTACATATGCATACATACATAGTACTATCTAAAGCGATGTGTACTATATAGTAACTCTCAACTGCCTGATTTTTTTATTTACTCACTAAATGTTACTATATTATCTTTATATAAAATTGGATGTATAAGTATGTATATAGTTAATATATTACTATATTATACTATAAATATATTATTTTATAAACAGTTTATTTTATTTATTATAAACTGTATTGAGAAAAGCACTGGGACCAATGACAAAAGAAGGCACACTATGGTATAACAAACTCATTGGCCATGGGGGTGAGCGGAAGC
The DNA here is from genome assembly GCF_949152265.1 of Phoxinus phoxinus. NCBI lineage: Eukaryota > Metazoa > Chordata > Actinopteri > Cypriniformes > Leuciscidae > Phoxinus > Phoxinus phoxinus. The sequence goes on along the minus strand of NC_136886.1, from coordinate 27,677,243 downwards.
AATTTATACTGTACGTTTAAAATATAAGTACCGTATTTTTTTCACACACACAGCTATCATTTCACTTCAGAAGACATTGATTCAGCAACTAGGCTCATATGGATTACCATTGTGTTCGATTTGCGTGGCTTTTGAAGAGTCAACTTTGAGAGACCCATCAAATTGCTTTATAGACTCAAAGAGGTGGATTCTGTTTCTAAAAATCTCTGTTCGTGTTCCACAGACGAAAATCATATACATCTGGGACTGCATAAGAAAATGATGACAGAATTTTCATTTTTTGGGTGGAGTATCTCTTTAACAGCTTTTGAGGCAACTAAAGATACAACGTGTTTGGTAAATATCCTCCTCAGGAAGTCCAAAGCGAGGAAAAGAAAAACAGCTCTCACCACAAATGACAGCTCAACTGACCACTTGTCGATGCAAACCAGAGACGGAGCTGTTCTCATCAGACAGACTGCTTCAAAGCTCACAGGGTATCAGATGAAATCTCCTTCTCAGCAGCCTGGTTTCTCACTTAGGCCTGAGTCAACTGGGTTTACGTAACAAAGACTTCTGTTCTCTCAAAGGGCAGGGTGAGAGGAGAACACATTACAGTATGAAAAACCTCAATATGGCACCTCACACTAAAATACACAGCTAAACCCTTTATCACTAAAAAAGGGTGACATGGGTTAAAGTTGAGGGTTTCTCTGAATGTTTTGTTTGAAAGATTGAACAGATTGTGTGTGAAGAGAAGTTCATGCTGGATTTCCTCTACCATATAAACACATAAAACAAACTTAATAGAGTAGAAAAGCATTGATGGAAGTATTTGATGCCATGACCCTACAGATGAGTATTATGTAATGTCAGCTGCAGGAGCATGTATGTCATGCCTGGGTCACTGCTAGTGATCCCTACTGTGGCAGACATTTAAATGAGCTGGTATCCTTGTATATTTTTAAAAGTTTAACCTTAACATTTGAAACAACTTATGGCTATAAAAATTCATTCAAAATTAACCATCATGTTAATCAAAAACCTGATCATAACTCAAAGCCTGACTTCAACCACATGTGAAACGCATCCAGAATGTTGGCAGAAACAATGTGGATTCCAATTCCAACTACTCGTATCATCCAAGATATTATGCAAATTAATCAGATCTAATTAAGGTTGGAACAGGATGTCATCCTGCAGGTGGAAGCGACAGCCAGATTTTTAATTCTTTGGAACATAAGAGACAAGAGATTTTCGTCAGTGCATCTTTGTACTTTAAATGTCAATTTGTATGTTTAAAAATATCTATCTATTTTCGGAATGCATGGTATAGTTCTCATTATGAACAACTTATCCATTTATATGTTTCATTGTTTAAATAAAAAAAATTACATATTTTGACAGACCTCTCTCAGTTGACGTATGCCAGACTTATTTTAGACCGCATAAACCTCGTCCCTTTCTTACAATTGACTGCAAGCTCGCATTTAGATCTGCATCCATCCAATCAACATTTCTTGTTCAGAACGTGTTATTTATTTATTTTTGTGTGTGTGTGTGTGTGTGTGTGTGTGTGTGTGTGTGTGTGTGTGTGTGTGTGTGTGTGTGTGTGTGTCCTCAGAGACAAGGCACGGAGAGCTTTTTATGCTATTACAGTAAGAGAAATATCAAAATTGGCATCCAAATCAGAGTCTGGCTAAAAATATTCAAATCAATAATAGAACCCATGGTGTGAAGTCTGGGGCCCACTCACAAACCAAGAGTTTACTAAATGGTACAAACAACCAATAGAGACTGCAGAACAAACTATGCACAATCTTGCTATGAGTACAGCACAAAAGCCCAAATAATGCCTGCAGAGCAGAATTAGGATTATACCCAATCACTTTTCAAAAAAGGACCATTCAATTCCAGAAAGAAACGCCCTCGGCCAATGGTCTTAGAGCTGACTACACAAACCAAAACATGTCTGACTGACAATAAAAACTTAGCTAGACCAAACCAAATAATTAAAACACATTGGACAGACACAACAGCCCAACAAAGTCAATTGGAATGCTATTTGGCCCTAAACAGAGAATATAATTTGGCAGGTTACTCGAGTACACTGATGGACCCTAAGTTTAGAAAAGTCCTGAGCATGCACAGACTCAGTGAATTTCTATTTGAGAGAGAGAGAGAGAGAGAGAGAGAGAGAGAGATTGAGAGAGAGAGAGAGAGAGAGAGAGAGAGAGAGAGAGAGAGAGAGCAAATGAGTGAGAGAAAATGAGTGAGAGAAGTTCCTAAAAATGGAGAATTCAATCTTTCAGTAGTAGTTCCATTCCCTCACTTTCAATGTGGACGTCAGACAAATTTCCACAATGAAAAAACAGGCTTGATAGATTTTCCAGTGGTGTGGTGAGTCTCACTAAAAGGGAAAGGTCTTCATCATTTCACCAAAGCACACTGAGACATCACGACTTCATGTGAAGAAGGGAAAATCATTAGATGAAGTGTCTGGGAGAGAAATTTTCTAGAGCTTTCTTCTTCAGCAGTTAATGATGTAATTGGTGGCAGTTGTAAAATTATGGGTACATTGCCATGGAAACAAGCCTCGAGCTCTATGACAATAACTATGTGGCTTTACAGCCGAAGCGATATGAGTTTGTCAGCCTTTAAAACAAAAGGCTTCTCTGCAAGTTCAGGATAGTTCACTAAGCATTATTAGTCCATACAAAAACCGTGTTCTTTTCCTTTTAAGAGTACGGTGTACCGAGACTGTTTAACACAGGTCTACTAATGTAGTCAAGCTAAAAGGCATCAATGTCACCGTGGACCAATTAAGCTTGACCTGCTGTTTACAGCAGTGGTATAATGTAATGAGAAGGAGGCAGTGATGTTCTCTCTGATGACGTTTGCTGTAGCCTGGTTCCGCTGTAAATTAAGTTAGGAGTGCAGCTCAGCAGAAGCGAACGGGACATTGAAAACCCTGCTTGTGGTTTGCATTGAGTATCTAAGATGTCTAACAGCATAGATTTTACATATTAAAAAAAATCTGAATAAACTGAAAATTCCATGATTAAACCGCAAAAAGAAACTGTCCCTACTTATATCGGAGAAAGGGAAGTGATCATAATACTGAAGCTAAGTGTCTTTTCCATCTTTCCATGCACTTAAAAAAAATAATGAAATCCAGAAATGTCTTCGAGTTGATATTGTCCATTTTCTGTTATAGTAATTGCTTTGCTTCCTAATGGATTGAACAAGCAAACCTGTTTTTTGAATACATACCAAAAATGGTGTGAAATTAAAGGAAAAGCACACTTACGGTATTCACCAAAAACAACACGAAAAAAGTTATTGGTTACACTTTATTTTGATGATCCCCTTTAAATATTCTGTTGACTATAATAAGTACCATTGCACCTACATTAACTCTCATTAGAGTGTTAGTAGAGTATTAGTAGACTGGTAGGGTTATGGATAGGGTTAGTAGAATAAGTTGGCATGTACTTACAAAGTCAGTAAATGTCTGTTGGGTGACCATTAAAATAAAGAGTTAAAACTCTAATTGGTAATACAGTCATTAACTACTAATACTCTAATGAGAGTTAGTTGAAATGTAGGTGCAACGTTACTTATAGTCAATATAGAGTGTTTAAAGGGGACCATCAAAGTACAGTGTTAGAGAGTTCTTTTGCAGAACTTCAAAGCTGATTTTTCCATAAATTGAAAGCAAATGGGAACTGGGCTGTCAAGTCAAAAATGACCAAAGTGCCATAAAAATTGTCTTCTTTTTTTTAGGACATTTTATTAATTTGTTCCCTTGTTTAAGTAAAATTAAGGCCACATTTTAATACGTTATTTCCTCGTTTTAATTTAGGTAAATCGTGGCCACAACTATTTCGTTACATTATTTTAATTTAGTTAAATTACGGCCAAGATTGAACTAAAACGAGGGAACAAATCAGTACAATGTGGCCGCAAATTAATAAGTTGTGGGAACCACTTATTAATACGTGACCACAATATTTTTTTGGCCTCACAAGTGCAGGGATTCATACCGAAAAAAACTTCTCAGATATTAAAACTTCTTCCAGGACAACCAGTGACTAAAGATGTCATCAAACCTCCCATCACTCAGCATTCTATGACTTTCAGCTCAGCATTAATATCATCCCAGCAATGTGTAGATCACATGATCGCTGGATTCTCAGTGTCCTTTAACAAGCCCACAGGACAAAGAGCGTTTAAAAATAGAACAGACACCCAAGCTGCTCTCATCCATAATAAATGGTAGTGGATATCCAGTCAGCAGGCCTCACCTGCTCCCTACACACACGGCAATCACACAGTGAACTAATGAGGCCGGTGAACTACATTTTACACACATTTAGAGTTACGCAAACGAAAAGTATCTCAAACTTCTTACACACAGTTACAGACATTATATTGAAGCACAGTACAGATTCTAAAAAGAATACAAAATATGATACAGTGCTTTTGGTGACAGTTACATTACAATTTACTCCCCATGTTCATTGTTGTGTATTCAGACTAAAAGTAACTTGATCTGTAATAGCGAGAGTTCAATCTAACGTATGCTGTCCACAGTCCATCTGGGTGGGTAACAGACTCCACAGGCAGGGCCTTTGATATGTGTTACAGAACACAGATGCACACATGCACAAACATCATGAAAGAAACAGACACAGACCGCTGTGTGATTGCCACTGTGAATGAACTGCACTAGCTTACTTACGCGTGTGTTGGGGAAGATGTAGGTCATTCATTGAAATGTAACACTCATATTGATCCAAATGCGCATTCGTGCCTCTGGCCGCCTATCTTCAGTCTGATCTCACGACAGCCACAGTGTTATGGTTTGAAAGTTTAAAGAAAATCAGGAGAGATCAGTCACATAATCTATCGCCAGCCAGTGTAAACCAAGTTTAAACAGAGATAATAAGGAGTGATCATCAGTCACAAAATCTATCGTGTGATCAGAAGTGTTAGGCTTTTTACAACATACAAGTGCATACAAGAGCTTGTAAGAGCTCATCAATCTATGACGCCTTGAATTAATCTGTACATAATGTGAGCATGTGTTTGTAGGAGGGTTAGTGATTAGCGATACAATAAAAGGAAATAAAATGAATAAGCAGTGAAGTAGTTTTATTCAAATATTTTTTCCTGAGAAATAATAAATGATTAATCCAAACTACACTACCATTCAAATGTTTGGGGTCAGTACGATTTTTTTAAGCAATTATACTTTTATTCAGCGAGGATGCATTAAACTGATCAACAGTGACAGTAAAATTACTATTTCAAACAAATGCTGTTCAGGATCAGGGTCAAAGAATCCTGAAAAGAAACCTGTTTCACAAAAATATTAAGCAGACACTGTTTTCAAACATTGACAATCATGAGAAATATTTCTTGAGCACCAAAATGATCATATTAGAATGATTTATGATGGATGATGTCACACTGAAGGACTGGACTCATTCAACATTGCCATCATAGGAATAAATTTAATTACATTTAAAAAATATATTAAAATAGTAAAGTTAGGGATTTAAAATGTAAGTAATATTTCACAATATTAATGTTTTTACTGTACAAAAACGTTTTTAAAAAACTTTAAACTCAAAGCTGCAGTCCGTAGTTTTTCCTCTTTGTCTCTGTTAGAAATCTGCAATTGCAGTTATTCGCGGAATTATCAACTTTACGTGGGTTGTGCCTCGGCACGGCACAGCGTGGATGAATCCAATGTTTTGAAGAGAATGTGCGGCTGTCAATCACCGCGCCGGTGTGGATACTGGCATTCGGAATCACAGATTTTACTTTTTGGAAGTATGACCAACATAAGAGTTTTCCCCGGAAAATGTCATCTGAACAAGTAACATCCACTTGAACTTCTGACCAACTAAGGGGAAAAAAACATAGCAGTAAATCCCACTGATTAAATCGAACGATCGCTTATCATATCCCGTCAAACCGTGCAAATTATACTTTGTTCTCAAATTGTCAATGTTAACAACATCAGCATTGCGTGACTACATTTAATGCCTTTCCGATATTCATCCTTGTTTTCGCATGGGTCCGGTTGCAGTCTCTTTTTTTCTGCAGCCACTCCAAAGTCCGTATTCTTTTGCATTTTACAACGGGTGAATCTCCGGTTGTCACTGGTGATTGTCGTTTGAACCTTTTTGGATCCGCCATCAATTTGATAAGTTAAATTATATCAAGTGCTGTGAGAAAAGGTATAAATCTCAACCTCCAACATCCTCACACACAATATAGCCTACTAGCTGAGACACCTTTTTTATGTGTACAGATGTGACGTAATGACGCAAAGACATGCTCGAATTTCCCGCGGAAATCCACCAATACCATTGGAAATTAAAAACATTATTACAAGCTTACCGGTTTGAATCGAGCTAAGGCAAGCAGATCGTTTTGAACACTGGCTGGTTATGTACTTGCTCAAATTTTTTGGGGGGATATTTAACCCAAAAAAGTTACGGACTGCAGCTTTAAGGTTTCTTTTCAAGAAATTCATTATTTTAATGAAGCTTTGTTCTTCATTGTGTTATTAAGCCAAAATGTTAGCTAAAGTTCTGAGAACATTCCGTGTTAGCTGCGGGGAGAGACACCGGAAAGAGAAAAAGAGGAAAATATGCCATTAATTATGTTCTTTTGATTGAGAGCTGAAGTATGTGAAAATAGATATAGGAGGCATTGACCCAAAGTTCCATTAGTGGACCACCGCATTCCTGTTTACCAGCCATTACTACAAACACACTTAACTGAGTAACTGTGTGTGTGTCATACAGTTAAACCATCTGTTTTTTTCCCTCTTTCGACATGGATGATAATCAAAGATGTCATTAAAATGTACAGCACTAAGTCACAAAGCCAAACTTAATTGATGTCAAAAGGGCAAATCCAAAGTCTAATCCTTGAACCGTGAATAACCATGGTAACACAAGCTGGACAGAAAAAGCCCTGGTCTGATTCAAAACCTTGTGGGTCGACCCATAAATCTAGGGAACTGTCACTGTGCCTTCCAGTAGCAGGACAAGGCTACACAGAGAATTTATTTACTGCGGAAGTGGACGTAACAGCATTTTAATGTAGTAACTTCCCATTTAGCTCTGTGAATTGGAGTTCACCAAATGAAGAGAGTGTTCCTCTGGTGTAACCGTTGAGCTTTATGCCCTGCTAATGGCCACACTGGTGACAGATTTAGCCTCAGCAACTTTCATGTTCACAATTTGGGATTGAACCCGCAATCTCTGTATTACCTACCCAATTTCTTGTCAAGGGCATAACGCAAGAGTGTGTGAAATTCGCCTTTGGCTAAGCCACACCCTAGAATGTACTGTAGATTGACCAATCACAGCGCAGCCAAGAACGAGCTCCCACAGAGGTCCGACACTTTTTCACAGCGCTCCATTGACTTTAACACAGGCGTCTCATATTTTTGGTCTCGGCAGGCTATTACCATCGTAGTTTTATCAAAAATATTGTTAAACGTTGTGCCTGGAGCATTTGTAACACAGATACGCATTTCCCAGAGAGGTTGGAGGGGGGTGTCCGTTTTTTTCCCTTCCCAAAACCGAAGTTAAATCCTGACAAGTGTCGTCTTTGGAATAAACTGTGGACGTCCTCACAGTCAGCGAAACCCCTCAAGGATCAACAAGCACACTTTTGTGCTCTAAGATAAATTTAGCTTTTAACCTTACTGTGAAGTTATACTAGTTAGACAGTTTTATACTGTTTATGTTATGATTTCGGTTCTCTACCCTAATTGTTGATACGCTAGCACACGCTGCTAATAAATACAACTTTATACTCGCGTAGTCCGTTTGCTTTGTAATAACGATTATATAAGTGAATAGAAACCTACCCAGCTTTGCATGAACAGTGTTGCTCCTTGATATTGTTAGTCCCAGCCTCTGTCTCGATTAGGATATGCGGTGGTTCATTTTATTACTGTGACCATTATGCTTTTGCCTCTTTTTGGATGCCTTGTTGTTGCTTGCGTTTCACCGGTATGTCTTTTTACACTTTATTTGCTGCTTATAAAAGTTTGATAAAATTTCAGCAGAAAGAGCTGTCACAGCATAAGCCATGTTGATACCAAACCAGAGCCCAGATGAAGTTGACGGACGTAGCAACAGTAACTAAGGGGGGCGGGGCTTAGCCAAAGGTGAATTGAAGAGGCTTTGTGAAAAATGGGAAAATTCAGCATCACTTCAAACCAACAGTTCATCATCAATAAATGAAAATGATGTCATTATTTCATTTCCTTACATCGTTCCAAACCTGTATGACTTATTTATACTGTGGAACACACACAGGATCTTGACAAATCCATACAATGAAAGTGAATAGAAACTGGGCTGTCGAGGTCTAAAATTGATAAAAACTACCATAAAAGTATCATAAATTTAGTTCATCTAACTAATTAACTAATCTTTGAAAATCCCGTCAGACCCCAAAGACCATGAGTGTGAGTTGTTTTTTTTACACCTTCAGAACAACTGAATCAAGCCCAGTTTTTTTGTGTGAGTTTTCAGATAGATAATGTAATAAAAGTCACAAAATCCCATCCCACTGACATGAAGAAGGGAACAATTTTTTTTGATGAGGGAACATCAAATGGGTTCCGAACAGACCCCTAAGACCATATGACGGTTAAAGCCTTTCTTCACCCTAGACGGGATTATGTGCCTAATGAGTTCTATTTTAATGTATTTTAAAATGTAATTTATTCCTGCCATGGGAAAGCTGAATATTCAGCATCAATACTCCAGTCTTCAGTGTCACGTCACGTGATCCTTCAGAATTCATTATAATATGCTGATTTGGTGCTAAATAATTTTTTTATTATTATTATTATTATATCACAATAGAAAACTGTAAAAAAATACATATATTTTTTCAGGATTCTTAAAAGAATAGAAAGTTCAAAGAACAACATTTACTTGAAAAAGAATGCTTTTGTAACGATGTAAGTCTTTGCAATGTCAAAACTGACCCTTTGATCAATTTAATGCATCTTCGCTGAATAAAATACTAATTTATTTAAAAAAAAGAAAAAACATATTACTGACCCGAAACCTTTGATTGGTCCTGTACAAACGAAATATTTTTGAAGCTTTTCCATCCAACTTTTTATTTTATGGAAAAAAGAAACATCAACATTCACCAAGACTTATATTTTTGTGCTCCATGGAAGACAGTAAGAAAAATTTGTTTTGGATAATATGAGAGCAAATGATTAAACAATTTTGAGAATTTTTGGGTGAGAGCATGAAATTCCTTGATCTTTAAATGGTGTTCCTGGCACAAAATACTGTTTTGCACAAAATGAAACTTCAGTTTCATGTGTATTCAAGTGTTACTTTGGTAAGGCACCATCTGAATTATGGTGGAATCAGACAGCTCTTAAGGATCTTAGCTGTGCTTATTAGTTCCAGATGGAACTTTCCTTTTTTTTAACAGGTAAAGAATGAAGAGACAGTCTGAGACTCCTTCTGTTCGGAAAGATGAAGTAATGCAGGTGATATTTCAAATGTTAAGCAAGACTGCTATAATAATTTCAGCTCTGTACCCAGCTGAACACTTCCAGAAGATCCATTTCCCCCAGTTCAATACAATCACAATGAACTGACAAGACACAGTACAAAACTATTCATTTCAAAGGTAGCCATGGCTGAAAAAGATGAAGGCGGCAATGATGGAGACTTGACAGGTGTTTGCCCAATCTAAGTTTGCATATATAACTCTTTTGAGCAGTTTTACATGCATTGACATTTATCTGATGGATGCCCTGTTTTTATCTTTCGGTTAGAAACTCCCAATAGCACGTTGATAGCCCTGTCCTATATTTCATATTTAGGTCATTATTGAAAATATTACAGTGGCTGAAATAGAAAGGCATGCACTAAGACCATAAAAGTGGGACTTCGGTGGATCAAACGCAAACTTTGAGGATGCACATACTCACCACCAGTACAGAAGTGCGCACCACCTCGGAGACACTCTGGCGTAACTCAGCCGCGGTGCCGGGCTTACTCAGACCGCGCGTGAACTTTCGTGTCTCGGGCTGAGCCGAAGAGGCCATCGCACCTTGCGTGTATTTGAAAAATAAACTCTATGAATACATGTCTATAAACAAAAAGTCACGCAGTCCAGCGAGGAAGTCCTCGGTTGAGACCTGTCCTTCACAAAAAGAGGCAGCGAGGCATTCCAAGTCCTCACAGTAAACAACACCATTGAGTGAGATTGTCATCTATCCTCTTCCAAACTCCATGATTCTGTGTTTGTTTTCGCAGCGTCGGATGGAAGCTGAGAGGTATAGTGCGTTCCCGTTGCGCTGTTACACTTAGTGAGTGACGGTTCCCCGGAGTCCCGTCCCGCGTCGCTCCGTGCCAGTTTCGAATCGCCCGTGCGTGTCAGTGCGTGATGAAAATCCCGCGCGAGCAGCAACGCCTCCCCTCAGCAGAAACGCAGTAGAGCCGAGGTAAATTGCTTCCAATAACAGTACATGTCATGTTGAACTGACGTATGCTTGATTATTTATTCGATTGAAACGGCATTAAACATATTGCGTCATTGAAAACCACACGGAATGGGATCAAGTTTGGTTAAACACCAGAACAACACAGAAATATTGGGCTTTGGGCAACACGTTCTGCATGTACAATAAAATCTAAATGTATTTTTAATGCATTTTAATAAACCGTTAATTGTTTATAACACGTTATTAGCTGTTTATTTTTTTAAATAAACAAACATTATCAAAGCCGAACTTGCATTATAGTCTTAATTGTCATTATATAGGCTAGGTGTGTCCAAAAGGGAAGTTGCAAATGTTTATGAAAAGCACTATTATCATATCAGACATTTATGAATACCTTATAGGCTTCCTAAAAGGTGTATTGCAAATATATAAATCCATATAATCTATTGTTTCTATTAATATTCTACTTTAGCGTAACTGTAGCAAATTAATACATGCTTTAATACAAATGCATGATTTCTTAAGGGTCAAGGTTAGAATAACATGTTTTAGTGCGTCGACTAGTGGTGATCGTCTCATATTGCAACTCCAAATGTTCACATCAATTGATAGCAGTTACATCATGTATTTTCATGACACTGTAAATAAACTGAGACCATCCAAATGCAAAGCATAATTTAATTTAAATCTGCAGATAACAATACACTTTTACAGTCTGCACCTTCTTATACAAATCACAATTTTCAAAATGTTTCAGCAAGGGGGTAATAAAATGATTGCTCACGACACTACGATTACAACGATTGTGTTAACAGGTGAATAACATCATACAAACACTCATCCACGCATACATGCACATGTGCATAAACACACCAGGGTCGCAGCTGAAGGTATCTTGTGCTCTTTAAGATGCATTTAAGACATGCAACAGTCAGTTAAGGTGGGTATAATATGGGACTCTGTTTATACGATTATAATGACAGCGTCCAGTCAATTATCACTGACATGCCAGTGCATTTTGGTAACACAAGAATGTTTGATTTCAGACCAGAGCTGCTTGCTTCATGTCTTTGTGCATAGCATAAAATGCTGCTCTTGTGTGCTGTGCTTTGAAAAAAAGACAAGGTTTTTTTTAAACTTGTCTCCTTGTTTATCAAATGAACAGGTAAGTGCATATGAAGACGCACATCCCCACAAGAATAGATACAAACATGCGACACAAAAACCTTTCACACGATCAGAGACGAGACACAAAGACACAGGAACAAACACCCAGAGAACTTCTCTTGTGCGCTCATGCACACTCACTCACTCACTCACACATAGAAAAAGGTCCAAAGCATCATTAGACATTTTAACAGGATCCGGAACAGTCCGTTTACCAGACCCAGTGCAGCTTTGTCTTTCGTCTCTGAGTAAAGCTTGTCCAGAAAGCGAGAGGTGTCATATCAGATGTTGCCATGGTCTCTGTACAGTCTAAACATTGTCTTGTTGCAGTCTTGAGTGTGTGATGCTGAGAGATACATAGTGCCACCAGAGTGAAATGTGTTGAATTGCTTTTTTTATAGTGTGTAGGCCTCAGAAGGGGAAGAAGCCTGCTGTCATTCATGGAATGGGTTTTGCACGCACAACAGCGCTTACAAGTATCAGATGCCATGACCACAGTCACACGGGAACATCAGTAATGTCATCTGATAAATCTCAAAGCTGCAGGAAACCAGGCATGGGAAACTAGTAGAGAATGTAAACATATTTGTCAGGTCTGCATGGGCAAAAATGAAAGCTTTGTCACCTTTCATGCAAAATTCTTAAAATGAATGTTAATGAGTAGCCCTATAATCTTAAAAAAGGGTTCCCACAGATTCTGACTAAATTAATGTATCACTCTTTTTATATTTGTAATAGTTTTATAGAGGTTACACTCACAAAGAGAGAGATGAGCATACTTAATATTGATTATATACATTTCTATTACTCTAAGATTTTGTTTCCTTTTTTTCCAGGTCTAGTAATATGAATTTTGAAAATTCCCTGATATTTCCAGGTTTTTCTTGACCTTGGGAGTGTGACGATTAAGTACACATTTACACTGGTTTAATATTAGGGACCATTTTAAATGATCAACATAATTATGATTTATAACTTGTAGCGAGAAAGTGCAACTAAAAAGGGACTTAATTAACCCAAAAACATACAGACATTAAACTAAAAGATGGCTGCATAGCTCTTTTCAATGTAAAGCCACTAAGACTCTTACTGTGCTTACAATTGGGTTTAAATTTAAGACATGTATATGGTCCAGTCCACATCTGTCTCCACAGCATTCAGACTGTTTAGAGCTGTAGAGTTGAATGTTTATACGATTTTAGCCTGTTTTTCAAGATCAAAGTGAGGTCAAAGTTCAAAAGTCACAGTCATTGGGATCTGAGAAGCGAGATCCTCCTCGACTACCTAGATACACGGCCGAGGCTGATTTAGGTCTGCTGGTACCAGCCTGATTCTGGTTCTGCCCGGGCCCTCCATGACATTTGTTGTTGTTGACTTCAGCATCCATTGTATCCGTGGTGATAACCCAGCTGGCAGGACGCCACTTCTTCAGAGCGTAAGGTGTCTTCACCCGCTTCTTGATTTTATCTCCTGATCCCTCTGTCATGTCGCCGGCAGACTTGCCTCCTGTGGGCGAACCAAGAAATTACAACATTGTTTAGGGGTCAATTGTGTAGATGGGCATGATAACATGCAATTTTAAATAGTAACAGCAACTTATTAACTTTGGCTAGTGAACTAAACATTTGCACATTTGCAACAAGTAAAATGTATGTAAACATGCACATCACGCCACTGCGCATGTGCGCAAGGTATTTTTGAATCCGAATGAGAAAATAGTTGGATTTAAGTGTTTACGTGAAAATAGCCCAATCAACAGGAAGCCAGCCAGCCAGCCCACCCAACCCCACATAAATGAACAATAATTTTAAACATTATTATTAAACGTAATTTAAGATTTTATTAGCATATAGTTGCAATCATTAAATTATTGTAATTTAACTGTATTTTTTTCTCCATTCTGTCACCTGATGGAGTTTTGGTTCCTTGCCACTGTCGCCTTTGGCTTTTGGCTTGCTTAGTTGGGGACTTTAATTTAATATTCAACAATATTTTTGATCTGCCTGCATTGACACCATTAAATGAGAACTGAACTGAGCTGGACGATGACATCAAGGTTTTCTCCAGAGCAGCTAGTATATATATATATATATATAAATTAACTAAATTAATAACTTTTTTTTACAACAAAATGAACCATCACTGAACTTACTTAAGCTAGACTGTGACGCTACTTTCTTCTAGAAACAAACTGTTGCATTATTTTCCTGTTATCTCTGTAAAGCTGCTTTGAAACAAGCTGTATTGTAAAAGGCTCTATATAGATAAAGGTGACTTGACTATTTTACTTTATGCACTGTTACAAGACGATTGACAGATTTGGTAAGAGCTCTGCAACAGACAAAATAAAGGTTTGGAAGACTTTGTAGAAATGATCACAGGAAAAACAAGCTCCGTCTTACAGGCCCAATTATATATATACGTATTAACACATGCAGCTATTCCACAGTTCCATAGATTCAAAGTGATGCTCAGTGCAGAGCCAAATGACGTCCAGCTCCCCCTCTCGGAACGTAATGGGTGGAGATTCACCTAATTTTAGGTTTAGGGATCAGGTTAGGGTGTGGCTGGACCTTCGAGCTCCACCCATTATGTTCAGAGAGGGGTAGTTGGATGTCAAGCTTCACCCATTGGCTCTGTAGTGAGAATCCTCCAATGGATTCTGTGCCTTGTATACAGTGATAAATTAATTTAAACCATCAACATCAGCAAGTCTAAAAAATATTATTTTATCAAATTTTGAACCCCCATATCCCTTAAAAAAACGAATTGGCTGCAAAAAACAAAAAGGCAAGTCTCATTAAAAGTCATTGAGTTTGCAGCACTAATACTCACCCAGTAATGGCAGTGTGGTGATGGACAGATCCAGTGAGTTGGGTCTCTCGGGTCTGCGCACACGGTTCTGTCTGAGCAGGGCCTCTCCGTGTGTCTGAGCTTGGGTTTGGGCCTGTGGAGGAACCACAGTTGGGGCAGGACAAGGGGCAGGCAATGCAACAGGCTCCACGGTAGACGCCAATGGAGCGTCCCCTGTTGGACCAACACTCTCACTGTTCTCTCCTCCTTCTCCATCCTCAGTGTCTCCATCACCCTCTCCTTCGCCGTTGTTGTTATTGCTGTTATTGTTGTTTGCATTGTCAGGGTGCACATCTCTTCTCAGAAGAGGCTCCTGCTCATCAGGGCTAGTGTTCAAGAGGCCGAAGGTCAAGTCCTCTGAACTCATGGCACCCTTCCAACGGACATCGGCGGCGTTGGCTGGGCATCCTGCTGGCTCAGGTGCTGCTCCGGTCGCATATTTATTCACTGCTGTCACAGCATCGTTGTTGGCAACGGTAATTGGCCTGACTTCATGTGCTGTGCTCACCACACTGGCTTTAGCCACACCCATCTCAACTTTTTTCAGATTCGACTTTCCGAGTTTTCCAAACTTCATCCGTAGTGATGAAGATGACGAGGTGGGTGTTTTCCCAGAAGGCTTGGCATGGAGACTTAGGCTACTCGGTCTCTTAGGGACATTCTGCTGCTTAGGTAAGATGGTTATAGGGGTGTCAACAGCCCGACTGGAACCCTGTGACCCCGAAACCTCAGACGTCATCTTCGTGAGCGGGTAGAACGGGCTGTGCGAGGTCATTGTTTCCGGAGAGCAGAACTCTTTCTGCGAATGTTCCATTAGGCTCTCATCTGAGCTCTCTCTCAAGTTCCTTTGGACTTCATTTGGGTCCAGTTTTAGTGTCTCCAGGTCTTCCCGGGTCAGCTGAGCACAGAGGGGACCACTGTTGCCCACTGGTGGAGGCTGAGTGCCATTGCATGACTCTAAAACAGGAATGGGGGAGGAGCTTTCTGTGCCAGACTGACGTGATTGGGCCTGCTGCCACTCATAGTTGATGCAGTTCCTGTTCTTCTCTGCAGGGTTAGACCCCCCCACTGAGGTGTCATTGTGGAGGGGTTTATCAGCACCCTCGTGGTTTTCAGTGTTTGTGGATGAGTGTTCAAGGAAAGAACCCACCTTAGGTGTCTGCCTTCCAGTAGAGATATTCCTAGACAATGTAAGTAATGTTGGTTGAATCACATGAGATAAAGACGTTGTGTAACATAGACTTATGCACAACATTTTAAATGCTAACAAATGACCATGATTTATGACAGTTTGTGTTAATTGATTATTAATTATTTAGAGTTTTACATATTTGATTAACCGAGTTTGTGCAGTGTTAGACATAACTGTATTATTTGTTACTGATTTTTAATTACCTGTGGTTGAATTAAACTACTGAAATTAAGAAATTATTATATACTGAGTTTCTTTAGTTATGCAGTGATTACTGGTTATTGATTTCTTGTGGTTGTACAGTGCAATAACAAGGTTGTTCAATCAGTGATTATTGACTGCCTGCAGTTGTACAGTGAGTGGTTAGTGATTCTTGGGTTTCAGTTATTTCCGGTTATACAGCGAGTCATCCAGTGATTATTGGTTATTGATTACCTGAGGCTATACAGATTGTGGCCAGTGATTATTGGTTATTAATGACCTGAGCAATACAGTGAGTAATCAATGATTATTGGTTATTGACAGTGTTGGGGAGTAACGGAACGGCGTTACGTATTCAGAATACAAATTATGAGTAACTGTATTCCGTTACAGTTACAATTTAAATAGTTGGTATTTAGAATACAGTTACATTGTTGAAATCAATGGATTACATGATGATACTTCTCTGTTTCACAATCTCTAAATAACGTTTATTCAATATCTAAAAATAAATTAAGGCAACTTCATGCATTTCCCAGAAGCCCCAATATGAAAACGAAAAAATTTGCGGTTTGCGTGATCAGTCACATGGAGTCGGAAGAGCACCAGCGGCTAGAGCTAGAGGTGGAGCCGAAACAGAGCCAGGGCAAAAATTAAGTTTATATCTTTATAATTTAAACAGCATTTCACACTAAAGAAAGAGGGAGAACTAAATATAACTGTGCAATGCAACCTCTGCTTACCAGCAACCAACCTCCTTTCAGCGTCCAAAGACTCCACCTCCAACCTGAAGAAGTATCTTAAAGTAAGTCATTTTTTTCTTTAAATTAGCCAGTTTTAGTCGTCTGCTGTAGTTTTACTGGTCACCTTGCTATTTTATAGTGGTAGCTACCAGGGCTGTAACGATATGCAATAACGTTATGATATGAAACCGAAATCACGACGACGCTCAGATCGACGAACTGTGTGTCCATTACAGATTTGTAATTTCAAATTAAATTTTTTTTCTAAATGTCGACAAAAAACTATTTCGAAATGACGGTGTTTCCATTAACCGATGTTATGAGACTAAAACTTTATTTTTTCCTCTCGCGATAAGTAAAATCATTCCAAAAACCATAGCAACCGACGTTGGTAGGTTTATAGCCTACTGTATCCCAGCCACTGCACTAGACATTATTATTAATCGAAGGAGATGTATGCGTGTTTTCAAAGCATTAATGGTAAGGAACGACCCTTGTTATACTTGTGAGCGGCACATATGAGGTGTTTCTCCCTCATATCTGCTTTGAGGTCTTGATTGTGGTATTTATTTGAGGATTAGAATCCATTATTCCTGTAATTATTTTGTCTTTTATGAATTTAATAAAGAACTCTGTCTCGTATTATGTCCAAACACACTGCATTTACGTCAGGAGACTGTAAATTCGCAAAAACTGTGGAAGTAATCCAAGTATTTAGAATACGTTACAAATGACATTTTTGGGCATGTATTCTGTATTCAGGCGGTGGTAGACACCATCACTTCAGCGAGGGCGCACTCTACGAGGCACGTCTACGCTTTGAAGTGGAACCTGTTCGCCGAATGCTGCAGGGCGGAGCGACCGATGCAAATCTTGCCCGCCAATGTCCACTGGCTCGTTTAGAGTCACTCGAAGATGATTGGGATCCCTGGCGAGATCCAAATTCGCCAGTTACCGTTCTGGCGTAACGTCTCCGTTCCCTCCTTACATACGTAACCTAGACGTTACTCAGTCATTGCCTGTGGTTTTACTGTAATTATTGGTTATTGATTACCTGTGGTTATACAGTGCAGTGCTGGGGTTGAGAGGAGGACTGACTGATTTTTCTCGATCCCAGATAAGGAGAAGTTCAGTGAGTCTCTCCTCTGCACACTGAGCTGTAAGTCGAGCTTCAGCATCCTGATCCCAGCAGTCTTCCATTGTCTCTTTCAGAGAGTGCACCGTCTGCACATAAACACACACACATACATCAGCATCAACAAATCTATTTTAGTTCCCTGTTTTTTAATAAGCTGTGCATGTGTGTTCACATCCTAATTTCTCACCAGACTATTCTCTTTCCAGGCCTCTGGGAATTTGGGTCTTTCTTTTTCTCTCGACACGAGTGCCTGCATGTCCTCTATGGTAGGGTGATTGCCCACCTCTGCCTGAAAAGCCATCTGAAATGCTGGCACTGTCTCACCTGGTGGTAGAGAAGATTTTTATTGAGTACAAACAGCAGCTGTGACATGGAGAGATCTGCACACGTGTACATGCGAGTGGTACCTGGGAAGAGGTCAGCACAACACATAAAGGTCTCCCAGTAAAGCAGACCCAGCGCATAAACATCCACTTGTTTCAGTGCCGACTCACAATCTCTCAGATTCACTGCCCCTTCTAGCACTTCTGGGGCCATGTACCGCACTGTACCAACCTATTCAGTCAGAAACGGGTATAACTTATGATTAGTCTGAGGTATTATTGTCCAAATCACTGGTCAGGTTTAGACTATGCTGGGTTGGATTAGACTGGACCAGTTTGAATTGCTGTTTGCTAACCTCACTGATGGCACTGTTGTCCTCTTCTCCATGCCCAGGTGGTCTCTTTCCCGTCAGAACCATGGAAAGTCCAAAATCACTGATAACACATGAGCCATCTGTCTTCACCAGTACATTCCTACTGTTCAGATCCCGGTGAGACACGGCCGGTTTATACAAGTCTAACGATGGGAAAAAGAGAGGGAGGGGAGAGAGTGGTGAAAGGGGATGGAGTGGGATGAGAGAGGAGAGAAGGAGAGAAAATTGCATGAGAGTGGATCACAATATCAGAATTGCCACTAGAGAGCACTAGAACCCACTTGTGTCTCCAGAAATAACGGTATGTAACAGGAATTTTACTATTGCAAGTTGTCTAGTTAGTGCTTAAAACACCTTAATGTAATGCCCAGCCTCGAGTGGCTTATGTTCGTTTGCTCACTTTTATAAAAGCAATATGATAAAAGGCACTGAATTATAATAATTCAGTAATATAATATAATAATATATATAATAATGTAATAACTGAAAATAATTAAATAAATTATATTACATTTTTATAAAAAATTAATTAACTAATTTTAAAAGTATTTTTATCAGTAAATAGTTACATTTATTGATAAAAATAATAACCATAATCAGTTTGTCTGCCAATTGATAATGAAATATACACTAATATAATGATAATGAAACCTTTACACTGTCACTGGTAAAATTGTTTTGCACACTTATTGGTTAGACCATGGCCCATCCAAACAGATTTTTAGAGCCGAGCTACTTTGTTACATAATAATGCTGTATATGAAAGGAAAAATGAGTGTGCATTTGTATGAGGAAGGGTGGTTCGTTTTTGTGAGTTGAAAAGGATGTCAGTATATATTAGAATAACTGGGTCCACTGGGATGAAGATGAAGACATAGCATCACTTTCTCTCTTTCTTTAGTCTCCCTTTCTGTCGCCTTTCATTAACATGCCATTTTTCTGACACTAAATAAAATCGGAACACTTTTAGAGCCTTTCACATCGAAACAAAGACAAAGAAAACTAAAAAAAGCATTGAGAATTACGCCCCATCCCTGCCTTCCTGCTTTCTCATAGTCTATAAATAAAGTGCACACACACCCACTATCACATCCATACTGTGACTCCATTTCACACTCAAAATTAAAATCGAAAGTGTATTTTAAGTAGCTAATACCTTTTTTTGCCATTTTGACAGCCTGAGTCCCCCGTTCACAAACACTATTGCTCAAAACTGTAGGGCCAGTATGATTTTTTTATGTTTTGAAAAATGTATCTTATGCTCACACAGGCTGCATTTATTTAATACAGTAAAATATTTAATATTGTGAGATATTATTACAATTTTGAAATAACTGTATTCTATTTTAAGATATATTAAAATCAAAGCACTCCCCTCGTTCCCGCAATTCATTAAGTGCTAAGACCTATATACTGCTTAATATTTTTGTGGAAACCATGATGATTTTTTTCAGGATTTCTTTTATGAATAGAAAAAAAGGACAGCATTTATTTTGTAACATTATGTCACGTTTGATCAAATGAATGTGCCTTGCTGAAGTATTAATTTCTTTCTTTAAAAAAAATCTAACTGCCACCACTTTTGAACAGTGGTTTATATTATCATTTCATGAAAACTGGCCAGTGCATACACTAACATTTAGCTTTTTTATTCCACAGAGGAAAGAAAATCATACGGGTTGGAAAAACGACTTGAGAATGAGTGAATGATGACAAAAATGTTTCATTTTTTATTCTGTGTCTCACCCCCTTTCTGTAACTCTGTGTGCAGGTACGCCAACCCTCTGGTGACCGACAGAGCCAAACGACAGCAGCCCAGCCAGTCCACAGTCCGCCCGCTCAGATACGTGCACAGTGAGCCCTGGGAAAGACAGAGGGAGTACTCTATTCAGAGGAAATCATCTGCAATGTACAGGGAGGAACACACAGGGAAAACATGGGGGGGTGGGGAAGAGGAGGGAGAAGCGAGGGAGGACAGGATTAAAGCGCGGAGCAAGGATGAACAGAGCCGGTGTATCTCAAAGTTACAGGAGCAGCACAATAAATGCACTCCTGCCGTACCTCAGGACTACCTCAGGGATGCCTCCTGTCGCTATGGCAACCTGGCTTGAGGCTGAAAGCCCACGGTTATGAATAATTGAATACTTCGCAGCTCAGTCAATAATCTCTCTCTTCCTCCATAATATCGAGTAAGTGTTTTGTGGGTGTGAATAAGCAACGAGAGAGGTTAAATGAGGATATTCTGCTGAACTGTAACCTTTTTTTGTTCCATAATTGCAAAAAAGAGAGAGAGAGCGAGAAAAAGGATGCAGGGGAAAAACATGAGGAAGAGGGAGTGAGAAAGTTTTAGTGATATCCGAAGATATCATATCACACTCGTGGGATGCTTTTACCACAAGATCAAACATGACATCAGATCCCTCAGGTCTCTAAATATAACCACAACATAAATGCGTGTGCTTGCACTTTTGGAGCTGTGATGTAGAGAAGAAGGAATGTGAGAGGGAAAATAAGAACAGGCTAAATGGTTGACAGGAAAAGAACACGAAATCTGGAATTAGACTGGAGTTTTTGCTTTTGGTACTTGGTTTGGGTTCCTCAGTGTTCTTGCGATACTCACATGAGGGTAAAACTCCAGCAAGAGGAGAAACTCTGTCCTGCCTTCTGTGCCGACACGTTCCTTGCTCTCTAAGAAGTGTGCTACGTTCTCGTGATCCAGGAGATTGCGGTAAATCAAACGCTCGTTTGTAAACTGCTGGCGGTTAGAGGAGATGAAAACTTTCACAGCCACAGATCGGTCGTCCAGTGAACCGCGATACACGGTTCCGTAGCGGCCCCGGCCAATCAGCTGTGAAGAACAGAAAGAGATTGAAAATAAGTGAGAAAAGTAAAACGATAATTATTTATATATATATATATATATATATTTTTTTTTTTGCTTTCGACAGCCATTCGTAAGGTGAAGTCGTCTTGTACCATCCCTTAATCAACAAAAAACTGCCACAAAGACATGATTCCTATCTTCCACTGAGCAGGGTTAGAACTATTCTCAGATAATATTTATTTTATGCCTAATCCTGATTTTAATATTTGTGGAAAAAAGGCATTGTTTGTGATATATTTTGAGTAACTAACTTCCTTAAAAAAACTTTTGACATTTGACTGCCTTTGTTATTTTAAAAAGTGCTTTGCTGATACACAATTATTTTTTCAGGATTCTTTGATAAATAGAAAGTTCAAAAGAGAACAGCATTTATTTGAAATAGAAATATTTTGTGATACGTGTATTTACTGTCACTTTTGATCAATATATATTATCTGCCTAAATAATTTGTAAAATACAACACGCCTATAGTCTCCTGGGTAAAAGCAAATAATATCCTTTTTTTTTTAGCAAATATAATTTTTTTAGAGTACTACAGTACAAAAACACCAATGCCACTGATCCCTGACGTCAAATCCAAATGGCCCATTATATTTACATGATTTCCCCATTTATTGTTACATATTTTATGTTGCCTCAACAATTTTGAATACAATATTTTTTTTAATTCATTAAAAAAAATTGCATTTTCCCTAGAGCATTTTTTTTTCAACCCTGCTCATGAAGGACCCCCAACACTGCACATTTTCTTTGTCTCCCTTATCAAACACACCTGATTTACCTCATCAGCTCATTAACCCATGTGATAATGATCTGATGAGTTGAATCAGGTGTGTTTGATTAGGGAGACAAAGAAAATGTGCTGGGGGTCCTTCAGGAGCAGGGTTGAAGAACACTGCCCTTGAGGTTTATAGACTATTTTGTTTGCTTAAACAGGGGGACAAGCTGTGACTGGTGTCTTCTACCTCCAGCAGAACAAGGTTGTCCAAATCCAGAGAAGGAGGGGAAAGCGCTGTCTCCAGAATATCCGAGGTATGCAAAGAGTGTTTACCACATCCTGTAATACACACAGGCATATAAATCCACACGCGCATAGGTAGTTTCATCGTCAGGATCGAATCATACATTTTAATGCATCATAACATCACTACGGTAACGCACCTCTTAGCATCCGGTAGCCAAAAAAAAGAAAAATGACGAGGACGGCAACCATGGACACAGTTGCTAAAGCGACAATGATGGCTTCCTCTCTGTAGAGTCGGTGCGAGTCTTGAAGGATTCAAAGAGAATATGTTACTCAATACAGACAGAAAGTTAATTAGATATGAACAAAATGGCAATACTTCTTTAATTCATAAAATGTTCTTTAATTTGTATCTACTGTACATCTCTCACTCGTATTTATTTGTTTCCATATTCTGAACAGTCTATGAGCCACACACACTCACGTAGAGGCTGTGGGGTGGTCGGGGAAGGAGGTGGAAAGTCCTCTGTGAAGTTTAGGTTGCACATGTCTTTGCTACAGCAGCAGAATCGAGACGTTCCATTCTGGGCCATTGGCGGAGGGTTGGTCACCACACAGCGGTCATGGCACTCCTGGCGGTCACCGACATTTGTCCAGCAACCTGTAGTAAATAAAGGTGAGACTGACTGTAAAGTTCTTTGTGTGTGTGTGTGTGTGTGTGTGTGTGTGTGTGTGTGTGTGTGTGTGTGTGTGTGTGTGTGTGTGTGTGTGTGTGTGTGTGTGTTAATATACCTTGCTTCACTAGTTGGATTTCATTATTTTTTTTCCACCAGAGTCCAAAGCAGTGACCTCCGTGATTACAGCGAACGGTGGCGTTCTCAATCCGCTCGGCCAGAGCCTGTGGCTGTTCTGCATACGCGCACTCCCTCTGCTCGCTCTGTGCAGCTAAAAGAACAGTTAAAAACACACAGACAGAGAGAGCATTATTACATAAAGGGATTAGAAAATACAATGTTAGATACAATGTTAGTATATTCAAAGAATGACAAACTATATATATAATTGTTTATAAAACGGTTAGTTCCAGTCCTTGATTCTGATTGGTCAATAGCTGTGTTTTATTCACGATAAAACACGGCTATGACCGCTTTACCCAACGGTTCTATGCATCACTACACAACACCCCTAGCAACCACTCCTAGCAACTTGATTAGCTATCATTACTTTTATGATATATTATGTATATATATATATATATACATACATACATATATACACACCTGCAGTCCTTTGCACTGAAAAGTACTAAACATGTAGTATAAAATCTCTTTTGAAGCATTTATTAAAGTACTACAGCAGAGATATTGACCGATATTTTGTTATCAGATCTTTAATATTCTACTGAAAAATGGCACAATATAATAGGTAATAATAATAGAATAAAAACATTCAGGATACATACTATGTTTTATTACTTAATGATATTTTAGTTTATTGTGCATAAATAAAACAATAACAAAAATCTCGTTCTAAATAAAATGGATTATTTGACATGTAAACGTTTCCTGTTTCCTACTACATAATAGAATCTCAAGAATATATATGACAAATAAAATAGTTTCCTTTTTCATACAAAAGATTACTAAAAACCAATACGGTTCCTGTCTGCTTCCATCATGCGTTTTTTTTTTTTTTTTTTTTTTTTTGTCATTACCATTTCTACGATATATATGAAGACCTGGCTTCTTACATGATGATTCTGTCAGCCTGGGTCTGAAGGGGGCAGAATGTCATGTTAACAAGTGTTCTGTACTATCTAGCCAATGGCAGAGAAGAAAAAACATGGTAGGCATGTGACTGGGGTTCTTCTATGTCAACCATCAGTTGTTTTGAGAATGCAATATCTCAGCCAGACAGGCTTTGTGAGAACGAAACTTCCCAAAGCATCTTGCAGACACTAGGTTGTGCAGGTGATGTTTTTCAGAATGCATAATAATTGTTTTTTAAGGGTTGCAGATTGAAGAAGCTATCAGTGAGGAATGCAGATAACGCTCATCTCGGAAAGGAGCTCATCTTTTGGAGATAAAGTCCAAGGTCATCCTCAGCTATGATGTCCACAGAGGCATGCCTCTCTCTCCTCCCACTCTCTCCTCTGCTCATGGTCTGCTTGTGGAGGAGGATGTGAACGTTCTCTGATAGCAACACAACTGAGCAGTTACCCAGAGGGCTCTATTCTATCAAACACGCACGCTAACCCTGAGAGTGCATGCAAAGACAAACAAGTCACAGCTCATCTGATTTATGCCAACAGGTGCATGTACATACTCAGCCAAAACTGCACGATTAATCGTTAAAAAAAATCGCGATCTCTTTTCAAACACCCACGTGATCTTTTTCCTAATTGGCAACGGTTCCATCAAGAACCAAAATCACACCAGAACATTCAGAATCTGTGTTTCAGAAACGCTGATTCATCCAATAAGGAAACAAGTGAAGTATTTATGAGTCATTGAATCGTCCATTCAAACCGATTAAAAAAAAAACAAAAAAACATTTAGATTCATTAAATATTTTAAATAGACTGCAGCGATTAACGTTTTGTCAGAACCTCTAGTAAATTACATGTTATTTATTTTGTTTAGATTTAGAATCATGGGAGAATCGTGATCTCTGTTTGAAACCACTCTCAATATATCCAAGTCTCAATTTATTTAATTCAGGCATATACAAAGATATATTTTTCACTTTTTATTAATATATGTCGACACACTACATACAAACACACACACACGGGCAGTTAACATAACATGTAGCCTAATTATACTGTTTTGAAAGACAAAAGGCCATATCTATGTTTGTTTGTTTTTTACATTTTTAACATTAATGTTTTCATTTTTGGCAATTGAAATGCATTGAAATCATGAACTGTGAAATACATATCAAAATGATGTAGAGAGAAATACAACTTATTCGCATTATGTAAGTGAGATCTCTATTTTTCTAAATCAATGGTAATACATAAAATACAACAATGCTGGAAAATCTTTAAAGGTTTTTGACTGAATTTTGACTAATTTTATATATATTTTCACACGTTTCATTTGAATTTGAGCTCCTTTTTATGCGAAACCTGTCCATCAGATCTAAGACTCTGGATTCTTAGAATAATAATAATAAAAAGCATTATTTTTGTATTTAGATTGTAATGGTGTTGTTACAATGTTAGAATGTAATGTGATTTGTAACCCATTTTTAGCACATAATATATAACATAGTTACATTCACTATATTTGTTTTCATATCCTTCAATATGAACATTGTTTGTAGGACAACACTGGCCAGGATGAAAAAGTAGAAAATACAGCCATTCAGCCACATTACTCTACGAGTCTGAAAGCTAAATTCAATTTCCAGCACAGAATCAGCCAATGGTGGTTTCTGACACTAGCTGACACATCAACCTAATGAGCAGTCAGCCAATGGGAGACTCTGACACAGGATGACATATCAGGATAATAATGTGGTCTATTCATCCCTCTCTGTATTCAAGTGACAAGCACATTAGGGAGGAAGAGTGTGTGTGTGTGCATGCGTGCCTGCGTGTGTGTGGTCCTGGTAAATCCTATGTTGTGTACTTGTGGGGACCAAATGTCCCAACAAAGATAGTTATACCAATTATATTTGACCTTGTGGGGAAATTTTTTGGTCCCGATGAGGAAAAGAGCTTATCATACAGAATGATGTTTTTTATAATTGTAAAAATGCAGAGAGATTCCTGTGATGAGTATGTTTAGGGTCAGGGGATAGAATATGCAGTTTGTACAGTACGACAGTACACATGGTGCCTATGGAAAGTATACATTAAACATGAAAACCCAATGTGTGTGTGTGTGTGTATGTATCCAAGATGAAAAAAACTAACTTGCTTTAACATTAAGAAAAAAGTAAGAGATGGAAAGAGAAAAATAAATATATTACAACTTCAAATTGTTCATTGTCACATCAAATTGAATATGGGAACCACTTCTGTCCCGAAGCCTAGCTCCATGCCAGCATTTTACTGCCTCCTCATCAAAAAAGCTCCAATATAATATTAAATTATAACTTGGGCAACCTGATACCACTGCAATCCAGTTTATGAAGCTCTTCAACAGCAAACAAAATCCAACTCAGTGAAGTGGATAATTCATGACTCTCCACTTCTAAAGCACTACAAAGCACAGCAATGTGCTCACGACCTACATACTGATTCACATCTAACGCTTCTAGCCAAAAACCCTCCCTTCCCTTTCCTCCAATCTGTCCATCCAGCCATACTTTCACCCAGCTGCTCTACTTAACCATTTGTGTACACTAAAATATTCACAAAATAAGAAATAGGCCTATTTGTGTGCAAATGTGTGAGGCACCATAAAAGTAGTCCTTACAACTCCTGTGCTGAATTCCAAAAGGGTAACACTTTATTTTACAGTGTCACGTTATATGTAATTACTATAGTAAATAGTAAAAGTAAATGATGCATAGTTACAAGCAACTAACTCTAAACCAAACCCTAACCACACCAAGCACATGATGTTAATCAATATTACTTAGAAATTGTTTGTGTGATTACGCAGGCACACCTTAAGATAAAGTGTAACCTCCAAAAAAAAAAAAAAATCTTTGTTATGGATGCACAAACAATATATGACAGTATTGGATATATAGGGTTAGTTCACCCAAAAATAACATTTCTGTCATTAATTACTCATCCTCATGTCGTTCCAAACCCGTAAGACTTTCGCTCATCTTCGGAACACAAATGAAGATCTTTTTGAGCTTTCTATCCCTCCATAGACAACTACCTCTTTAACCCTTCAAAAAGTAAAAAAAAAGACTGCAAAACTAATCCATATGAAATGAGCAGTTTAGTCCATATTTTCTAAAGAGACTCAGTTGCTTTATATGATGAACAGATTGAGTGTAGTCTTTTATTCACATATACACATTGATCAGCGGACATAAACAGAAACTCAACTGAACCTGCTTGACGCACAAGAGCAAACCTCTTGCGGAAGCTCAAACGAGCTGCGTAACACGAGAGAATGAACCTCATTGGTTCTTGCGGAAGCGCAAGCGAGCTGCGTAACACGAGAGAATGAACCTCATTGGTTCTTGCGGAAGCGCAAGCGAGCTGCGTAACACGAGAGAATGAACCTCATTGGTTCTTGCGGAAGCGCAAGCGAGCTGCGTAACACGAGAGAATGAACCTCATTGGTTCTTGCGGAAGCGCAAGCGAGCTGCGTAACACGAGAGAATGAACCTCATTGGTTCTTGCGGAAGCTCAAACGAGCTGCGTAACACGAGAGAATGAACCTCATTGGTTCTTGCGGAAGCGCAAGCGAGCTGCGTAACACGAGAGAATGAACCTTATTGGTTGTTGCAGAAGCTCAAGCGAGCTGCGTAACACGAGAGAATGAACCTCATTGGTTCTTGCGGAAGCTCAAGCGAGCTGCGTAACACGAGAGAATGAACCTCATTAGTTCTTGCGGAAGCTCAAGCGAGCTGCGTAACACGAGAGAATGAACCTCATTAGTTCTTACGGAAGCTCAAACGAGCTGTGTAACACGAGAGAATGAACCTCATTGGTTGTTGCGGAAGCTCAAGCGAGCTGTGTAACACGAGAGAATGAACCTCATTGGTTGTTGCGGAAGCTCAAGCGAGCTGCGTAACACGAGAGAATGAACCTCATTGGTTGTTGCGGAAGCTCAAGCGAGCTGTGTAACACGAGAGAATGAACCTCATTGGTTCTTGCGGAAGCTCAAGCGAGCTGCGTAACACGAGAGAATGAACCTCATTGGTTCTTGCGGAAGCTCAAGCGAGCTGCGTAACACGAGAGAATGAACCTCATTGGTTGTTGCGGAAGCTCAAGCGAGCTGTGTAACACGAGAATGAACCTCATTGGTTGTTGCGGAAGCTCAAACGAGCTGCGTAACACGAGAGAATGAACCTCATTGGTTCTCGTATCACAAGCGAACATGCTTGAGCTTCTATTTACCATAACTGATCTGTGAGTTAATGAATGTTTATATGTGAATAAAAGCCTGTTCATCATATAAAAACCGATCGTGTCTCTTTTTTTGGACTAAAAATGTTGGTCCAAAAACTCAACATTTTGGACTAAACCGCTCATATGGATTAGTTTTACGATCTGTTTATGAACCTTTTAAACCATCAAAGTGGTAGTTGCGTAGCTGTCAATGGAGGGACAGAAATCTCTTCGATTTCACCAAAAAGATCTTAATTTGTGTTCCGAAGATGAACGAAAGTCTTACGGCTTTGGATGGTGAGTAATGACATAATTACATAAATAAAATAATTTTTTTAAATAACATTTTTGGGTGAACTATCCCTTTAACTGTGCATGCATACTTATTTTCATCTATTTAAGCTATTTGTAAAAACGTGCCTGTGGTGGTATTTCTGTAAAATTACATCATGTCGCTCCTTGCACAATTCACAGTTCTTTCAAAGTGAAATGTCTCACCAGTGGCACTAAAAGCGTGTTAAATTTACTGCAAAACAAATTAATGTAAACATTTACATAGGTCGTTGTAACACGGCAGTTCGGAAATGAAATGTCTGGTGAGTGGAGCTAAACGGTTAATGCTCTATTGTGTTTGAAAATAATGTACCACCTATACTACCCTAAACCTGACTGATAAAAATGCATTTGCAGAAGCAACCATGTCATTTTAGCTGGCTTCTACAAGTCTTTGGGCTCTTTTATCGTGACTCATGTTTCACAGCAATTGTAATGCTGTACCAGATGAGCTACTGAGCAAGTTTATTTGTTCCTCACACAAAGTTATGGTATGGCTTTAGAAAACTTGGAATATTGCGCACAAGTGGTATGGACTACATTTATGATTTTTCTTTATGGAGTGCTCCGTGTTCACTTTATTTTGAGATCTGAGTCCACTTTAAATTCCTGGAACAGAATGAATGTAAAAAGTAACTGGGTTCTTCTACTTGGTTGACTTTTGGGTCTGCTTAACATCCAGACATGCCGATAATCTGTTTGACTGATCATCCACTTCCCTGTGCGAAACGATATTCTTCCAAAGATTTCCGTTTCACGAAAGAAAGAAAATCGCATTCATTTTTTAATGTGAATGCTCCAAATGAACTTTATAGTGAATCAAAACCCCTTTTGCCAATGTTTGCATTCAAAAAGCAAAGCGTTCCATGTGCATCTCTTTATTTTGAGATCTGAGTCCACTTTCAAGGCCAGGAATAGAATTAAACTGGGAACCAGGTTCACTTTTATGTCGACTTAACATACAGTCGATTTGACTGATCATCCACTTTCCTGTGCAAAACTGGAAACCACCCTCGCCTCTCCTCTTTCACAGAAAAATAAAATAATATGAAATTGGAATGAGATGGGAATGAGTAAATGATGACAAATGGTTCATTTTGGAGTGAAATATTCTTTTAAACCCTGGTATGTAAACAAAGCATTTTCAGAGATAAGCCACCCTTATCAACATACTACAGAGAGTACAGAACAAATCAGAACTACACAACTGAAAGGACATCGTCTCAATGCTTCACAACTCACAGAATCAAATACACGACCTCCTCTATTGCAACATGACATTTACCGTCCTGCTGGGGTTATCCGGTTATACCAAACTACACAAAAACCCAGACAATCCCACACTATGCAATGACTATTTCAGGAAGCGCATAAAATTAGTCACACGCAAAAGAAGATGATAGGGGAGGAAACTGCGCACACAGACAAACACACACATAGGTTTGGTGGGAAATTTGTGAAAGTTTCAAAATGAAACTGGACTAGAACCCACTGATGCGAAGTGGAAAATCAGAGGGTGTTTTCATACTAACTTTGTTTCATTGGGGTTGCATGAATTTTGACTATGAATCCCTATGTCCTATTTTGTGCATTCTAAAATATGCGAAGCACTTGTTTGGTTCATCTTCGGGTAATTTTAGAGCAGTGGTTCTCAACTTTTCTGACTCCAAGATCCCCCACTGTCTACAACAACATTCAAAAGGCCATGTGACTTTATATTCATTATATAAAAGATGGAATTCATATTTTAATAAATTACATTACGGTACACTTTTCCAGGTTTAGAAACCACACTTTTGAAATGAGGCTTCCTTATCTCCAGGGTTTTCAAATCAGTGGAAAAAGAACAGTTGAAGTTGAATAAGAAATATCAGAATTTTCCTTCTTGTTTTTGTTGCATACTGGATTTTTCTGTATATTTGTTATAAATGGCAATAATATCACAAAATAATATCTTGATTTAGATATTTTTTTATGGTTGCTTTGTCTTAGTTTAAATCTTTTTACTTGAGGCCCCAGCCCTCTGGTTGAGAAACCGTAAAGACGAGTCTCGGGTCATTTGCGGTGTTCACACACACACAAGCTCAAGACCGCTTGAAGTACAAACTATATGTGAAAACACCCATGACAGATCAACATAGGCCTATATAATATGTATGGGTTAATGCCCGACGAGGTGTCCATTGTCAGGTTTTAATGGACGACGGCGAGGTGTGAACCGGCCGACGCGCAGCGGAGGACGGTTGCCTCCGCCGAAGTCCATTAAAACCTGACAATGGACACCTCGAAGGGCATTAACCCGCTTATACCATGGTCATTTGCCAAATAACACAATTTTAAAACATTAGTTTATATTTTAATTAGTTTTACAATCGAAATCTAAAGTTACAAGTTACAAACAATAACTTGGTTTCCTTGGTTACGCCTGACAGTTTATTTAGGTGTCCTCTATCACTTTTTAACGGACACCCTGAAGCCAATCAGAATCGAGTATTCACCCAGACCATGGTATAAAATATTTTAATGTGTTATTACTAGCATAATTTATTAAACTAGTCACATAACAAAAAAAGTTTAATTATTATTATGGTTATTCATACGGTTATTAATATTCATAACAGTGTTATTTTAGCATTATGTATACTATTATATTATTCACTAGGCTATGTGTTCAGTTTTCATTTTAATATTAGTTTAATTTGAGTCAATTTGTTATGTGCTTTTTATTACTTTTAGGTTTTACTATTTTGATTTCATTTTTTTATTTTTTTTTATAGCTTTAGTAGTATTTTAGCTGTAGTGGTTGAGGCATAAGCGTATGTTTTCCATCTAATGTTAACAGCGCTGAAATGTTCTGGCCATCCGTCCAGGGTGGCCCGAGGCGCTGGGATAGACTCCAGCATCCCCGTGAACCTGTAGTAGAGGATCAAGCGGTTTGGAGAATAAATGGATGGATCTAATATTTATCTTTTATTGCATTTCAGCTTTATTTCAACTACCAAATTTAATATTGCATTTGATAATAGTTTTAGTTTCTGATTCATAATGCTTATGGTTTCATTTTGGTGTCTAATAATCATTTAGTTATCATTGTGTGTTAATAAAATAATACTTTGACATTTTTTCTATTGGTTGTAAAAACATTATCCAACTCACGACTAGGCTATACAAATTATTTAAACAATCACGAGTTCTACTTTAATAGGACCATAAGTAGCAACAAATCTGAGGCTGGCTCAGATCTGAAGTGGACATGAGCAAGCTTTTAGCGTTCTGTACTCTGATATCTGTCTGAGCTGATATTTGGCTCTGGTTCCAGTTCGATGGTCAGACTGCAGGGTTAGCTGTGGAGGAGGCCAATCTGCGAGCCATAATGTGTCCTTATAACCAAACCGCAAGATGAGAAATTAAGTTTCTTGCTTGTCTTAACGGCTAATCAGTGTTTAGCCTTTATTCTCCCCTCATGAACCATGAGCAGGGTCAGCTCTTATCTTATCTGTGTGATGCTGCTCAGTAGCTCCACTGCAGCTCAGGGGCTGGTGCCAGAGAGCGAGCACACACACACACACACACACACACACAAAAAGATTAAAAATAATATTTAAATGGACACAAACACACACCTACACACACAGATACAGAGGCACACATTTATACAGTATGCACATCCATACACACACAATGGTACAAAAAGTGTGGTTCCACTGACTCGCTTTGTTACTTATCCACCAACACACTCAGGAAATGAAGAGTTCCTGATGGATGTGGGTGGCAGTGAATTTACCACAAAAAGTGGAAGGACACACACACACACACACACACACAGTGTACAATTAATTACGCCTTCACTTTGAGAGGATATGGAGGGATTTGGGAAACTAGGGTGTGGAACTGCAATTTTACTGTAATTCTATGATATTTACTATTGCTACTATGTGTTTACTATTACTTACCAGCCACAGGACCCAGAAGAACCACCATTGCGATCAGTCCAACGTCAAGAATTGTTATTCGGCCTTCAACTGCCATGTTTTTTTTTTTGTTTTTTTTCCCCTCCTCTTCAAATACAATATATTCTGATTTATTCTCTGTTACTCGTATAGCTGTCAAGGCTTCAGAGTGCAGTCAGGCAATAATATTTGTGCTTTGGAGAGTCCAGCATCACACATTTTTTTCAATGCAGCATCAAAAGCAAGTTGTTCATCATTTTAAAGAAGCATAAAATAGGATAAAAACTTAAAGGTCTTGCGTTAAACCTTCAATGCTTTTTTTCCTTCAGCGGGAAGCGTCAAATCTGATAACTGTAAAATCTTACAACGGAGAATCCTTGTTGTAACAAACCAAATTAACAAATCACATCAAACTTTGTTTTCCCTTTGTTCCAAAGCACGCGCCCAATACATTTGCCTAATCAGAGTTTAGCGCAGTTATATGGGACATCCCGAGACCGCAAGTCTCCTCGGTGGTAACACAGTTTCTGGACAGGAAAACATCCGTTTCGTGATTGCCGACTATTAAAATGTCCATTCGTCGTCATATTCCTCGCGTTCGTTATCTTTTGATCTTCGTTTCAGGATTTTTCTCTGTTTCCATGATCCATTGAGCTGGGAAACTATCCGTTTAGCGTTTTTCGTCCGTAGTCCAAACAAGAGGAACGGCAACAGTAGACGGGCAGGAAGACACAGCAGACCAGACAGAGACTGGAAACGCCTCGTCTTCAGATTGTCTCCGGGATCCGATTGTTCGATGTGGGGGCCGATTTATAAGAGAATAGAGATGAAGCGCCCTCATGCGGCAGACTGATAGAATGACACCATAGAAAGACTGATGACAAACATCAAGGCTGATAATAAAAACACACTGTCATTAAAGCAGAACTGTAATTTAAGTTATTTAAAGCATTTCCAGTTTAAAATTACCCAGACAACCAATTTACAATCAATAAAAAAAATATATATAATTGATATAAGCCCATCGTATAAATTAGTTTATATATCGTCAATATTATAATTTTTAAATAATTTGGTAAAATATCTACTATATTATAGGCAAGAAGCACATGTCTTATATATATATATTATACACACACACACATTATAGCTACAAATATATATTGTACGTTCCCTTTCAGGCCTATATACATACATAATATGTAATATAATATATATATTACACACACACACACACACACACACACACACACACACACACACACACACACACACACACACACACACACACACACGCCTATATTATATTTACTGTTTTCTTTTAGGCATTTTTACAAAGAATAAATGTAGCCTATTTCCTGACCTAACGTGTGAGCAAGGGTGTAGATGTGTAACACTGATGGGTATTCATTGAAAAAAAAATGTTTTTAATTATAATAAATAAATAAATACATACATACATACATGTGATGTATACATTATACAGGCTACATGGTGTATTGACCTGTTACTTTTGATATTTGCATAGCGTTATAGCGCCCATATCTGGTCGTGGACCAGCACATCAGCAGGATGGAGGAAAAACAGCACCACGCGCCTCAGCAACAGTAACGTCGTCTGGTGTGCGCGCGCACGGGACGGAACCACTGAGGCTGAGGGAGCGCGCACCTCATCGCCAGCTGTCCTCTGAGGGAGACCCTTGCCGCCCCTCCCCAAAAGACATGTCTGCAATCGCAAAAAAATAGTCTTTTATTTTTCAGCTGTTGAGGACCCACTCATACATTCACTCACTTCGATAAAACTGCACAGCTCTAACCCATCGACCACCAGCAGCACAGCAACGCCCATAGCAACGCCTCCTCTGCACATCCTCCTTCTGTTTCTCTGACCCAGCAACACCGGCCGCCCTCCACCAACAACAACCAACCTGTTTTTCAACGACCTTACAAACGTTGGATCCATACATAACCGTTGTGTTTTCTTTTCAACGCAAAGGACCATGAACGCGCTGTGTACCGTCATTCTTTCATCAGTCAAAGGTGCGTAAGAATGAAACACCATGCGCTTTTTTATCAATGCCGTGCATATTATTGTTCTATCATGGATCTTGTTTTTGCATGCAGATCGAGTGAATGCCCGCAATGGTTGTAGATTATGAATAATGTGAGCTGTGTAATCTATATGGCATTGTCATGCGGTTCGTCGTCTTGTTTTCGTTATTCCTGCGCGCGGGGTGCGGTGCTGCAGATTTCACACTGATGATGCGACTGGTCTTCTGTTGCAATCATTCCAGCAATCTGTAAATCTGCAATTATAAAATGCTCATTTCGAATTTTGCGCTTTTAATTCGACCTCTGCTTACAATTATCTGTTTCATTGATGCAGCAGATTTTACGTTATTTTATTCAATGTGTGCTATTGTTATGATTTTTTTTAGTGACGAATCATCATTTATCTAATTTTATTTCATCAATGCATTTAATCTGGCAGAGTGCATTGTATTAACATCACACCTTATCTAGATTGGTTGCCATGGCAAACACCATGGCTGAAAATAGGCTTCAAGGGGGACACTATGTGGGTAAACACAACACTACATTTCAAACAACAACCATTACAATCAATCAGCCTTCTGCTAACTATAGGTTGTGTTTTAAATTCTTACATTAATGCATAAAAATCCATCTTCATGTGCAGAGTGGCAAACCAGGGCATGGTGGATTGAATTTCATAGTGACCTCAGTAATTCTGTGTTTTTGTTTGTTTTTACATGCAATGAACAGACAAAAAAAATATGGTGTAGTAAAGAATAAAAAGAGTGGGGAGAACGTAGAAAATAAAATGGGGGACAGAGGCCACACATGGATTAAGAGATTATGGATAGAGGCCAAGAGATAATGATTATTTTACAGCAAGAGAGGAGGGGACATGCTGGGTCAGCAGTTTCGCGGTGGATGAATCAAAACTAAAAGATAAAAAAAATGCAATCCAACCTTCAAAACTATTGAGCGTCTATGCAGGTCTATCTATAAAATATCCTACTTTTCCTTTCTTTTTACATCAGTCACTCATCATTGCGAAAGCCCTTCGAGCTGAAACATCGAGGGATTCTTTTCCCTGGAACTCACCTGTAAGTTCTGGCCTATCAAGGAACTGGCAGCGGCACGGGAGCTCCGCCCACCACACCCTCTAAATGAGGGACAAGGCCACTCAGGTGAGACATTTATGCTGTTGATATGCTATCCTTACATAACACATGCATGCTATAAATTACCATAGAGAAAATTATGTTTATATTATAACCAAATAAATAACAACGCTCACATTTAACATGTGATAAAAAGGGGTAAATAAACACAAATGTCCAGTTTTAAAGTTACCTAGGCAGCCAATTTACAATTAACAAATAAAATGAATAATTTATAGATAGTGTAATTTAAATATATTATACAGAAATATAATTGTGTAGAATTCACAAAATAGATAATTATAGATTACTAAATTATTATAATTTAGTTTAAAAAAAAAGTACCAGTTAAAGGAATATTTCACTTAAAAAGTCCTTCGGATGAGACGTTAAATCGAGGTCCTGACTCTCTGTGGTCATTAAAAATCCCAGAAAGAGTAGGGGTGTAACCCCAACATCCTGGCCAAAATATGCCCAATGGCCTCTGTCCATCATGGCCTCCTAATCATCCCCATGTTCTGATTGGCTTCATCACTGTCTCCTCTCCACCAGTAAGCTGGTGTGTGGTGGGCGTTCTGGCGCAATATGGCTGCCGTCGCATCATCCAAGTGGATGCTGCACATTGGTGGTACGGTGGTTGAGGAGATTCCCCCCTTCTATGTAAAGCGCTTTGAGGTCTCAGAAAAAGCGCTATATAAATGTAACAAATTATTATTATTATTAAAAATGAAAATTCTATCATTTACTCACCCTAAATTTGTTTCAAGTTGTTTTTCTTTCTTCTGTTGAACACAAAGAAAGATATTTTGAAGAATGTCGGTAACCAGACAGTTGATGAATCCCATTGACTTCCATAGTATTTTTTCCTACTTTGAAAGTCAATGGGGTCCATGAACTGTTTGGTTACCGACATTCTTCAAAATATCTTCTTTTTGTGTTCAGCAGAACAAAGAAATGAATAGAGGTTTGAAACTACTTGAGGGTGAGTAAATGATGACAGAATTTTCATTTTTAAGTGAACTATTCCTTTAAGGCATATACGGTAATATACCAGTTAAAAATTAAATTATGTATATATTTTTACATGTAGTATAATTGGTATAGTTTTCTGCTTGCTCATGTGTTATAGGATGAAAAAAGTTAACTTAGGCCCTGTTTACACCTGGTATTAAGATGCGTTTTGGTCAATCAGATGGTTCAGATCACAAGTGGACAACGCTAAATACAGGTGTAAACGGCCGTCTAAAATGTTTTAAGCTTGTCCACTTGCACTTTCGATCACTTCCAGGGGTAGTCGAAAACGTATTCAACCGGATTGCTTTCGTAGTGTAAACGCTCATGTGGTCGAATGTGTTCGAACAGCCACAAAAGACCACCTCCGCCTACTGACCTACTGCGGAAACATTATGGGAAGCGCGCTTGCCAGAAGGGATTGAAACTTTGTCGGCTGAAGACCTAAGTTTGGTTTGAAGACGAAAAAACACACCAAGCACAATGTTCTCTCATCATTCCTGATTTCCAACACTCACTCGTGGTCTTGCCTCTGTCAGAGCAGAAACGAAAGGTGCTGCTCTCCGTATGTTTTTCCGTCGTCTCCGGTTGCGTTCATACGTAAATTGCGCAAGCTTATTTGGTCCATTAGATTGAAAGATCTGAAAAAAAACATTTACCCGCCAATAGACATTCACTTTGAAGAAATCAAGACAGAAGTGGTTGAAAGTGGACAAAAGAGATGGATTAAAACACCAGGTGTAAATGGATAAACAATATGTTTCCCTCGTCTAGTGACCTGATCGACCAAAACGCATCTTAATACCAGGTGTTAACAATACCCTACAAAAACAAAATAAAAAATAGGGCTGCACAATATATCGAATTTATCAAAATATCGCAAATGTATATATCGCATTATGCAAATCGCAACAACTTGCAATAAATGGGGTCATGAACAAAAGACAAATTTTTTCTTAGCTTTAATAAGTATCAGGATATATTTAATTCATACAGTGAAAACTAAGCAATGTTTTATTTTTATATTTTATGATTCAGTATCTTTTATTAAATAAACCTAATGTAGGATAACCTGAAACCCTGTGGTTTACACTGATGTTAAAATAACACTTCTTATGCTACAGTAAAACGCTGATGTTCACTTTCTTGTCATAAAAAGAATGTGAAACATGTAGGTTATATCATTTTAAATATATTTTAAAGATAATTTAAGTTTATTTTACATACTTTAAGCATTATCGTATCGCATATCGAATATCGCATTATTTAAGGAGTTATCGCATATCGCATTTTTTGAAATATCGCACAGCCCTAAAAAATATACAATGATAGTTTATAATTAAAGGTTCTTGAAGTTATACAAAAGCTTTCTGTGAGGAACAGACTGAATAATCTTTCCCTCCAGTAAGCCGTTTCATGAATGAACCAGTCGATTCTTGAATTGTTCAGTCCAGTTTCTGTTCTTCACTCATTCGCTCTGGATTTTCCTTGTCAGACCCCTAGGGCCTGGGTAGATGAGCGGAGGAGAGGCTCTCATAAGCGATCGGCTTCTTGCGGCAGCACTGACCAGCTGAAAGAGGTGAGACATCTAGAGACATTAGAACATGTGCTGATCTAGTGTGACTTAGCCTTCTCTTTTATTTGTTTTTTTTTCCCTTTACTATGCTATTCATCATCCCCATTTTGACTTCTTTTAGATCGCAAAATTGCGACAACAGCTCCAGCGTAGCAAACGCAGCAGCCGCCATCGCCGGGACAAAGACCGCAAGTCCCCATTTAATGGCAACCATGCTATCATCCAGTCACAGGTGGGCATCATCGCATCCCAGCAGCCACCATTTGTGCTTGTGTGCAAATAACAGGGTGCTGTTGGATGTCAGACCATAACCTGAGCTAGTACACGCTGCAGAATTGAAGTAGGCCAAACATCTGGAGAATTTAAGCGTGCCCCACTTTCCTACATATTTGTCCCATTTTTTAGGCTTCTCTGGCCCCTTGGAGACTGGGGGACAGGATTGTCCCAAAGGACCGTGGCTTGTTTTAGTGTAGATTACAAAGTATTCTCTCACAGCCCACCATCATCAGGACAGCCTTTGGACCTATAAGTCAACACATTGTGTTTCTATGTGTGTGCATTTTTATAACACTTGTTTAATTAATTATACTTGACACCTCAGCAGAATACAGCAACCTAGCATGCAAATGAGCCCCCTGAGTAGAGCACTGGGTTTATTTGTTCACTTGAAGGAATATTCCAGGTTAGGACAAGGTAAGCTCAGTCAACAGCATTTGTGGCTAGAAAATGTTGATTACCACAAGTATAATTTCGAGGTTACAGTGAGGTACTAACAATGTATGTGAATGTAGCGATTTTTGGAGGATATAAAAGGTGCGGTCACATTAACCGTTGCTCGGCCAAATTTTGCGGACGAAATCCAGTTTTAATAGGGATCTGGAAATGGAAATCTTAAAGGAACACTCCACTTTTTTTTAATAGGCTCATTTTCCAACTCCCCTAGAGTTAAACAGTTGAGTTTTACTGTTTTCGAATCCATTCAGCCGATATCCGGGTCTGGCGGTAGCACTTTTAGCATAGGTTAGCATAGATCATTGAATCTGATTAGACCGATAGCATCTCTCTCAAAATAATGACCAAAGAGTTTCAATATTTTTCCTATTTAAATCATGGGTGCAGCAGGCGCAATTATTTTTTTTGAGAGAGATCCTAACGTTTTTAGGCATTACTGTATGTTGTCATGGCAATGATGTTGTACGAAAAGGTTAGAGAGCAATATTTCACACTAAAAATCAGGTTAGCATGCATATTGTTGATGTCTTGAGACCAAACTATTGAAACAGCGAGTATTTTAATGTTTACAGATTGCCTGCCTTCAGTTCCATTGTAGATTTTGGCTTTCTTTTTAAAAAAAGGAAGAGCAAGTGCAAATTGATTTTGTGGTAATGAATGCCACAAATTCCACTGATTGAACTTGTACTGAACCTGGAATATTCCTCTCAACATCTGTAGTGTTTTAAGGACAGGTGTCAATGCATCTCAAAAACCAAGAGGACTCATACTCAGAATACCCAGGATCACAAAACCAGTCACATGTCGCACGGGTATATTTGTGGCAATAGCCAACAATACATTGTATGGGTCAAAATGATCGATTTTTCTTTTATGTCAAAAATCATTAGGATATTAAGTAAAGATCATGTTCCATGAAGATATTTTGTAAATTTCCTACTGTAAATATATATAAAACATTTATTTTTGTGAGTGAATGCAGCACAATCGCGAACATAAATGGACAACTGTTTTTCATAAGTGGACATAAATGGCGATTTTCTCAATATTTAGATGCACCCTCAGATTCCAGATCTTCAAATAGTCATATCTCGGCCAAATATTGGAAAGCTTATTTATTCAGCTTTCAGGTGATGTATAAATCTCAATTTCAACTAATTGGCCCACGTGACTGGTTTTGTAGTCCAGGGTCACAAATGAAAGGAAAGGAAAGGAAAGGAAAGGAAAGGAAAGGAAAGGAAAGGAAAAGTTTGGCTATCCAAAACCATAAACAGAGAAGATCATGAAGAAAAGATTGGGAAAGAGCGCTTGCATCACACCATACTCAAAAGAAGCACCCTCAAGCTGAGCAGTAATGGGCTCTCAATGGTAATGTTCTCTGTAGTCAGTGGTTTGTGTATAATGATGGAGCTTAGTCTGGCAGAATGTTTGATTTTTGGCAGCGGAGAGACTGCAGAGATTGTGTATGTGTGGGCTCACTGTGTGTGGGAGTCGTTCTAACAGGATTACACAGAAGGCTGGTTTCCCCTACAGGGGAATGTTTGTGTACTTGAGACATACTTAGACCCACACACGCATTTCTAAAGAAGTGTTGTACCTTTTTTCATCAGTCTCAGATGCCTAAAACCATCCTGATTCCCATCCCCATCTCGAAGTCCACACCTCCAAGATTTCGGAACAGCATAGAGGGGCTCAACCAGGAGATTGAACGCATCATCATACGGGACACTGTGGAACGAGATGAGATCATAATAGTGAGTGCATCTCAATAATACCGCCAGTATTATGTTGTGCAAGATTGGTTTTGACTTATTTTTTTGTGATATTGCGATATAACTATAAGTGTGATTGTCAAATAGTGCAAACTATGATTTAATTAAATAAACATGTATGCACTACCGGCTTCAGAGTAAAGCGCAGCATTTAAACACGTGTAAATTTGGATACAGTGTTTAAGCATCTCTGAATAGCTTGGCTAATTTACTGTGAATCAAGCTGTTCTGAGACACTGATATCATAAGTGATATACATAAAATAAAAGCTTGACGGGTTGCCGTTTGAAAAATGAAGAAATTAATATGTAAATATTGGTGTTATAATTTTACAGTTAAGAAATTATTTGTATTACTCCATTTTTATTTTACAGTACAATGGTTATTACAATATATTTCTTATTTTGTTTTATATATGTATTTAAAAATAATTATCATAATTATTTTACAGTCATACTGAATAGGTAAAAAACAGTGGGAATGTGCTCTATGGAAATTCAAGTGAAAAGATTGAGGGGTTTTTTTAGAAATAATTGAGTGTAGGATTTACTTTTGAAACAATTTTCTCTCAGAAATGCAGCTAAATTTCACAAACAGTTACAAAGAAACAACAGATTGTTTCAAAAGATGTAACAGATTGAATTAAACGTGAAATTTTGATGTAGAAAGACTGAAATTTGTCAAATGTACTCCAAAAATCTTTACTTTAAAATATTTTGTATTACAGTGAAGCTTTTCCTAAAGAATTTTGCGATTAAAAAAAGTCTTCAGAGTAAAGAAATGTTAAATTTCTCTAGAATGGTTCATTCTTTCCAAATATACAGTAGCTATTCAAGTCATCTGTTGAAAATTCCTGTTTTTTTATTTTTTTATAATATCGCAATACTTAGCAGACAAAAAAAGATTGCAATGTCAATTCTTTCCAATATCGTTCAGCCCTTTTGTGCTATAGGGGCTGTAACGGGCACAATCAATACTAATGATATGTTTTGTGGAATCCAATTAGTAGAAATTGCTTTTGTCCTACACATCCTACTTACTTAAGCAAATGTGTGTTTTAGCCACAGGATGTTCCTGATGGGCACCGCGCGCCCCCTCCCCTCCCCCAGCGCAGCAGCAGCACACGCAGTATTGACACACAGACGCCCTCGAACGGTGGGCTTGGCAGTAACCGTAGCAACAGCAGCAGCCGAGCTGACTCAGTCTCGCCCTCGTACCTCAGCATCCTCAACGACACGGTCGGAAACAGCCCACTCGATGACACGCTCAATGAGAGCAAAGAAAGAGGTGAGGAGCACATGCATCATCATCACACAATAAGCTCAAATCAAACTATTTGATTTCTAAACATTCCTTTTTGCTGTCTTAGACCTGGGACCTTGGTCTCCTCTGCCCAAATATGCTTCATCTCCAAAGCCCAACAACAGCTATATGTTCAAACGTGAGCCTCCGGAGGGCTGCGAGAAAATTAAAGCTTTTGAAGAAAACCAGTGAGTTACTGTTCTGTTCTGACATTTTGTCTGTCTGTTGGTTTAAAATATTGAACAGTCAGTTGAGGATGGTGCTTTATTTTCAGAAAAATACTATGAGCTGTTTTTTTTTTTTTTATGTCTGCAATAACCTAAATTTGTCTGAATACAGAATTTAAAAAATAAAAATGTATTTAAATTAAAATAAATAGTAATTAGAAATATATTTTATAAAATTAGGTAACAGGGTTGCAGATTTTAGCCTAAATTAAACTGTCAATTATTGGAGACTATCCTGTTTGTAATCAAATGTTTGCAGTCATTGATAAAAATGTCCCATAAATTAAAAACAAATATTTGTTTAATCGTGATCCTTTAAATTATGGAAGCCATGTGAAAAAAATATCGTGCTTTGGTAAATCATAATTATAAGTCATAGGTATGACAAAAGGTCAAAATTTACAAAAAAGTATTAATTATGACATAATTTATCTCATTTATGGTTATTTCATAATTTATGTCATAATTATGGTTTACCAAAGCATTATTTGTGTAAAACAGACATGAAACAATTTAATGGAAGTAGTTCTAAAGCCTCAAACTATATTGCTTCCTGTGTTTTACAATTTTATGGAACATTTAATTTTTTATTAGTTGTAATAATGAAAAATAACTCATTGCATGATTTTAAAGGTGCAGTAAGCGATTTCTGAGAAACATTGTTTATATTTGAAATCAACCCAAACAAACACACCCCTCCCTTCATTACTCCACCCCAAAATGCACAAACACATTTTGCCGCCCTGCCATCGACGCCGTGAGATTCGGGGACTCTCTTACGCTCTGACGTAGATTTTAGAATGCGTGATTTTTTAAAAACTTTATTTAAAGGAGCCGCAAAGCAAATAAGAACTGAACATAAATCAGTATCCTATTTTGTGCGAACATACAGTAAAGCTCTTGCCTGATCAAAACCCTTCTTTTTCCAGTGATTTTCCTCAGACCTTTTCCCTTTTGTATTGTCTCTCAGGCATCTCTCTTTCTACAGTCTTTCTCACTCTCTCTCCTCCCTCCTCATAAGACGAAACATCCCCAACTGCTGATTGGCTACAAGTGTGTTGTAGTACTTTCAACAGCGTTTCTCAGAAATCACTTACTGCACCTTTAATTGTTGGATAAAATCAAGAAGTTCCAGGCCATTGAGGTCGGCCCTATGACTTTAAAAAAGTAATGGTACACCAATTTGTATTCTATTCATGCTAAAGTGTCAAGACTTGGTTGTTTTGAAGTATTTTTTTTCATAGTGAGGGGTTTAACTTTTTATCAGTATGAAAGATACATTTCCACAAAACAGCCATGACCTACTTTTGC
The DNA here is from genome assembly GCF_949152265.1 of Phoxinus phoxinus. Lineage (NCBI taxonomy): Eukaryota > Metazoa > Chordata > Actinopteri > Cypriniformes > Leuciscidae > Phoxinus > Phoxinus phoxinus. The sequence continues at coordinate 27,633,474 of NC_136886.1, read as the reverse complement.
GTCTTCTGTTCCAGGCCAAGGCCTCTCCAAGATATCCCTCCATATCTCTGCCCAGACAGAAACAAGGTGAACTTCATTCCCAAAAGCGGATCTGCTTTCTGTCTGGTGAGCATCTTAAAGCCTTTGCTACCCACCCAGGAGCTGAACTTCCGTAGCGGGGTGGGATACCGTAGTATCTCGCCCTCCTTGGTGCCTCTGGGTGGGGTTGGGGTTAGGAGCCTGTCCCCCTCCATGGGTTCGGTCCTGTCCCGTGGACGTCAGTCACCATGTCTCCCACGACACCTTGAGGAACCAGAGGGTTAAAACGGAAACGAAGGAACCTCAGCTGATGAACAGAGATGTCATTTCCCACACTCCTGTATTGTCTGATAGAGTCAGAGCTTTGTTGAGATTTTATTTAAGAACATGTTCTGAACAACTTTGAGAGATATCAGTTTGAAACTTGAACAAGAGTTTTTTGTTATTTAAGGGTAATGGTATTATATGTCAAAAGGAGGTTTTCAAAATGGTGTATATAGATGAAGCATTTTTAGCATTGCACTTCTTTTTACTTTCTCAACGATTTATTGCATTTTACCATGAAGCCTTTGAATTTTTTTATGTATAGCTGCATCCTTTAACCTACACAAGAGTCTGGAATCATTTTTTTATGTTTTTGAAAGGTCTCTTATGCTGCATTTATTTGATTAAAAAGACAGTAAAAACAGAAATATTATTACAATTTAAAATAACTATTTCTATTTGAATACATTTTAAAATGTAATTTATTACTGTGATGGCAATGCTGAATTTTCAGCATCATTACTCCAGTTTCAGCGTCACATGATCGTTCTGAAATCATTCTAATAAGCTGATTTACACAAGAAACATTCTTATTATTATCGATGTTGAAAACAGTTCTGCTTAATAATGTTGTGGAAATTGTAATACAGTTTCGGAAAATAGAAACAAAGTCTTTGCCATCACAGGAATAAATAAAGGCTAAAATAATATAGAATACTGTTCAATTGTAATGATATTTCACAATATTGCTGCAAATAAATGCAGCTTTGGTGAGCATAAGAGACGTCTTTCAAAAACATAAAAAAAATATGAATTACTCCCAACGTTTGACCTGTAGTGTAAATGTAGTAAGTGATTTGATTTACTGAGGAAATGTAGGTTTTAGGTCACAGTTTTGCTTGCTTATAGTTTACATGCAGTTTGAATAGTGCTGGAAAAACAACCAGAAATGTTGTAGCAGATTTGAGGAGGACTAAAAAAATGTGCCTGACTCCCACCACCTGTCCATAGGACCCCGTTTGCTTACAGTCCTTTTTCTATCATCGTCTGACCCAACATTCGTCTCGGCCCCTTAAATGTATAGAGCCCTTCCCCATATACGTAAACCTGTATGTGCTTAATGTGATTAGCTGGTGAGAGGAAGTTTTGTTGGTACATGAACAGCCTGAACACGAGGAGACATCGATCAAATGTACAGGACAGTATTATGATTATGAGTTCTGTTGTTAAATTGAAACATTAGTTCAACTGAAAGCTGCCATTACTGTAATGTCAATACAGTGAAGGAAAATGGATTGCATTGGATATGAAAGACTTGGTTTGGTCATGAAACAGCAAGAGAAAAGAGATGCAAACAATTTAAAAGAAAGGCATGGCTTTAGCTAATAGTGATCTGAAAATGTACTGATTTGAACTGTAGCAACTTTATACTGTGAAATATTCCATTATTCATACAGTAAAGCTTCCTTTCTTCCAAAAAAAAAGTTGATGAAAGACTACAGGCAATCCTGAACAAAATGTAATGTATGTAATTGCCTTAATGCTGAATTGAAATAGGGAAGTGTGTAAATTAGACAGTTGCCTGTTATTCCATTTGTTTTAGTAATTACCAGATTCTTTTCTTCTGTGAATAAACTTCAAGATCGTTGTAACTCTGGTTTGTATACACTAACGTTTGGCCCTCTATTGTATTTTTAAAAAACTGCATGCATTTTGCGGAACAACACTGTTTTGGTTGTGCGTGACCCTGCAGATGAAGCTATCCTTCTGCTCATAAAACATTCGCTACACGATATCCAGTTTATTTGGACAGGATCCCAAGCCGACTAGCTGAAGACTGTGGCCATATGCTACTTCCTTTAAAAAATAAATCCAGCACAGCTACAACCACAATGAAATGACCCTTCACAATAGATATAGCCTAATGTTACAAGATAATAAAATATCTTACTCACCTGTTGAATAATAAAAACGCCATCTCTGCATCGCTTTTACAACATTTCAAACCCCTCAGTTATTGCTATCTTTGGAGCCAATATTGATTGTTGTTTTCATATAGAAAAATGTTCTGCATTTTATTTAATCCCCGAAGGTGATTCGCGTGATCTAGCATGATTTAGCGTGCTCCATTTCAACCTTACTTGCTCGTTGTGACAAGACAACTAACCAATAACTTACTCCCACTCAAAACAAGCATCAAAGTAGCCCGAGCAACTTTTCTCTACTTACAGATATCGAGACCTGCACGGGCAAGTGTGCGATTTCCCGCGAAAACCATCCCGATATGTTTAAAATATAAACACGTAAAAGGCTTAGCATAGTAAATCAGGCTAAGTCAAAAAAACATCTCGGTTACTAATGTAACCCTCATTCCTGAAGGAGGGAACAGGACCGGAGACGTCACGTCGACCGTCGTCACGTCAACATTACGTCGAACGTGAGCGACTGAAAGGGAACATGTTTTGAAAGAAGCATGATGACTCATTCTTTAATTTTCGTCAATTTTGAACAAAAAAGTTTTTTTTTTATTGTAGGCTACATTTAACACACACAAAAATGATTTTTGGCAAAATGCAAGAGAGAAAAAATCAAACAATTCTACTCAAATGTATTTGCTCTCAGCAAGATCTCCCAGTCCAGTTTCCATCAATGAAATTGTACAAGTACATTATTTTTAACTGAAACAAAAGGCAAAGTTGCATAAAATAAACAGATGAAAGCAGCTGTGATTGGTGTACATTCTTTTTCTTTCAAAGTAAACATGTCTCAACATATAGTTCCAAACACAATTTCTCATATACAGAAAGTGACACTTCAAAATAATAAACTGCACTCAAAACAAAAACATGTGCTCCAGTACATATGGAGTGGTATTCTGTGAGAAATGTTCAGATTCTCCACCTACACAAACTATTCAGATCAACAAACAAGTCTATACTTAAAACATACAACATACTTTCCAGAACTACCCGAGATTGCACTCGGAGACAGTTTGGTGCAAGCATTCACTTGATTTCTTTAAAGCAAATAAAACAGACTGGTAATAGTTTCAGATAATCTCACTTCTGATGAGTCCAAATATGATAATCTGGGATAAAATGAAATGTGTATGTTTTCTAGAGTAGGATAGTTACATAATTCTGTGCTAAAGGTGAAATATAAACTAAAACTACATAAAAAAAAAAACACACACACACATTCCAGTGTTTTGCATCTCTGTGAATGTGAAGAACATTTGGGAGAAGTTATTTCTCTGAGTGTTTCAGTATTTGTCACTGAAAACAAGAATGCATCACCTATTATTAGCTCCACTGAAATGTGACCTTGTCATTCTTCCCGAACTAATGGCACAGGCACAGCACACCACTTGCATATGTAGTTTACAGTAACACTTTAGTTTATTGTTTTAATAAATAATTTAATTTATTTTATAATTTAGGGTTAAACTAATCCAGTGAATGTGACATCAAAAAATATTTTTATGCGTAACTTCACAGACATTGGGTATCTGTCTGGATTAAAAATACAGTCTTTAATAGATGTTATAAATCTGTAACCCTGTTTCTGGACATTAAAAACTCCTCTAAGTACAAAGCAAACAGATATTTAGTATACACACACTTATTTAGTTTTTTTGGTCCTATGCAAACCAGCCCTCCACATAAGAGATGGGCAAATCCTGACCTTCTTGTCCCTTTAAACATGTGCACTTCATATAGTAACAACATTTTAGTGATATAGCAATGAAGTCTTCATTTTACCCTTCGGTGTCCTAATGTACATACAGTAAATTCACACACACACACACAATGAAAGAAAGGAGAAAAGAGACATTCCCATAACTCGGAAATCTTCCAGTGTGGAATAAGGATTCAGATTTCTTGACGCTTCCTTGGCTCAGGTTGAATCGTTTCAGGAGAGGTAGTGTTCCAGCTCCAAATAAAGACTTGGGATATGCTCTTCTTTCCATCATTCTAAGGGACAAAGAATGTTTGGGATGAGATTCAGCTCCACACCATCCTTCACTAAGAGAGGTAAGAGACAGCATTCTGTTGACTATAAGTAGCGTTGCACCAACATGTCTACTAACTCTCATTAGTGTTAGTGTAGTATTAGACTGGTAGGGTTAGAATAAGTTGACATAGAATGTCTGTTGGGTGACCATCACAATAAAGAGTTAGCAGATATTAAGCAGACAGTCTACTAATACTCTAATGAGAGTTAGTTGACATGTAGTTGCAAAGTTAAAAATATATACATTACTTCTTTCTTAATGGTTGCACTGCATGACATTTTTAGTCTTAAACTTTTTTGAAAATTTGAGTTTTTCATTTGTTTTCAAACCCAATGTTATTTTAGTACTATTCATATACTATTATAGTACTTAAAAATAAGTTAATTCAAAATATTTATAAGTTTTAGTAATTTTGTTATGTTCTTTTGTCGTTTTTATTTTTTTATTTCTATTTAGCTTTATTTTATTTCAGTAATAGTTTTATTAATTTTAGTTCTTAAATGTATTTATTTTAGTAAGTTGCCAAGGCAACATTTTTTTTCTTTTCTATAATGTACTTTGTTTTTCATCTAACAATTATATCATATTTCATATGTTTTTGAATTAACAAAAACGTTATCATCTAGTTTGAGATAACTACACCAAAACTAACATGAATAGAGAGAGAACATTTCTATAAACCTGGAACCTGTTTGTCAATGATAAATATATACACACTCACACCAACACTACTCAGGCACTGAGAAACTCCTGATCACTGCGTCCAATAGCGTCTGGGTTGGACAGAGGATCAAGATCTGCAAAGAGGTTAAACCAGGCAGACATGTCCCTGGAGCTTCCTTTGGGTGCTAAAAGACACAGAGAGATTAATCACTATAGAAACAGTAAAGATTGTCAGTGTCCATCTATAGTTCTTGACATGTCATAAAACTCTCACCACTGGCAGAAGAGTTTGGAGTGTTCTGTGTAGGCTGAGATTGTCCTCCACCAGAAGGTGGTTGGAGGGGTGGGGCTTGAAACATGGGTGGAGTCGCCCATCCTAAATAACAGAAAGAGAATGAATATGAGTGATCAGCATGACATCACTGCATACTAGTAGCACAAAAATAATGTGCTGTTCATTCCTCCAGCCACTAGAGGGCAAACTAAACGATTTGTCAAACCTGTGGTGCTGAGGCTATGGTCCAGGAGATGTGATGGCAGGAAGCCAGCGTGTGTGTTTACAGTTTCTGCTTGCAGTGTGGCGGCAGCAACGGGAGCAGGAGGGGCCTCAAAACTGCCGAAAGCATCCTGCCACGCTTTACTGAACTCACTAGCGCCACCTGCAGCCCCAGGACTCAGCAGATCCTGCAGGAATGCCAGTTCACCTCGTTCTCCCTCCTCTTCTTTCCCTTCGACAGACTGGAAAGCCTCAGACAGAAGATCCCTGCCTATAACAATAAAAAGAAGATAATGAGGCTTTTAAAAATGCAAAAACAGAATTGCTTTCTCAGCACTTTTGTCTTGTTTTCCAGCACAAATATCTCAACATTCTTAACCCTATAAAGCCTACTGTATCGTTTCTGATAGACACAATAGGGCTTCTAAATTATCAACATGATCAAAACTTTGCTAAAATGCCTGATGTACACAATCTACTATGCCTTCTGTTGTCTTATTGTTTAGTTTAGTTTATCCTTTATTGTCTTTCTTAGGAGAAATGTGTCAATCTTTTTGGTGTGAAATCTTTACTTATTTTTATAAAGTAAATGTAAGAATGATTTTTATATTGTTTGTAGTATTTCAAGATGAACTCTAAATAGATTAACTAGTTGCTTCTAGACTAACTAGAAGCAACTTAGGTTTACATGATTACACACATATATTTAAAAAAAAAAATCATTTTTTCAAGAGTCACTGAATGATGAATGATATTTATATGTATTTTATACAAGTAGTCTGCTATACTGTAATAAAGATCTAAATAAGATACTGTTATCTTATTGATTTACATTACAAGCTCTCAGAATTTCATCCATATAAATATTAGCAACTGCACCAAATTGCTAATTTTTTGGTTTGGGCCTCTGAATTAAACTTTTTTTTTCTTATTGCATATGAGCTCCACATTATCTTACATCAAACTATATGACTCATAAAGGCCTGGTGTATCAAATATGGTAGGTAACAAAAAAACATCTATGCAAACTATTATTAAATATATTATATTATGTATAAAGGTTCAATAAACTGCTCCATTTCAAAAATAGATTTTTCTGATTATTATTTCAAATGTCAGGCTTACAGGGTTAAATCAAGAAACGTTTACTTGAGGACATAATATATTCTTCTTTTCTGAAAAAAATGTATCAATAAATAAATAAATACACTGTATACAAGTAAATGTATCTTGGTTTTAGAATGCTTAGAGATTTGTACTGGAAGACAAGACAAAAATACTGAGGAAAAAAAAAATTGCAGCAAAAAAGATAAGAAGCTTAAGGAAAGCTTCAAGAAACATGGTAACAATTTAACCATAACAGCATAAATAGTAACAGAAATATTAGTTCATCAGCAACAAAAAGCAAAAGTAAATCTAAGTTAAATATGAAAAAGCAATCCTAGAATCCTCTTGAGTGCATTGAAATCACACAGACCACGAAAAGAATGGAAAAAATGAAGCGCCTTGAAGAAAGTACAGTTTTTAAAAATGCTTTTACAAGAAAAGAAAGAGCACTGTTCTGTTAATGGAGACAGGGTCAGAAACCCCAGAAGAGTGTTTACCGGTCAGAAGAGAATCTGAAAGAGCGATAAGCATGAAAAGTTTATGAATATTTCTTATAGATCAGGGTGGTAAAGCACTTTCGAAGGAGGTTGATTTTAGAGTTAGAACAGGCCATAAGGGAGTCCTTGGCATTGAAGAGATGCCCAGTCAGGCATTTATACCTATTTCAGGTCGTAAGCTGCTGTGTAACACATCTTGCTTTTCCTCATATGAGGTGCCTATGTCCAGGTGCCACTGAATAGCAGGTGACATAGATGGGTGTAGGGTCGGGGTCAAGGTTGGAGTAAGAGAAGGGACTGAGCCAGGCTCAGGGGTCATTAACAGAAGGTCGTCATCTGTGCTAGATCCACCAATGGGGCCTAACTGTTCATTCAAGGCCGCTGTACAGGGGGCGGAGGTGAACATGAGAGATACAAACAGACATACTGTAAATAAAAGCTGCTAAACACACTAGAAGTTGCACCGACTAGACACAAAGTTGATTAGTTCTACCACTATTTGATGCTTTAAGTCTGTGCCAACTAGTCATGGATCATATGACAGTTGCTGCTTCTTCATTGTGACAGTTAGGGCTGGGTGGTCTGACAATAATAACAATATAAAATGCCAACCAACTGAAATATACAGTATATTACGGTATGTAAATGTATCCACACAGGTTTCAATGGGAAGTACTGCCAGTACTACTGTATTGTTAGGGCAATAAAGAAAATAAGGGAGGAATGTGCTTAATATACCGGTATATATATATGAAGCTATCACTTGAACAGTGTGTTTTTGGTGTATGACAATACAAATAGTAGCAGGCATGGGTGATAAACCGATATGAGTGATTAACTGGCAAAAGTTAATCTGGCAGATATGAGTGATTAACTGGATAAACTGGCAAAAATGTGACAACTGGTAGAAATGTTGTATTATTGTCTCTGTCAAGGTTACACTCACAAGACGTTGTAGTGTTGCATTGTCATGCTTTTTAAGTCTTGATATTTTTTTAAGTGATTTTAAACCATTCAAGATCAATAAAATGCAAAAGAATATTCAATATGATATAAGCAAGCTGTTCTGCCACTCGTTTTACTATGCATACACACAAAAAGCCTCCTGTCACAGAGTTGTCTAAAGTGAATGCAAACCGTTAGGAAAGAAATCAGATGTGGGTCAGTAGATTTGATCTGTGCATTAGGTTTTAAAGTGACAGCAGCCCAATATACCATTATAAAAATAAAAATCACTCACTGTGCTTAACTGAACAACTTTTATAGCTTTAATAAGAATCATTGTATATTTAATTAACAGTGTAGACTGGGCAGTGTTTTATTTGACATTTGATTAAATTTTTGTACTTCTGTAACTTCTGAAAAACAAAAAAGCACTGTTTATTTCATTTGTTTCATCTTTGTTCTATTGTTTTTATTTGTTTTATTGCTTGCAATTAGTTTCTTTGTTCTTATTTTAATACTGACTATTTGTTTTCTGTAAGCTTCCATAACTTTTTACTTATATTAGTTAGGCTAGTATTGTATAATTGTGAAATTTTAATGTTATCTAAAATTAGCAGAGTAACAACATTATTTCCAACACTATATTGTTGATCATATCGCCCATGCCTAGCAAGCAGTATGAATTGGATAATGAAGATATGGAAGCGTTCGTTTCTCACACACATCAGCTTCACAGGACACGTATGCTCCTGTACAGAAGTATGATGAAAAAAGTGACTAGTTACATCCACAAGAATAATTAGATATAAATCAGAATATCACCATATGCATTAAGCAGATTAAAACAGTATTCTGGTAGCTAGAAATTGCATATTGGCATATGCCAATATTATTCAGAATCTGCCATAACTGAACATTCATTCATATCTGCGCATGTCCAAACAACAACTCTGGGTGATATTAGATACAGACTGTTTCCAATGCATTATATTCTTGCGTGCTACTGTAAGGACTTGAATAAGAAATAATAAGTAAATTAAATTACTGTCCAAAATGACTAAAACAGCACTTGCCATTTAGTATGATAATTGACTACTCTTCTGGATGACTAGTCATTTCTTAACAATGAGTTATCGTGCAAAGCCTAGTCCGCAAACATACACACACACACAACTTACCAGAGTCCAGACTGGCACACAAAGAACTGTCAGACCCTCTACTCTGTCCATCTACTGCACGAGTAGAAACTGGTAAAGATAAAAAGAAAGAGCATCTAAGAAGCATGAGCCTTTGAGTGTTTTCCCAGAATGTGTTTTAAAAGCTGAACATACCAGTTTCGGATGATTCACCCAGCAGTTCATCTTCAAGTGAAACAAGACTGAAACATAAACATACAAACACCTAATTAAATTGATAGACACACTGATGGCATGACTGAATGGATGCATAATTTCTAAGATGGGAAGAGACGATTCACATTACTATGACATGCACAGTATCAGATAAGAATTACAAAACATTGACAAATAAAAGTGAGTCACAGTGATATCTCTAGGAAGCGGTGTTGGTCTAAAAACAGTTGTAACAAAATCCTACTACAACATATCTAACACAGATGGCACGTCATCTGCTACTGCCAAAACAGGAAATGACAGTGGAACTTTGAGCAGGGTTGCCTCTTCACGAAGGCAGCAGGGGTTTCTAATAGAACTACAATGTCCCACTCACAGATCAGTAACCAGAGCCTTTAAAGAGGCCTCTCGCCTGCAGAGACCCAATCTGAGGGAACGGAGGGTTGCAGGGAATGAGGAAAGAGAGTGAATGAGAGATCTGACAATGAGAGCCAAGCGAGGTGCCGTCAAGGGGAAGACATGTTTTGTGGATGAAAAAGAAAACTGGGACTGCTATCCATGAAGCGCATTAACAGACCGGTTTCTAAGGCTGCACGATGTATTAAAACCATTTAAAAACCAGAATACTCGATTAATTGTCAAAATAATCAACCGATTACTCAATTACCAAAATAATCGTTAGTGACAGCCCCAATAAAGAACTAGCTGTAAATCAGCAAAATGGTTGGTTAATGACCAAAAACACATTAAAATGGAACATGCCCATGTCTAACTGAGTTCTCACTTGTCTGAATATGTCTTCTGGTCCTCGTCTTTGCTGTCCTCTGCTGGATGTGCAGAGGCAATCTGGTCCAGTGGGTCCCTCAGTTCCTGTGATGAGACATAGTCAAATGAGGGCTTAAATAGAATGAGGCATTTATATAGCGCTTTCATATGTACTACTGTACACCCAAAGCGCTTTACAATCATATCAGGGGGTCTCTCCTCAACCACCACCAGTGTGCAGCATCCACTTGGATGATGCGACGGCAACCACAGTACAACGGCGCCAGAGCGCTCAACACACACCAGCTATAGGTGGCGAGGAGAGAGAGTGATAGAGCCAATTCAATGGATGGGGATTATTAGGAGGTCATTATTGGAAAGGGCCAATGGGTGGAATGTGGCCAGGACATCACATCATAACGGTTTATTTTCTGACATTTGTGCATGGACACCCACTTTGAGGGTAGTGAACTGGTAGGGTACATATCCTTTGAAGGCCTCATGGATGCCAGACATCACATGTGCAGTCTTCTCCCAGTAGTGTAGAAGTGTTGTCTAAGGAAAAACAATTCAAGACAAATACATTTACAATAGAAAAGTGAAACAGGTTTAACTAGAAAAATGGGTTGAAGGAAATAAGTATTACCTGGTAAGTGCATAATGAATGTGAAAGCATGTTGCAACGACTGGCTCCCAGCATGTCCACTTTCTGACAAACATCATTCTTCAGCTTCTCGAAATGCACTTTTGTACCTCTTACCTGGGCCTGAACCTGTTCACAAACACACACAGATAGCAGAAGATAGCCTCCAAATTCAGTTTATAGATGCAATCTATCCCACACTCGCTTTGCGTGGTCTGACCTTGCGGAATTTCTCCAGTTGTTTGTAAGTATCTGGGTCTAGTTCCTGTGAGACGTCCTTCATCCAGAGCAGAGCTCCGCGATACTCGGTCCGGGCTTTCTCCATCCGGCTTACTGTCAGCAGGGAGTCGGCGATGGCTCTCCTCCGGAATGTCTCAACTTCCTGTTCAAATCGATGGAGAGGGGTACACAGAGCCAACCTGGGCATGACAGAGGACAAGAGGACAGGGAAATGGCTTAATCAATGATTACAGATGAGTGTTAAGTCAATGTGGCATGCAAGGATAGAGAAAAGTTACATCCAAGATTGTGGGTTTACTAATTTGTGTCTTTATGTCTTTAGTTTGTAGAAAATAGAAATGTTCTTCCCAGGGCTGCCAAAATAACTTAATTAAATAATGAATTAAAAATTAAACTGAAATGTATCACTAGTTTCTATGTTGGGATTATTGTCCAATTTAATAAATTAATATATTCAAAATTCACAGATTTGTATTAATTAAACTCACATTCTTATACTCACCAATGTTGTTTTGTTTTTTATAAAAATACAGTAAAACATTAAATTAGAATTCAAAATTGTAATAATATTTCACAAGATCAATACCATTTACTATTTTATTAATATATAAGCTGAATTTTAGCAGACATTACTTCAGCCTTCAGTGTCACATGATCCTTCAGAAATCATTCTAATATGCTGATTTGGTGCTCAATACAGATTTCCTATTATTATTATCAATGTTGAAAACAGTTTAGCAGCTTAAAATTTTGTGGAGACAAAATTCCAGAATTATTTGATGAATAGAGAGGTTTCAAGAACAGCATGTATTTGAAATAGAATTCTTTAAACAAAGAACTATATACATTTATTACATGGCTTGGTTGAATTCTAATGTAGTATGCGTTCTGTCATTTTCTTGATAACCGAGACCGCTGCTAAGGATAACACACCGTTGCCATGAAAAACAGAGCGTTGCCATGGACACAGCGTTCTTTAGCGGAAGCAATACAATCGTTTTAAAAAATCAATAAACTTCTTTTTTAAATCAATATTTTGTGTCAAATTATTTATTTATTTGGTAGGTAGCCATATAATAATATGGTTAGGGTTAATGTAGAGCGAGGCGGTTGTTATAGCGAATACAACCCCTTCAGGCTGATTCAAGACCCCGTATTGACTATAACAACCACCTTGCTCTACATTATCCCTTACGTATATAATAAACATTTTTGTGGGGGAAAGAAATACTTTTATTCAGCAAGGATGCATTAAATTGATCAACATAATTCTACAAATAGCTGTGCCGACGCTTTGTTATTATATATTATGCTCAATGTTATTCGTTGACTTATTTGTGTTCAGTCATATCATATTTCAAACAGCTAAATTAATGAAGAGAAACTCCGTATTTTCAATATCAAATAGGTACATTGCCTGATCGATTGCCTAATAAGGCTGGTTTCAAATTTCCGTTTGATAAGTTGTTGGATGGCTAGTTCATTAGTCAACCATCATGGCCCTTTCCCTATCTACTGTATTAAAATCATGATGTATGAACATAATAACTACCAAAATATCATGAAATAGAGCCCAATTCATTATTTTAAGCCCTAATTATTTGTTCATATTTGAGCCTACCTTTGCTTGGCGGAACAGCAAAGGGCTTTACTGGTGGCGTCCATCATATTGCCTGCTTTTGTTTTATCATGCTCTGCCTGGAAGCGCAGGAACAATCCAAGCTCATTCTCCTCTTGAGAGAGATCTGAAGAGAGGAGGTCACAGAGGGCAAAAACAGGGTTATTAAAACAATAACTAACAGTATTAGTAACAATATATGGCTTGATTGGACATGTTGAATGCTATCAATTATTAGAACCACAAAAATGCATTCATAGAGTTTAGCTTATAATTGCCTTTTGACTCAACAGTAACAGTACACATGAATACTGAGAAAATGTATGCCACAGCATGTAATGGCTTTCAAAACAAGCTGAACAAGACTCTTAGTGTCTGTGCACACAAAGAGGGTGGAAGATCATGTTCCTCACTCACGTGTGATTCTTTGCTGGTATTTCTCGATCACTTTCAGGAGTTCGGTGCAAGTGTTCTGGACTGAACGGAAAAACTGAAGGAAACAGACACACATTATCATTAACGAATGCATTTTAAAAGTTTTTATTTTAGTTTTTTATTACAAATTTTGAGTTTGTTGCTGCACACCATAAAATCGCTGAGCCTTTCATTCTCTTCAGTATTTATATACGCAGACAGAACATTTGGTCACCCACAATAGCGTCTCAAAAAACCCAGACAACACATTAGAAGACAAAAAAATTGCCTTTCCAGTCTCGCTGTCATGGCAACAAAGGATGTTATGTCCCTGACAGTCTGAGTGAGCAGGAAAATGTGTATACTTGTGCTCTACCTGAAAGAAGAAATCCACAGAAATTACACAAATGACTCATTATGGTTGAGCTGCCTTTGTTCGAGCGAGGGTTTCAAGAGCTTTGAGGAGTCAAACACAGAAATAGGACTCATTTCCAACATTTAATAGAGGGATGAATATATTGGACTGTAGAAAATATCAGTTGAAAGTAACCACAACTAAAGTTCTAATCAAGCACGCTACTGCTCATACGTTTGTGGTCAATAAGATTTTTTTAAAAGAAATAATACTTTTATTCAGCAAAGATGCATTAAATTGATCAAAAGTTACAGCAAAGATATTTTACAAAACGATTTCCATTTCAAACAAATTAAATGAAATCAAAGAATGAAATGCTCTTCTTTCGAGCATTCTACTCATCAAATCATCCTCAATTTTTTCTATTTCAGTTTTCACAAAAATATTACTTGAGCACCAAATCAGCATATTAGAATGATTTCTGAAGAAGGATCATGTGACACTGAAGACTGGAGTAATGATGCTTAAACATTTTGCTTTGCCATTAGTGGAATGAATTAGATTTTAAATATATTACAATTATTGCACATTATATTTTTTATATTTATAATTTTTTATGTATTGTTTTATTAAATAAATGCAGCCTTGGTGAGTATATAAGTAAAGTCTTTCAAAAACATTTACCGACCCCAAACTTTTAAAAGGTAGTGTAGGTGGTACTTCAGCATAAGTTGATATCATTCAGAGTAAACCCCATAATTTATTATTTTCCATGAAAGTGACCAAAATTATTGTTCCATTATTGGGGTCATCTTTGTTTTAGCGCAATATTTTCATGTGCATCACATTAAATACGGCATCTGCCCAGACTAAGGTAGACCCCTGCAGATGAGGTCTGTGTTCTGGTTACTGTTTAACTCTTGAGCTCAGGTCTGACAAACAGAACACCCTCAGGAATCACGGTTGTACAACAGGCTCTCCTAAACAAACACTGCTATTGAAGCTTCCTATGTAAAATCCTGCCATTTTGCACCATAAGGATGATGCATTGTTTTAAAGTTAAGAGGAAATAGAGCTTTGTGAGTAAACAGGATAAAAGACAATTATTTTGGACATAATGGCAGCTGTGGTTTAAAGTAGAAAGAACATGGATACACCTGTTCATTAAGCAAGCAGCCGGGGGGCTTATGGTGGCCTCTCTGCTGCTCTCTCGCACACTGGCACAGCCACAAAACCATCTAATGACCAGTAAACCAGGATATGCTTAAGAGTAACAGCCCGAGGCAGGGCAAGATAAGACAAGCACACATAAACAAACACACGCACACACTTCCTTAAACTGTGAGTGGTCTACGGATTTGTATTAGGTCTTGATTAAAAGTAATCAGAGATCTAAAAGCTAACTATTAGTCAGAAGTGTTGGGGAAAGTTACTTTTAAAAGTAATGCATTACAATATGCTCCCTGTTTGTTTTATCGGTTATTTCACAATATTCTATTCTAGGTCCATATAGTTAAAGAATGAAACACTACAGTAAGATTTCTCAGAGAAAAAAATCACTTTCTCTGATACAATTAAGTAAATAAATGGGAATCATTCTGGGTTTAATTGCCCCTCATGAACAATTGCAGTGTTTTACAACTACCGGTATAGGACAGGAATAGCTAAATAAACTTATCGTTGCATCTAAACTAACAACATGTTTATTAGATCCAATACCCACTAAACTACTGAAAGAGTTGTTACCTGTAGCAGAAGAGTCTCTTCTCAATATTATTAACTTGTCTTTATGTCTAGGTCATGTCCCAAAACTGTTCAATATGGCAGTTATTAAGCCTCCCATTAAGAAACCACAATTAGATCTAAATGCATTAGGAAATTACAGACCTATTTCAAATCTTCCATTTATGTCTGCTCAGTTGTGCTCCTTCTTGCAAAAAAAAAATATTTATATGAAAAATTTCAGTCTGGATTCAGGCCCCACCATAGCACACACTTTACAAATGACTGACTTTGACTAGCTTCTGACCAAGGCTGTATCTCAGTACTAGTTTAACTTGATCGTAGTGCTGCGTTCGACACTATAGATCATAAAATACTCTTAGATCGACAAAAAATTACACTGGCCTCAGGGACAGGCATTAAGGTGGGTTAGATCGTACCTATCAGACCGCTACCATTTTGTCTATTTAAACAGGGGAAAATATAAGATAACGTCAGTAAATTATGGAGTGCAGCAAGGATCTGTGTTAGACCCTCTGCTATTTTCAATATATATGCTGCCACTTGGTAATATTATAAGAAAACATGGAACTAGTTTCCACTGCTCTTCCCTGTCATCATGTGACAGTACTCAATTAACCTCCCTCCATCTCATTCAGCCATTCCTATGCCTTTGTGAGACTCACACACAAACACACAATGACAAAAATAATTTGCTTTCAAATGTTAAAATCAAGCATGAGTCATACAGTCATTGAAAGAAAAACCCAGCCCAGTGACGCTACAGTTTCACTTATTGCTGACCGAGTCAGTTAGTGAGGTAATTTTTACTACATTTAAAAAGGTGCTCATACCTCTAATTTGGCATCGAGATCCGCGTCAGATGCCACCACATGCTCGTCTTCCTTCTTCCCGGTGGCCTTGATCAGAACCTGCTTGGTCTTCCAGAACTTCTTCTGCATTCGGGCCATGACCGAGCTGTCCTCCCCCAGAACTGCTCTGCCACTGAACATATCACTGGAGAACCTGAAAGAACATGCAGACGTATGTTTTTAAATATAGAATCTAAGAAGAGGAGTGGTAACATTCATTGGATGAAATTAATATACAAACCCATAGCTGTCCATCTTCTTAATGAGCGTGGCTTAGATCTGCAAATGGGATAAAAACACTGTATCATCCTGCTTTGAGTCAAACGACCTGAACTACTGTTTAGAAGTTTGGGGTCGGTACGATTTTTTTAAAGAAATTCATGTGTTTATTTAGCAAGAACACATTAAACTGATTTACCGAAGAGTCAGAAAAGACATTTATAATAGTACAAATTAGTTATGCTCTTTTTTTTTTCAAAGAATCTTGAAAAAACGTATGACAATTTCCACAAAACTATTAAGCACCACGACTGTTTACAACATGGATGATAATAAGAAATGTTTCTTGAGCATCAAATCAGCATAATAGAATGATTTCAGAAGGATCATGTGATACTGAAGAGTGGAGTAATGATGCTGATAATTCATCTTGGATCACAGAAATAAATTATTAAAATAGAAAACAGCTATTTTAAACTGTAAAAAATATCACTGGTTTTACTGTATTTTTTGAGCAAATAAATGCAGGTTTGGTGAGCATAAGAGACAAAAACATTTTAAAAATCCTACCAGACCCAAACATTTAAATGATGTATGCAAATGCAGTATGTAGTACTTACTTTTCAGAAATCAGCGGTGGCATTCAGCAGACTGACAGTGAAATGAATGGGAGAAAATCAATGTCAAATATTAAACAATTAAAATAACAAATTATTAAGTTGTTTCAATGTTATAAATTAAGACTGGACAATTTGAATGAATAATGAATAAATCTGAGCTTTGAGGAAATTCGAAAATTTGCCTTTTGCAAACAGCTGTCTTTGCTCTTTCAAGGTAACAGCTGTTAGCTATCACAATGACTGCCAATGTCTCTCACGGTCATAATTTCTCAAATTCAATAACACATAAAACTTCCAAATAAAAGCAAAAGCAACCGTTTAATGCAAGTCAAAAGAAACTATAATAAGAACCAAACGTCCTGACATTCATTTAACATGACTAGTTTAAGCAATATCAATGTTTGTTTTGATAATTTTGTACATACATACAACACAAGCAGGATCTCTCCCAAAACAATACGTAGTTATGTGAAATGTAGAGTTTGTGAGCTGACGCTGTTCTGATCGCACCTTCCTCCCCATCCAACTCCTCATCATGAAGGGTCTGGTTACAGTGTTGTTGCAAGCCGCCTGCTCGCTTTTATCACATTTGCTTACTTTTCACGTCTTTTGTTGTACACAACTGCTACTTTGTTTTAATACGTCTATTTAACCATGTGTTCACAGCGTATACAGGATTCTTTGCGAAGATAAACGAATAAATATTGTAAAAAGGCAGAGTTACCGGATCCCAAACAAGATAAGGAGTCATCGAGCTCGCGCTGCGTTTATACCCTATTAACTTTAGCACAAATGTGACATGGCGACTTCAGTTCCAAACTGACACTGTACGGGTCGTGATATTTTACAGTTTGCATTCGTCATAAATTAGTGTATATAATTTAAGGAATTGTTATTAGGGCATCGCATTTCCTTACCCGCTGACGTTGCCGTGAGCAGCGATGGGAACGTTCACGCACGTCATTCCAGTGAGCTGAGAGAGACAGCGAGAGCGCATGCGCAGAAACAAGCTAATAGTTCTCAATGGATTGAAGAAAAGATTTATATATTTGTATTATATATATATATATATATATATATATATATATATATATATATATATATATATATATATAATGTATTTTATTATAAAATATAAATTCATTATATATATAATGAATATATTTTGAGTTAAATCATATGTAAAGTAAAATGTAATGTACATAGCAGGCCTACAATACAATATACAGTAGGCTATCAGAAATCATGTTGTGATTATAGGCGTAGTAGCTACTTATTTTGTAAGTTGCTTTAAATTAAATTAAACTTTTCAGCAAAATGGATAGGCTATATGTATAAGTACAATACCTCTGCTGAGAAAAAAAACAAAAACACCTAAGATTATTTGCTGATGTTGCATGGTCAGACTGGTCTGTTTGCTAGTTTTAGTAGTTTTAGTTTAGTTTTTAGTTTTTTTCAGCCAGTCACAGTCAGTGGGAGTGCAGCTGCTGACCAACTAAACTGCTAAACTGGTCACTGGTCAACTGGTTTTGATCATCTTTAAGTGACTTCAGATGTTTCTTTTCCAGCTGAAACAGTACTGCACAATGTATACAATTTAAAACATTCAGTATAATGCGAAACAGATCACTTGGAACATTTTTTATTTATTATTATTTTATTTTTTAAATTGTGTAAGTCAAAGTCAGACTGGTCTGTCCATCTTTATTTTCCAGCAGTCCCAACAGTACACCACAATGCAAATATTTTATTTAATACAACACAATTCACTTATACATTTTATATATTATATTATATTATATTATAATATTAATATTAATATTATATTATATTATATTATATTATTGAGCAAGTGACAGAATTTGGTAGTAGCCATTTATGCCCAAATGATGGCGCCACTGACACAGAGAAAACAGTGATGGCGTTCATCTCAAATCTTTGTCCCTATAGTAACCCAGTGGGTACATAAAACTGAGTCTCTGTTGTTTAACAGGCACAACATGCAATGAGAGAATAGAGAATAAATCTTTGGTATGCAATTAATTTTCAAAGTTTCAAGGTAGATTGTAACTGAGATAGCCTAGTGTGTGTTGTGTGCTGAAAACATTAATACTTGTTACATAACATGATTCCAAAATAACTCGTTCTGTAGTTCTGAGATAGGCTATAAGACCAAATATCAGGAAGCTGCGGTTTTGCTTGGCACACTCAGTCACACGCTATCAGAGTGAGAGAGAGAAAAGCTGATCTTATGTCTCATACATACCCGTGACTTTTCTACGCAATCTTCTCACACATGCAGCCCCATCCACACCCAGACGTACGTTTGATGTACACAGGCATACTCATACACAGACGGGCATATGCATATGCCAACACCACACCCCAGCCTCAACCACAAATCTTTTACCTCAAGACCCTCTTCTTCAGCGATGTGGCCGTACTTGGGCAACATCTTGGTTGAGACAACAAAAGGCAGGTAGACACACAGTGATTCTGAGGAATCATTTACTAAAAAGCACCTCAGCACTGCAGACAAACATCTGTTCACTGTTCACTGAAGTATGCAGACCTCAGAGACACATTGGGAGCGGAAACCTCTAAGTGTGCTTGTGTGTTTATAATTGTCCATTCTTATCATTATCATTATCAATAAGATTTTCTTATTAGCTTCTAGTTCTGTTGGGAACAATGGATGACTTGGTCCTCTCTCCGTCTCCTCCCAACACTGAACTGGTGTTACCATGGTAATGTAATTACACTCGTTACTGACAAAGGTTAAAGTCAGATCATTGTATATTGCATTGTAATCCCTTTCTATTGTGAGACAGAATGAACATGAATGAATCAGGTGAATCTTATCAGTCAATTAGAGCCAGCCAGCCAGATTTAATACTAAATAGCTCCATTGTATTTTGGCAATTGCCAGACATCATTATAATAAACCATGCATTTCATTAAGCGCATGATAGCCTACATACGATGCTGTGATTTCTGCAGAATCATGTGATACTGAAGACTGGAGAAATGGCTGCTAAAAAATTCAGCTTTGCCATCACAGGAATATTTTTTAAAAAAGCAGCTCCTTTCCTGTATTTTTAATCAAATAAGTTTAGCCTTTATGAGAGACTTCTTTGAAAAACATTAAAAACTCTTCTTCATTAATCCAAACATTTGACAGGTATAGTCTACTTTCATTTTCATTTTTTTTTTTTTTGCTGTCATACTCTCATTTGTAAGTCGCTTTGGATAAAAGTGTCTGTTTAATAAATACTTGTGAATGTAAATGTGACCCAATAACCAAAGTTTTGTTTCCAGTCACGATGTTAAAAGCTGCTAACTTTTTCAAGGGAGCGGCCCTTTCTATATCACTCAGATAGGAGTGGTTCATGATCAATAAGTCTAGCCCTTGTCTGGAAGGATAGGAGGAGACACTTTATGAGATCTACCACACCAAATGTACGGCAAAAATGAGTTAAATGTCTGTTGAGGAAATTACCCCACCCCAACATACAAAATGTGTAAGTGTGTGGCCTTTAGAGTGCGTACTTACGTTTGACAGTAAATGTTCTGGTCATTTAACATACAGCCCCCCACCCCCACCCCCACATATACACACAGAGCAGTAAATGTCCTTCCACAAAGGATGCAAATGACAGACAGGAGGGTTCCATATCAGTCCTCGGATCAGCCCATCTAATCCTCTCAAAGACCTGCAACACAATTCAGTCCCATTCACCGAGTCAGAGTCAGATTTCTAGCCAGACAGAGAAGACAAAGATTCCAGAATTTTAAAAGAAATAGTTCTCCCAAAAATGAAAAATCTGTCATCATTTACTCCCCCCTCTTGCTGCTCAAACTTTACATGGGTTTCTTTCCTCTGCAGAATAAAAAAAGGTAGGCCTATAGTGTGAAATAATCCATACGAACAAGATGGTCTTCTAAAGCAACACAACCACTTGATGAACAGATGAACAGATTAACAAAATTAAAGCCTTTATTATTCAATAAAGCATATAGCATACAAAGCATACAAAACCTGCATCAAATATGATGACACAAACCTCAAACCTCATCACATTTGGTGATGTGACATGTGAGAACTTTTTTTGGAGCTTGAGTATTTTTGACCACATTGACTTTTATGGTCAAAAATAGTCAAATATATCTTTCTTTCTTTTCTGCAGAAAAAGTCATTAAGAATGACAGAATCTTTAACTCTTCCACTTGTCCCTCCTTTTTTTTTTTTTTTTAAAGAAGAAAAAAAGGGTTACAGTGATTATTGGGTCAATAATTGGGTCAAATATGGACAAACCCAACTGTTGGGTTTTAAAATATAATGTCAAATTTAAACCAACAGTTGGGTTTGTCCATATTTATTTGACCCAACCATGGGTTGAAACAACCCAGTGTAGATGCTTTAAAAATCACCACAAGCCAACATAACCACAAGCCATAACATGGTGTGTGAAAAAAATCACTCTTTTTGGGTAAAGCTACATACCATCCGCCATCCCATAATACACAAGTCTATTTTCAATACGCCACAAATGCTGTTGATTGAGAGCTTAGCTTGTATTGCACCCAGAATATTCATTTAAAACCTAACCTAACATTAATAAAACATCTCACATTTTCTTTTCGTCCTAATGTGAACATCAAATACTATATGCACAAATAAGCTTACAAACAATTTGACTGGTTGATTTAAGTGCTCTCTCGTTCTGTTTTTGCTCTTCTTCTCACCTGGATAATTCAATGCAGCAGAGAATCGACTAGTCTTTGCTTAGTCAATGGCTTTTAATTAATACGGGTCTGTCGCCGACTCTGTTCTCCCATAATAGTCTTTTCAGCTGTCTCCATGACCAAACAAGCTGGGATGAAAGAGAGAGAAAAAGAGCATGGGCAGTGGGCCATTCAAACAGGTGTCTCCTCTTTCCTTAATACCACCTCTTCTTTCTCCCCCTCACCTCTATGAATGGGTTGGCCAAGCAGTGATTTGTTTTCTGTCGCCTTGAGGCTGGAACTTTAGTGGCCAACGTATAGACTTCAAGGCACCATCGAGCTGCCTAGATCTGCAAATAGACCTCAAATTTCTTTTCTCTACTTCACACAACCGTCTGACAAGCAAAGAAGCTTTCGACTGCAGCACGCTCTTATCTGAATCTTTTCCTCTAAATTCATCTGTTTAAATCATTATTAGTAGATAAAGTTGCTTAGGAAGAAAGACACATACATAAACATACAGATGGCCTAATGACTCTCAGAAAGGCCAGAAATTCTTATCTGGAATCATCAGACCTATTGTATTCTTATCAGAGCCTCTCTGCCCTGTCCTGAGGGCTATTGTCATGCCCTATGGAGAAGGGAGGAAACCCTCTGTACTACCGGCATTTTCTATGTGTTCGTGTGGGTGATTTTTTTCCAAAAAGAAGTTTGAACTCGACCTGCTCACTTTTACACAGTGACTTCATTTTTATACTGAATTTGCTGTAGTTTTGCATGCATTTTTAGGAATATTGAAAACTTTTTGAAAACGATACCATTATCATCTCCGAGTAAACGACACAAACACGAATTTGTGAAAACGGTGACGTAATGTGTATTATGTGTTGAGGCGATTATTTTTTTATTTACAAAGTGACATCGCCAACTACTGGCCTTGCAGCATAATACAGCATTTGTAATGGTTTTCGCAGATCCGTTTTGACAACGCTGTCGTCTGTATGCGAAAAACGCAAAGGAAAAACGTTTCCGTTTTTAGTAGCTATTGTTGTCGTGTAAAAATAGTTAGGGAAACGTTATTTCTGAATGTTGTCTGAACGTTCAAAACTTACAGTTTTTAAAATAATATTAAAAAAAAATTGTGCGAACGTTAAGGAAACATAACTTTTTATCATTTTGCAAACATTATGACAACGCTCCTTTTGAATGTTCAAGCTGCAGCATTGAAATGAACTAAAACCTAAAACATTCAACTAAAACCTCTCAGAAAAGAAAAAAAAACGTTCCATGTGTAAATATTGTTTATGTGCTAAAATTCTGAGAACATTATTAAAGACCATATAACTTTGAACAAACATTCTATTAACGTTACTGGAAGAACGCTTGTTCATAACTTTGAGACAACCTTGCCAGAGCGTTAGGAAAGTTCTTAGAATGTTCTTTGTTAGCTGGATAATTGTGTGATCCAATTGAAAAAAAATGATTTAATCATGCACAAACAACCGCACAATTAATTACACATAAACTCTTTTATGCTATTGTTCCTTTCTTTTGTTGCGAACCTTTAAGGACAGCTGTCTCCAAACCTCTGTCGTCAAACCAACGGTCAACTTCCTTTTCATTGCACACAGAGGATGAGAAAACCTATATTCATGGATCTTTTGCTTTACTGACATGAGAAGAAACGACAGTGAATGAATCCATCTTTCTGTCACACTGTTTCTTGATGCCTCTGCACGTTAGACACCTCTGTGGTATCTGCAGACATAAAAGACACCCAGTTTGTGTCTTACTGCTCTAGCTTTCTTTCATCGGCCCACATGCATTCACACAACCACACATAAGTACACACAAGAAAAAACTAAATCTGATTTCTTAATGTTCCTGTGGAAAAACTGAGAGTTCAAACAAAAATATAAGTTCCATTAAAGCATGACCTTACGATATAAGATTCCATGCATTGACTAGGAGGTTATTTTACAGCTCTGTTATATATATTATCGTGTGGTGACTATGAGACTATAAAATATGTGTTTATAACAGAACTAATAAATGCAACAGATTTTGAAAGAACACACACACACACACACACACATAGAGATCACCTTACAACTCTGCAGTTTGTGAAGCAGTTTTCTGGAAGCCATCTCTGTTGGCTGGGGGCAGGTGAAAACACATGTTCTCCCAGAGGAAAGCACACACACACACACATATACACACATTGCCAAAGGGTTTTTTGTCTTTGAGAACTGCCCTTCCTTGCTCCCTAAAACAGCGATAGGTCTGACCTCTCATTTCAGCCAGGTGTCTACGTCTCTGTTCACTAACCAACATCTGTGACGGTTACAACCAAGTATTGAATGACTGCAATAGTATAGTAGAGGGCAGTGGGTGTTCTCTTCTGAGAGGTTCTCTTCAGAGACTCTGTGTGATAATTTGTCCTTTTGTTTTTAAATATGATGCCAAACAGCACGTAACCTCACACAATACCATTTTTAAATAGCTAAAGATCTTCAGTACATTAAAAAGAACATTAAATAGCCTACAAATCTGTGTCCCATTTTACCATTGTCCCTAGACATATATACTGTATATACATATGCATGAGTTAAGTTAATTTTATATGGGGTTTGGGTGTTTTGAACAAAGGGAGAACTGTACGATCTGTGATCACTCAGACTGTCTCTGTGATTTTATCTGATCATCAACGCATTAGCACCTTTTAAATGTGATAAAATGCCATTCAACTTATGCAAAACATAAACAGCTCAGATCACTTAAGAGATTAACATACAATGCGTATGTTTCCATGCTCAAAAGTCAATCCCTCCTAATTTTTCCAGATTTAATTTCACTTATAGGTCCACACATAAAAAGTGTTTGTGTGTACTTTCACAGCTCAGCGTCGAAGTATGAAAACACTTTTGTGTGTGTGTGTGTGTGTGTGTGTGTGTGTGTGTGTGTGTGTGTGTGTGTGTGTGTGTGTGTGTGTGTGTGTGTGTGTGTGTGTGTGAGAGAGAGAGAGAGAGAGAGAGAGAGAGAGAGAGAGATATCTGATCTGATCTGATTTGATATCTGAACTGAAGCCTCTGGTTGAATGGCATTTAAAAATGTTTTGAGGGTTGTAAGAAAGCCACTTGCGTCATTATCACGATTAAACAGAAACCCATGTATTCTCATATAACACATAATAATGAATTATAATAAAATAAACACGTATAATCAAATTGTACCACTTTGTTTGCCACAATTTGGAATTAGAAATGAACATATTTCTTAGGCAAATTTAACTGGTTTTGTGTGAAGTTTTCTGCAGACACACAATTGAAACACCGATTTCCGTCGCAAGACGTTGTTTTCTTCAATCACACATACATTTTGAAACACGAAAACAGGAAAAGAGTGTTTGCGGAAGGCGCAGATGCCCTGTTCTCTAGCCTCGAGCGCGCGTGCTGCTGTGGTTGCGTGTGTGAGTGGGCGGAGTTTGCGCGCACGAGTGGGGTATTTAAAATCATCTGAGCTCCACAGAAGTTTACAAAGTCGCTGTAGAATTTCTGGAGACTGACAGCACCGGAGGAGTGTTTTAAAGATGGCATACTACGAAGTAAGCCAACAGTTACTAACAAAAAAAATTCTTAAGTGAAGTTTGATTGCATTTAAATTAAGATAATTTATAAGGAAAACAATATTTAACTTTTGTCTGTTTACTTTTTTGCAGCACATCGTCTTTGAAGATGATTCAGCTGATAACAACTCTGAGTTCGGCTCGGGGGACTTTGGGGCCAACTTTGAGGTCCCGTGCGACGTGGAGGTCAGTCACGAGTTCCAGAGGATCTTTCTTCCAACCGTGTACGGAATCATATTTATTTTGGGTCTTATCGGGAATGGACTGGTTGTTTTGGTAATGGGCTGCCAAAAGAAATCCAGAACCATGACAGACAAGTACCGTCTGCACCTTTCAGTGGCGGACCTTCTGTTTGTGCTCACCCTGCCGTTCTGGGCCGTGGACGCGGCCAAAGACTGGTATTTTGGTGGGTTCATGTGCGTGGCCGTGCACATGATTTACACGGTGAATTTATACAGCAGCGTCCTCATCCTCGCCTTCATCAGTCTAGACCGGTACCTCGCCGTGGTGCGCGCCACGAACAGCCAAGGTCCGAGGAAACTTCTAGCCAGTCGCATCATTTACGTGGGCGTGTGGCTCCCCGCCGCGCTCCTCACCATCCCCGACCTGGTGTTCGCCAAAGCGGAGACCAGCTCTATACGCACCTTCTGCGAGCGCGTTTACCCTCAGGACTCTTTCCTGACTTGGTTAGTCACTTTTCGCTTCCAGCACATCCTGGTGGGCTTCGTGCTGCCCGGGATCGTGATTCTCGTCTGCTACTGCATCATCATCTCCAAGCTGTCGAGCGGCTCGAAGGGCACGCAGAAGCGCAAGGCGCTCAAGACCACCGTGGTTCTGATCGTGTGCTTTTTCGTCTGCTGGTTGCCTTATTGCGGGGGGATCCTGCTGGACACGCTGATGATGCTAGATGTGATTCCTCACAGCTGTGAGCTCGAGCAGGGTCTACAGAAGTGGATCTTCGTGACTGAGGCTCTCGCGTACTTTCATTGCTGCCTCAACCCCATCCTATACGCGTTTCTAGGCGTGAAGTTCAAGAAGTCCGCCCGCAGCGCTCTATCTCCTAGCCGGGGGTCCAGTTTGAAAATTCTGCCGAAGAAGAGAGGAGGGATGTCATCTGTATCCACAGAATCCGAGTCTTCTAGCTTTCACTCGAGTTAACAAAAGCGCGCGCGCACCTTGAACTGCGAATATGCTTCCAAATATTAAATGAAATTACTTGCTAATAGGCCTATGTGCTTTCTATAGGAAAGAAAATATAGTAAACAGGCTGAGCCTGATTGAAAAGTTGATAGAATGTAAATATGTCTGTCAGTATGGTATGGTATGGCATACTGCATTGTTTCCAGTATTACAGTAAAATGTGAGAAGAGGCATTGTGAACATACAAATGTGCTGATATAGTGAGCAAAATGTTTACTGTACATATGTATATAGATTGTTTTTTAACTGGTTCCTTTCTGCACTTATGTAGACCATTGCATTTATTTATTACATGATAAACCAGAGACGTTCCAGTTTAAAAGAGCTGCTTTGGCTATTTGAAGTCTTGCAATAAATTTTTTAGTACTCAAATTATTGTGTTGGGTGTTTGTTTGAGTGTTTTGACCTCTTATTCTTAGTTTCCCTGCAATACCCATCGTTTAGTTTCATTCTGTACAGAGACATGTGCATGTGGGAAGCACTGTAACTTATTCAAAGTAGTTTTATCAAAAGCTATTCAAGCATGTGGAGGACAGCAACTAGTACCCGCAGCCTAATATTTGACACATATGCATTGATGACGGGGATTCCCTAATATGAAAAACTCATTCAGGTCTGACCAAATACACAGAGTCGATGGAATCCCCAACATGATGTGGGATCCATTCGACCATGAACACACACGTTAAATTTCTTAAATGCAAATTATGCTATATTGCATTGCAGTTTTGGTTAACTTTCCAAATGTCATTTCATTGTCATCCTTATTTGTGTATTGTTATTTGCCCCTGTAAATGTCCTTTTACCTCAAAGGGATTTTGTTTTTTCAGTACCATAACAAAAGCATGTTGCCATGTCTCTGACAGTTACAAACGTACCCTGTATGAGTCTGTATGAAACCTCATTTTGCATGGTGTGACTATGAGAAAACTGGTTCAGTGCGGTTTCGCACAGAAGTTTTAGGTAAAAACCCACTATTCCCGTTTGAAGGATCATGCTCGTAATCACATTTGATCATTCAACAGAAAAATAATGATGTGTGAAGTGCCTGATGATTTTGTTTCTATGAAACTGGCAGCACTGAATATGCCATAAAGTGGCTCTACATGTGTTTAGACACTTACGGATGTCTGAATGTCATTGAATTAAGTATCAAAACATAAAGCCACAAAGAAAATGCAAAAAAATCACGCTAGAGCTTTTCTCAGAACTAACTTCATTTTTTGCAAAAACTTTTAACCAACTGTGAAAGTGATTCTTACTGTAGTAGATGAAGTCAGTTCCCCTCAAGTTCACATGTGGAGTTCTAGCAACGCAACTACAGGTGTAGTTCATCACATTAGCCTATGGACAAAACAATACAACCAAAAAGTGTAATGGAGCTTTCCTGTAGTTCAAACAGTATAGCATGACCAACAGCCAAATGCATCCATGAAACTGCCTAAATATCATTTTTGTATATTGTTAAATTGTATAGATAGATTGATAGATAGATCATTAAAATTGTAATATATCCCCATATTACTGTTTTACTGAAGCCAAATAAATGCAACTTTGGTGAGCATAGGAGACTTATTTCAAAAACATTCAAATCTTAATTATTTGACTGTGTCCAAATAGCTTTTTTGCACTAATTATAGCCATATATAGGCAATCAAAATGATAAAATTGTAAGGTTGTAAGGAATACTTTCATAAAAAATGGTACAAAAGCTGTCACTGGGACTTTACTCTTTAAAAGGGTTCTAATATGTACAATTTAGGTAGGCTACTAATATATACCATTTTGGGGTACAAATTTGAGGTACAAATATTCACTCTTTGGGTACAAAGGTGTATCTTTAGAAAGGGTACCACCACAGAGACAGCTTTTGTAACTTTTTTTCTGACAGTGAAGGGAGTTACTATTCAGTTAGTTGGAGTAACTACTGTGGATAAACTGTAATATATAACATGTGTTCTGTTGAGTCACTGAAAAAATTTCAGGGGTGCGTTTCCCGTACAACTATATAGCTCACTGCTTAACTACCATAGTACGATGCATCGTTGGAGAAATCAACTAGCTAGTCACGAGTGTTTCCCGAAACCGAATGTCGTAAAGTATCGTTCAACCACGTTGGTTTATGACGTCTCGCACGTGGTGGACTAATAACTTTTTTTAATTAATCTGTTTGAGATCGAATTAACGCTAGATTTCGTCATATAAGTTACATACATGGCATCTGAAGACCATTTCAAATTTTTCTCAGTTACTTTGCTTTATTACCAGACTCAATATTTGGCTCGTTCTTACATAGTTGAGCACGTTCGCACATGCGCAGTCTTCAAAAACGGTGCTTTAAATCTCTTGACAAACTAAAAGACGTAAATTACATTTGTATGTATGTATTCTAAATAAAAAATACGGGTTGTACTGAATGTCAGCTTGCTTATTTTGCTAAAGATAAGGATTTATTCAGTCTACATGTCATGTAAACCAGAAACTATGCTTCTAACCACAGCTCCAGAGCTGTCGTTGCAACCACACAAGTTTGCGATGCTGTTTGCGAACGTTCGTTGGAACGATGGTTTCGGGAAACACCAAATCGTTGAACTATGCTGATAACGGCGGAACTTGCGATCATAGTTGGCTAACGATGCTTTCGGGAAACGCACCCCAGATTAGTTGGTATTGTCGCATGATGCTATAGTGACTGGATAGGTCAGCCGCTCATCTGTGTGCACTCTTCTTGTAGACTCAACAAAGAACAACTACATGCAACTACATACGCAGTGCGTATACATTACATTACATATAGCACTAGAAAACACCATGTGCTTGTACTCTATACTCTAATATGCTAGATGCTCTGAACCCTTTTTGAAGTTAACGTCTGCAGCCCGCATTTATTACTAGTAATCCATGACAGTAGCATTCAGTTCAAATGGGGCGAGGATGAACCACAATAAAACCACGGGAGGTCTTTACAGAGGGAGAAAGTATTACAGCAATGCACAGCAGTGTAGAGCCACAGGAAACAAGAGCCTGTGACCTCTGCATTGCAAAAGCTGCTAACCAGGCCACCATGTTAAGAGGTGGAAATGCGTGAGAGTTGACCCATTGAGAAGTAAAATCCATGCGTAAGGACAATACAAACTAACACCAGTGACTGGACGGCCCGTTGAGTCCGAGTAATGGGCTCTAATGTAGAGTGTGAAAGATTTGCATGTCTGAGAGTGTTAAGTGCTCCATCAGGCCTCTGTTCCCCCGGGGGGGCAGTAAGAAAGGAGAGTGGTCAGTGAACATTCCTTAAGAGCTGGTCATTTATTTTGTTGTTAAACTCCCTTGTTCACCCTGTCAATCTGAATATATCTCACTCTGTGTAAATGTAGAAACGTGTGTATCGGCACACTTATCCAGTCATCTGCATGTTTAAAATCTCCTAAATCTTGTTCAATCTCATAATAAAAAGAATGGTTTACTTACAAATGGAAATTCTGGGAAATCATTCACTCATACTCAAGTAATTCCAAGCCCTCACCTTTGTTTGGGAGAGATTGTGAATAATTGCTCTAAATGTTTCTGTGCAATTAAAAAGAATGACACAAAAGCACCATTAACTATCATAACTCCATATGATCCATGTCTGTAAAAATAGGGCCCAATGTTCAACAATGTGTAGGGACTATTCAACATTGGATTTTGCACAGGTGTCTTCCCCGTATTTTGAATTACCCATTGTGTTGTGTTTTATGGTTAAAGGAAACGTCTGTAAACTTAACGGATAAAGTCCTGGCAGAAAATTACCAGTACCTTTTCTGTTGTTCTATGGATTTTTTCTTCTGAAAATCATTCGATCGCTTTGTAAAAGGAACAGGCTAATATTTAAGTTGTTAACAGTGTCCTTGTTACATGTAATACTATAGTAATAACTATAGATCATTCATAATTACATGAAACTAACCCTAAACCAAACCCTAATCCTGACCATAACCTATAGTACATATAGTTAAATATTACTCAGTACTTAAATCTATAATTACAGTGCAACAAAGGCACCTCATAAAGTGTAAATGAAAAATGTTATTCACTGACATCTACCCGTGGCACGTTCATCAGAAAATTAGCAATATCTGATTCGTGAACGAATCATTTTCTTGAGTCAGAATCATTAAGCTCAATGAGTCAATGATCCAGTAACAGCGGTTTTCCAGTTAATCTAAGAGGAATATTTTCTGTGAACAACAACTAAGATTTTTATCTGCTGCCTACCCAAAACAATCGACTTCATAAAATATAAAACTGGTTTATGGCATCCTCTTTGAAGCATAAAAGTGCACCATTCATTAAAATAGCATGGAAAAGAGCAGCCAGTACATTCTTCAAAATTTCTTCTTTCAAAATTCATGTGCTTCAAAAAGACATGAGTAAATGAGGATAGGATTTTCATTTTCAGGTGAACTGAGTCTTTAAGCTACATAAATGTATAATAAATAGTGATCATCATATAAATAATAAATGTGAAAAAAATCCTGCATTTCCTAATCTTCTGAAACCACATAAATCTGCAGGAAAAATGTTTTTATTAAAAAGTTGTTATTCACTGACATCCAGCTCTCCTTGGTATGTTCATGAGATGAGTAGCAATGTCCGATTTGTAAATAATTTCCCCGAGTCAGACTCTTCCCAGACAGCAACATAGTGTCGGTCGGCCCAGATCCGGCCCACATCTGGTAAACGTGACACTATGTTGCTGTGAGTTTCAACAAATCTGTCCACGGTGGTGATTTTTCCAATAATCTGACTTGATTTGCTTATCTTGTTCAGGTCACTCGTAATAACATAAAAAAAGTGAAGCTGGCACGTTCTTCAAAATGACTTTTTTTGTGTTCTGGAGAAGAAAGAATCTCATACACATTCTTTATGAGGGTGAGTAAATAATAACAGAATTTAAATTTTATGTCAAATTGTTACTTTAATTCTGAGTAATTTTGTACGCAAACTCACACTGGGCCTCGTTCCACAGCTCTGCATGTGTTTTTCCACTTACAAGCAGGGTGAGGGTTAGAGGGTAAAGCTATTGACATCCATAGCGCAGGAAGGAGCTCATGTCTGGGATCATTAGCGGCCACTCACAATTCCTGCTAGATTGACCCTAGTGGGGCAAAGAGACACTTTACGACCCCAGTGACCCCCAAAACCTCCGCATGTTTACCCAAAAGGACTGGAGCCACAGAGGTCAGTAAAACCAAGATCATTTACAAATGAATCACAGTTCCAGGGGGGCTTGAACAATGACCAAACAAATGCTACTGTACCAGTAAGCCGTTTAACACATGTCGGACAATTATCACGGACCGAAGCAGTAAAATAACTTATGCACACCGATTCCCACACACTGTCATTATGTACACCTATGAAATTATACCCTCCTATTATACACATAAACTTCACACACATATCACAACACTCGCCACCCAAGAGCCTGTTGTGTGATAAACGGATAAATGTGTGTGTTATTCTAGGGGAAGTGGCTGTTTGGAAGACAGTTTCCTGCTGAAAACCCACAGGGACTCAAACTCCCGCTGTGAAAATACTTACGGGGTCTGACTACAACCCATTTCACATTTTTCACTCTGGAACAACAATGCCACATTTCAGCAGGTTATACGGACAACAGCTGATATATGACAGAGCCATTAGAAGTCAATAGAAATGCCTCTTTAACCTGCATATATTTCATTGACATTATAATATTATTATTATAATATTTTATATTTTTAAATATGAGGGAAGAAACTCAACCATTAAACTTGTTCAAAGTATCTGATAAAATTATTTAGCCCAAAAACAGGGATAAACTACAGCAAAAAAAAAAAAACATTTTACTATATGCATAATAAAATAAAAAGCTCACAAGAAAAAACACATTCACTACAACATAATCAGTTATTAATATTTCGCCAGTTCTCTCTTGTTTTTGCATGTGTGTGTTTTTTGTATGACAGCCTGGCAAAGATGTCTGTACAATTTGGCATGTTTAGTTGCATTATCAAAAATCTTATATGCATATGACAGAGGAGTTGATAAATAAAAAGGTTAATAAAAACTAGGAGTCAAATAATAACTTAAAAATGTGTACAAAAATACATATTTTTTTATCCTGCAACTTTTTTTTTTTTGAGTGTAGCGTGCATGTTGGGTACACAATGTGATTTATATTAGCCTGTGGCAAATGTACGGACACAGTTTTGTTGTAACATGTATACGTACGGCTGCCAGGTAACATATCTCGTTTGGTGATGAATTATTATGACATTTGCACCATAGACGTGAGTCAGTCATATAATAATAAAAATATATGAATAGCTGGCATCGTCTAATGTAAAACAGCAACGACAAAAAAAAAACATGTTGACTGTTTCGAGAGGAACGGCATTATCTTCGAGAGGAACGGCGTTATCTTCCAGTCACACCCTCCTCATTTGTGTTGGCGTCAGATCAGTTTGCAAATTTCCGTTTCTTTGCGCTGGAATGCTGATGATTGACTTTGATTATCATGTGTTTTTGTCGAAGATGAAAAACCCGAAAGCTGGCTTTGTTCTTTAAAAGCATCTTTAGCATTTATGCCAGGACCGAAATCTATTTTGTCTTCATGCCCTAAACCTTTATTCCTCGCCGAACATGAGCCCTTCGACTCTCACCCGGGGCTATGCTTGGAAATATGATCTTGGGGGAAGTGCGTTTTGAGGGAGGGCAGCTGCCCCTTTTAAAGGCTGTAGATGAATGATGGGATTAGATGTGGTATATGTAGATGTGCATGTGTGTTTGTGTATGTTCAAGTTTAAGACCTGTGACTTATTTCATTACATGTGATGGAGCCCCAATGGAGACTTCTATTTATCGTGTTTAATTTTCAATACAACACCTCTAATTAATTCATCAGAAGTGATTTTGTAATTCTAATGTCATTGAATCTAAATTCTCACCCTTCGTTCCTCTAAGAAATATGATATGTTTCTAAAGAGGATTTTGTCAAGTGATTAGCGGAAAGAGGAGCTCATATCAAAGTGAGCGGGTCGGCATTCACTTAACACACACGCGAACACGCATAGACATACACGTGCACACACACACACTGTACTGACAGACGGGCAGGTGCTTGGGCACCTGTTTGTGCAAAAAGTGGGCTCACTTACATTCTCTCTCCACCTGCAGTCCTTCTACAGTCCTCCCTTGTGGGAATACCCACAATACATACACACTTCCTCATTTGGGCCTACACACATCTCACTTTTGGCCTGTGACATTATATTTCACCTCTTCTGCAATAACAGAAACAAGCAAACAGATAGTTCACATGCATTTATTGTCAGTTTTAACACATAGGAGAGAAATGGCAATAACACTATGACTTGACACTGAGATCATCCACTATAAACTAGCGTACATTCTAACCCTTATTCTCATCTCACATCATTTAGGCCCACCGCATGTTTTCTCAGGCGTTGTGTGACAAGCATGACCAAGCAATCAGAAACATATTCAGATGATAAATAATGACAATCCCCAAACTGAACGTTTTGTTTTTCAAGAATGGGGAATTTTGGCCCTGTGGACTTATAGAAATAAAAACCATATATTCCATAATAAGAACCAATTCAGAGGAATTAAGAGTCATATTCTCTGCAAGTAATGAAAATTCCTACCACAGAGTTTTGTATTCTGTTTAACAGCAAATTACATTTTTAACTTTTTGGGAATTTTTCTTGCTAAGGTTAATTTCATATCGGAATAATTATACAGAATTAAATCATATTTTTACACTTTTTGCATAATTTGAAAACAAAAATACAGCTTGACTGGAAATGAAATCCAATAAAAAAAATTCTCACAAGGGATGTTTACTATTGACACTGTTGTCTCGGTTAACAAGAGGCTAATTTTAGAAAAACAACTTATTACGGGCAAAACTGTGAAGTATGTGAAAATTATTGAACAAATGTGGGACATTCTAAATTGTATAAAACATTTCCATAAAACATTTTCACACTTAAATAACATTGTAATGTTTTATGTTTATTTCACATTTTTATATTATCATAGTTTTAAACATGAAATAATGCATCATTTTTTGTTTTTTAAGATTAAGGGTTTGGTAAAATGACAGCTATGTTCTAAAAATGGAAAAGTTTTTCCTTTGCGTTTTTCATGTAAGATGACAACGCTGTATTACTCATGCCAGGCCAGTAGTTGGCGATATCACTTTGTAAAGAAACACTACATGCCTGTAGACTGAACACGTAATACGCATGTACATGAAGTCACCGTTTTCCCAAATTCGCATTTTTGTATTTTACATGGAAACGATAACAGTATCACTTTAAAAAGTTCGCGTTTTCAGGTCGGCAAAACGCCATTGTAGTGTTACTGAACGGCCAAAACGCATACAAAGTTTTCCGTTTTTTATTTGAAAATGGTGTCACGTAAACGGCCCCTAAAAGTCGGGGTCTGTACGGGAAAAGCATACAATAATACAATCCATAAATGAGACAATAAAAAGACAATTTGAAACCTAGCCAAAAAAACAACAACAAACTTTATATTCAAAAATAAAAATAAAACCTAAACTAAAAAAAAAAAAAATCCCCTGAGTCATAACAGTGCCGAAGTTGAAAGAATAAATCTCAAACAGCTAATCGTCGATTTGCATGTTTGAAACACGAACCAGGCAGGACAAACCATAACAAGCAACGAAAAACATTTTAGCTCATCATGGGGTTCAAAGTTCACTGGACCGTATCGAAACATGTTGTAACGATTGAACATCAAAGCACATATATAAAATGTATGAAATTTAAATAGTGAAATTAGACAAAGCAAATGCTCTTGGTGAGCATTCACATGATGGTCATTAACCTTGCACCTTTAGTGCTCCCCACTGGTGCATTTATCTCAGACACTGTGTCTAATTGGTCTGATGTGAGAGAACCTCCAACTTGTAGGCTAACTCGCACAAATCCAATTCATGCTTTTAATTTGACCTATTGGAGGCGAAGATAAAGGCTGAGAGCGCACACATGTCAACAAAAGGAAAGACAAACCCACGCGGTCACTTGAACTCTTCACACTGCTTCTTGTGA
This sequence comes from Phoxinus phoxinus, assembly GCF_949152265.1. Taxonomy (NCBI): domain Eukaryota; kingdom Metazoa; phylum Chordata; class Actinopteri; order Cypriniformes; family Leuciscidae; genus Phoxinus; species Phoxinus phoxinus. The sequence goes on along the minus strand of NC_136886.1, from coordinate 27,597,977 downwards.
GACATAAATCATCTCAGCAGCTCTTTCTCATAAACAGCCAAGTTTTGACAGAGAAGCTTGAATCAAAAGCAAAATCATGTTTATACGAGCAACCCCCAATTTCCCCTTTCGTCAGTGTAACACAATGGTTTTGCGGGCAAAGCTTCAGAGGAATCGGGGCACTGAGATGTTGAGTGAAGGCCTGAAAACTATTTTCCCACTGCTTCAGAAAAGACTTCCTATCAGGAAGAGGGAGAAATAGAACCTGGAAGTTTACTCAGAGATTTTTTGCGCTTTGTTTTTTGCCGATTTCCTGTTTCGGTCCGGCCTCAGCTGAGCCGCAAGAGTAGGACGAGGAAGAAAGGGCTTAAGCGAAGAAAGAGAAGAAGGAAGGAGTGGCATAGTAAACGGAGGAGAGGGTTGAAAGATGGAGGCTTCCCCCCTCCTCCTTCTCCTCAGACCCCCAAACCCAGCTGTCTAAATGGAAAGGTGGCACGGCAAGGAGGGAGGAGGAGGTTACAGTCGGAGGATGCTTATTGTTTTGTGATTCCTGTGTTTAGGGTTCGGTTTGTGTCCCACAAACAAAGGCCCATTCTGCTGGAAGGGATATCAGCAAGTCATTGTGTTTACAGGTTTACAAGCACGCAAAAACAAGTAGCACTAGCTAGAGAAATTGGAGTGGCATGTCCAACATTGCACTTGTGCATTGGCTTAATTGGCTTTTTTGGTCACATGACGTGTATTATTTGTCACATGTTTTTTGTTTGTGGGCCTAATTAAGGCGATTACCTGTTTCTATTTAAAGTTGACTTTACTCTACATTGGTATTGTGCCTGATGAAGACCTGAGAGTCGAAACGTTGAGCTATTAATAAATGCATTTGGCAATAAATAGCAGCTATTTTCAGTGTGCGGACTTCACGCTTCTTTTTTCGTTTAAGATCATTTTTTATCATAACATATTTTCTATAAACTCCAGAGATCCTCAGAAGAAGCTTTATACATTCCAGTAGTTGTTAAGTTGGGCTCATGCATAAAACATGAGCAGAATGAAGTTTTGTGTAAAGCACCTCTGACATACACTTTCGATATGAAAGTGTTCATATTTTTTAAATATGCTGCTCCTGACCACATGTAAAGGTCACGTCCAAAACGTTCTTTTAGGCAAACTGAAAACACTGCATTTTGATAACACAAATGACCATAATAATATAGTAACATAATTAATTAACCAAATAGTTAAATGTGAAAATAAATTACAAGTTTTGGTTGTTTTGGCAGTTTTAGTTTTAGTTATTTTAGTACGTTGAGTTAACCTAAATGAAAAATTTGCCTTGGCAACTGGCTAAAATGAAATTAAGTTTAAGTTTATTACTATTATATATATATATATATATATATATATATATATATATATATATATATATATATATATATATACGTTCATAATTAACTTTATTTCAGTTCACGTTTGATGTATTTAAAGTAATGAATTGTGTTGTTTAGTTTTAGGGCATGTTATGAAAACGATGTACTAAAAATGGAAATCTTTATTCTTTAAGTTTTTTACGTACAGACGACAGCGTTGTCAAAACGATTCCCATTCACACATATCTGTAAAGACGGTTAAAAACGCTGTATTCTGCTGCCAGGCCAGTAGTTGGCGAATTCTCTTAGTAAAGAAACACTACACGCCTATTGACATGGCACGTAATACGCGTGTTCATGTTTCAGACCGCAAAAAAACACTGTTGTCGTGTAAATGAACGGCATAAAATGCATAAAATGTTGACAGTTTTTAGTTGAAAACTGTGTCGTGTTAACACCCCCTTAGTTGACTATAATAATCCTGGATCCTACAGCATTCCTGTTCACGTAATTCACGTAGGCCTATTTCTAATTCATGGATGGGGAAATTCATGGATTTCCAGAAAAGTTGGGACATTTTGTAAAATGCGATAAAATCAAGAATCTGTGATTTGTTAAGTTTCTTGAAACTTTATTTAACTGACAAAAGCACAAAGAAAAAGATTTACAGTATTTTCACTGACCAACTTTATATTACTTCTGTTCTGTGTTTTAGTTTGTTTTGGACTTTGAGTTGGTTTTGCACTGTTTATAGTTCAGTTTCCTTTGCCCTCCTTTGTTCCACATGTCTTGTTATTTATCTAGTTTAATGTATCGTTATATAGCCCTCATTTTCAGTTGTTCAGGGGCATGTTTACCACTGTGTCACATCACCTTTCCTTTTAATTACACTTTTACTATATAACTGTCACAGGTTGAGGTAAAGTGAAAGTGAGGACTCATGGATGCAGAGGAATATGATCTTTATTAAAGTAAAACAAAACAGAAACTACCCCGTGGGGGAAAACACTAGACTAGACTTGGTAGGACACACATACGACAGGAGCTTACACAGAACAAGACATGAACATGCAACTAAAGAGACACAAGATGAGTAAGACGCAGCACAAGACAGAAACACAAGACACATAAAGGGAGCAGAGAACAAGAGGAACAGGAGAGCACACTCAGACAAGGGACAGGTGAACACACTCAGACAAACGAGAATCCAAACAAGGGAGCAGAGAACACGAGGAACAGGTGACAATACTCAGACAAACAAGGACTAACTAGACAAGGGGGTGTGGTACAGGGAAACAAGGAGGCAGGAACAGAGGAGCACATGGCCAACACAAACAAAGACAAAACCACATGTTTAAGCACAACACAAACATAGATGCATGAAACAAAGACAAAGCTGCCAGGGCAGAACCCTGACAATAACACTAACTGTTGCAGTTTTGCAAGTGGAGTATTTACCCAATCTCGCCTAATACAAGACAGCTGCTCAACGGTCCATGGTTGTCTTTGTTGTCTCCTTTACATGATGGACTTTACATTTTTAATAGGAGACAGATGTGGACTGCAGGTGTAGAGTACGAAATCACTCTGTTGTAGAACGTGCAGAACGAGGCCTGGCATTGTATTGCTCTAATAACCATGGACTTCCCCAAGCAAGTGTCATCTTGATGTCCCCAATACGCCTCCACCTCAATGGTAAATTCACACATATGAAAGTCACTCATGCCGTTTGCACTGATGATGCACCCCATCCCATGACAGATGTTTGCTTTTATGGTCCCTTTTGTCTTTGGGACTGAGAACTCAATGCCCGTTTTCCCCAAAAACAAGCTGCAACTGGACTCATCTCACTGCAGACAGCACACATGTGTTTTGGACCATCTGAGATGAGTCCAAAACACATGTGCACAGAACTGATTAATTGCTTTCTCCTTGCGTAACAGAGATTCAAGCTGCATTTCCTGATGCAGCGGCTGACTGTGTTAGGTAACAACAGTTTTCCAAAGTACTGGCCCATGTGGCTGTATTTAACACAGTAGCATGATGGTTTCTCATGCCATGCCATCCGAGGGCTCAAAGGTCGGGTCTGAATCTTTTCAATATCTCCCTAAATCTTTTCATAATATTATGTGTGGTAGACGTGAAAGACCTAAATTCTTTGCCATCTTGCTCTGAGAAAGAGATTTTTTAATTGTTTGACAATTCTCTCATGAAATTTGGCACAAAGTGGTGAGCTTTTTTGCTTTGCTTGCAAAAACTGGGTATAAAAGGAGCATTTATAAAGGCTTAATCACGTTACACTCACCTATTATCAATTCACCTGCTTATTGTGGACTGTTTTAAAACAATTTAACTTGGATATTCACTTTTTTATTTTGCAGACTTTGCCCACTCTTTTGGAGTTTGTTGCAGCCATCAAAATCAAAATTGATAAAATGGTCAGGGAAATTGTTGGAGATCTTTTGTTTGTTCTTTTCAGAATGAACAAATCACAGATTCTTGATTTTGTTACATTTTATTAAATGTCCCATTTCTGGAAATGGGATTGTAATTCATGAACATACACACGTTTAACTATCAAATCTGAGGTTTACAAAGCGTTTGTGAATCCAGAAGCGAGTTTTCAGGAAAGTTCCATTTACCGGTATGCGTAAATTACTCCAAATCTACTCGTATATTTATGAAAGTTTCGTAATTGAGGTACATGATAATCCGAAGGACACTGTAATTGTCCTATGAGACAATATTTCCTATTTAAATGCCAGCAAGCGATGTGACAAGCGCACTTTATTGTGGTAAGGGTTTTCAAATAAATGGGCCTATGAAATAAAATAACCACAATAAATCTAAAATAACCATGACGGTTAGTGTGTAGCGTAGACGTGGTTGTATGGAGCTGTGCGCACATCCTATTGAGTATTCAAAGGTAAATACGGACAGAGTGCACAATATTTACAATTCAAGACCATTTCCTTCTCAGCTAACTGTAGAGATGTGAAGTTGTTGTACAGGTATTTTTAATTTCCTTACTTTGCTTTAAAATATTGATCTTGATATCAGAGGTTCATTCATTGTCTATCATGCAATTATTTATTGAGTGTACAACTTTTCATTATGTTCATAATGATCATGCCCAATGAACCATTTACGAGTCAAGTACAGTAATCTAATCTAACGTTGAGTATCATATCATATAAAGATCAATAAATGGCATTCAGTGAATCAAGTGCAGACATCAGGCCGATGGTGTGAGAGTGAGACGATAATGTTGTTTATGTTTTATGGAACATGACTGTACAAAGAGATTGTAGATTTCTTACGTGCTGGTATGTGTTCCCCGACGCATTTCCTTCTGCCGTCGTCCGTCAGTCTGACTGCTCCTCTCAGCTCCAGTGATAGTAAAAAGAAGTATGCACTATGATGATCACACACACACACACACACACACACACACACACACACACACACACACACACACACACACACACACACACACACACACACACGTCATCATAACAGTCAGTGCATTCCAGGAAACCTGTATTGACCGTGACAGACCTGTCAGGACAATGTTTACTGCTTTTGTTAAAAGTGTAGGTGGCTGTTCTTTGATGCATTAATTCCCTTTCTCACCTGAGGAGACAAGTAAGGGGTCATAAAGTCATCAAGTTCCAAATATTTTGCATTAATCTCTTTTGTCAGCCACTTCAAGCTTGAAAACATTGAGTGATGATGACTGAAGACATTAAATTACACACACGGACACCAGGCACATGAACCCGATACCTAAAGGTTTACGTACCAATTTTAGAATCTGTTTGGCATGTTCAGAGCTATTCAACCATGTGATTGTGGCTCCTGCTTCCCAGGAGCCACAATTCCCCCCCCCCCCCCCCCCCCCCCCCCCCCTGAAACAATTTAGCTGTACGTTCATCGGACATTTTTTAAATGTTACTACTAGTTTAATTCAAAAGTAACGTTCCCATAATGTTTGCAAAATGATAAAATGGAATGATCCCTGAACGTTCACAAAACCCCCCCAAAAAAGTTTAAAATACTGGACATTTTGAATATTCAGAAATTAAACTAAATGGGAATATTAACAAAATGCTCTAGGAATATATTTTTGTTAGCGTGGTTTTTACATTGATTTGTTACGATAAAAAAAAAAAAAAGTTTTCTGTCATGTCAGATACGTCATTTATTAGGGTTCAACTCAATACATGAATGACATGTGAATGCAGGTTTCAAATGACAACATCAGACAGAAAAGGACAGCTGATGATGTTGACAAAATAACCATATTTTGCCATCAAACATGTATTAAATGCAGTAGCCATTATGTTTCACTGTTGTTGGTAGATAGGACTCAATCTCAAACTATTTATTTTTAGTTTATGTGACAAAAAATACAAAAACAATTACTTAAATTTATTATAAAAATATGTGTGATGTTGCTGAAAGGTAACGATAATCTTCAGGATGAATGAAATGTGTTAATAAATATCTCGCAGAGTTGAACAGAAGTAGAGAGATCTAAATTTAAGGTGTATTTTTAAATATCAGGACAGCAGTATTTCTTGGTATAAAAATATGTATTTATATTGCTGTTTTATAATATGTTAATATGCCATTCAAAAAACTAGGGTCAGTAAGATTTCTTTAACGTTTTGAAATAAGTCTCTTGAGATCAAAGGCTGCATTAATTACATAAAAAAATACAGTAAAACAATTTAAAATAACTTTTCTATTTTTCTATTTTAATTTATTTTAAAATATAATTTACTGCTGTGATGGAAAAGCTGAATTTTCAGAATCATTACTCCAGTCTTCAGTGTCACAGTCCTTCAGAAATCATTCTAATATAATTATTTGGTGCTCAAGAAACATTTCTGTTGAAAACAGTTGTGCCGCTTAATATTTTGGTGGAAACCGTGATACATTTTTTTAAAGATTCTTTGATGAACAACAATTCAAAAGAACAGCATTTATTCAAAATATAAATATTTAATCCAATTTTAAATTTCACTTTTGATCAATTTAATGCATTCTTCCTAAATAAAAGTCATGTCTTTTAATAAAAATCGTACTTTTGAACAGTAGTGTGTATTATAGTAAATATGATCATAATAGTTGTTATAACAGATGGTTGTTTTTGAGGCAGTGAGTGATAAACAGTAACTTTGATTAAATAAAAAAAAAATAATAAAATTAATCTTTGAAGTGGTAATGTTGCTATTTCAAAACTAAAGGCAGGAAAAACAGTTTTTGCCATGTGACAAGAATAAGACTAAAGCTCTAGACTACATCATCTCAAATGAGCAAAAGAAACTAGTAACATAATAAAGACATGCAAGAGTACACGTATCAGCCATGATTTCATATACATACGCCGGCCTCTATTTATACAATATTTACTGTCCTGCTGTCTGTAACAAAACAGGAACAACCTTTTTCCGCTTCATTTCAGCAAAGTTAAAAAGTCTAACAGACAACACATATGTTGTTGTGATACAGTGACAGAAAACACGCTTTAAAACACACACTGACGCACACAAACAAACAACCACATGCAAGCTCACATCTGCGCGAAACAGGTTCTTTGGAACCCAAACACACAATAACTCACGCACAGGCTACGTGTTTGCAGGATACTAAAAATATAACAATAGGCCCGCCACAATATGATTATGCTGTATAATAGCTTCCTTCCAGGTCAAGTCCTCTCATCTCTCTCTCTCTGCAAAGCTGCATTCGGCCACGGATCAACCAAAGGATCCATTCACTCATTCGTTTGCTCATTTTCTCACGATCTCAGCACTGTGGAGGATGTCCTCAAAAGTCCAACAACATCCTGAGATAGCTGAGAGACGAGTTTGTGGCACTTATGTGTGTGTGTGTGTGTGTGTGGTTTCTAACACATTTGGTGTGATGTGCTTTTCAGAATGACTTTCAAAGGTGTTGTGATGAAGCACCACAGGAATGAACTTCTTTAATTCAAAACCCACACTGTGATTATACTAAGAATCTCTCGAAAAACATTTAGAGTTTTTTTTTTTGTATGATTCCTGATATCTCTTTGGAATATGAAAATGTTATTTTTGGTTTTAACAAAGTCTCTTTAAGGCAAGTAATTTCACTCGGCGGCCATCTTTGAAACGCCTCTTGGACAGCTATTTCAGTCATGCAACTCCTATCTCTCTGAATGGGGAAACATCAGATTCTCAAAAGCTGTTCACCAAACTTATGATTAAATTTCATATTTGAAATCACTAATGAAATCTGTCTCACAAAGAATTGTGTTTCTAGATGCTAAAAACTGCATGCGCAGTCATAAGCACACGTGACACAATGACTTTACCAATTGGTGATGAGCTCTTTTACAGTGGGGAGAACAAGTATTTGATACACTGTCGATTTTGCAGGTTTTCCCACGTACAAAGCATGTAGTCTGTCATTTTTATCATGGGTACTCTTCAACTGTGAGTGACGGAATCTAAAACAAAAATCCCGAAAATCACATTGTATGATTTTTAAGTAATTAATTAGCATTTTATTGCATGACATAAGTATTGGATACATCAGAAAAGCAGAATATTTGAATACAGAGATCATACGTTTCCTGTAGTTCTTCACCAGGTTTGCACACACTGCAGCAGGGATTCGGGCCCACTCCTCCATACAGACCTTCTCCAGATCCTTCAGGTTTCGGGACTGTCGCTGGGCAATACGGACTTTCAGCTCCCTCCAAAGATTTTCTATTGGGTTCAGGTCTGGAGACTGGCTAGGCCACTCCAGAACCTTGAGATGCTTCTTACGAAGCCACTCCTTAGTTGCCGTGGCTGTGTGTTTCGGGTCGTTGTCATGCTGGAAGACCCAGCCACGACCCATCTTCAATGCTCTTACTGAGGGAAGGAGGTTGTTGGCCAAGATCTCGCGATACATGGCCCCATCCATCCTCCCCTCAATACGGTGCAGTCGTCCTGTCCCCTTTGCAGAAAAGCATCCCCAAAGAATGATGTTTCCACTTCCATGCTTCACGGTTTGGATGGTGTTCTTGGGGTTGTACTCATCCTTCTTCTTCCTCCAAACACGGCGAGTGGAGTTTAGACCAAAAAGCAAAATGTTTGTCTCATCGGACCACATGACCTTCTCCCATTCCTCCTCTGGACCAGGCAGATGGTCATTGGCAAACTTCAGACGGGCCTGGACATGCGCTGGCTTGAGCAGGGGGAAGTTCTGCAGCGTGCGCTGCAGGATTTTAATCCATGACGGCGTAGTGTTACTAATGGTTTTCTTTGAGACTGTGGAACCAGCTCTCTTCAGGTCATTGACCAGGTCCTGCCGTGTAGTTCTGGGCTGATCCCTCACCTTCCTCATGATCATTGATGCCCCACGAGGTGAGATCTTGCATGGTGCCCCAGACCGAGGGAGATTGACCGTCATCTTGAACTTCTTCCATTTTCTAATAATTGCGCCAACAGTTGTTGCCTTCTCACCAAGCTGCTTGCCTATTGTCCTGTAGCCCATCCCAGCCTTGTGCAGGTTTACAATTTTATTATACTTTGCCATTGTGGAGAGGTTGGAGCCTGTTTGTTTGAGTGTGTGGACAGGTGTCTTTTATACAGGTAATGAGTTCAAACAGGTGCAGTTAATACAGGTAGTGAGTGGAGAACAGGAGGGCTTCTTAAAGAAAAACTAACAGGTCTGTGAGAGCCGGAATTCTTGTTGGTAGGTGATCAAATACTTATGTCATGCAATAAAATGCAAATTCATTATTTAAAAATCATACATGTAATATTCTGGATTTTAGTTTTAGATTCCGTCTCTCACAGTTGAAGTGTAACTATGATCAAAATTAGAGACCTCTACATGCTTTGTAAGTAGGAAACCTGCAAAATCGACGGTGTATCAAATACTTGTTCTCCCCACTGTATTTAGAAGGCGGGACTTATTCTTTACTTTCTCCCATTAGTAATACGAGTGCACTGTCTTTCTATATCTAAAGTCTTTGGTTTCACACATTATCAGAGAGAAGAGTCTGATTTTTTAATGAATCAATAGTTTTTGTTTGTTGTTTTTACATTATATTAATATTTTATTCAAAAGTGTACATTTTCAAGGGTAAGAAAGCTTTTTCTTGAAGACTTAAAGCTCTCAAATGATTTCTGGTTCTTCTAAGAAAGCTGTGAAAACGAAATCTTTTCAAAATGTATTGCATCTATATTTTATAATCACCCAATTTACACTGAAATATGAATATTATAATATTACATATATTTTTCTATTGACTAGTAATGAATTGTTAAATGTATTTTTTAAAATCAAATTTGTATTTATGTATTTTAATCTAATTTAATCTATATAATAGATTTAATATTTTTCTAATTACACTTTTATTAATTAATTAATTTCAATCTAATTTTGTATTTACTTACTTATTTTAATATTATCATTCATTCATCACTCCCCCGGTCCCCAGTTTGAAAGCCCTTGGTTTAATTTAATAAAATATATACCTCTCTGACTCTTCCTTTTTTCAAAATTCCAGGTCAATACAAAAGCTTTATGAATCTTATAAAGGCTGGAGTTTGTAGACAGGTGTGTTTTATTATTTATGACTAATCGACTGTTATGGAGAGGCTGTTATCATAATTCAGATTCATGGTCAAGCTGAGCTCAATAGTGAGTGAGCAACAGTTAGCGCTTCCTAACAGTGACCGGCTTTCCTGTGAGTCTAGGGTAACAATGGTGGGAAAAAGGTTCCTTCATTGACGGGACCTATTTTCACACATCCACGTGAAACCCACGACAGCACGCACTCTATGCCCTTGACAAAGACCACCAAGTTCAACAAGGACACGTCTGACAAAAGGACTATCATGACAACATAAACAAAGCGTTAAGAGCACACCTGAGGTTGCCGTGGTGAAGTCCATGGGAAAATGGGAGGGGGGAAGGGGATTTAGGATTTTCCTAATTGAAAGGTAAAGTGTGTCATTTTTTATGTCAAAATAGCTTACAAATAAGGAAGCCATTAACAGGCTGATTTCCCTAAAAGTGTTAACACTGTGGCTGTGTGGTGCTATCAAAACATTGATCTATTTGTTTGAGCATCCGGAGCAAACGGATACAGCAACATTGGCTCAACCAATGGCATTTTGTGGCTGTGTTTGACTGAACAATGAAAGACTGCGGGATTAAAAATCACCATTCCATTTGTCGTCGGTAGTGGCACAAAAATGACACATTGTGCAAACGAATGGCTCTACTGTATAGGCGAATATAAGTGCACCGTTATATGCATGGAAAATGAAAATTCACATTAATACTGGAATTTTGTCGTATTCTGATTATGCATGTGTCATATAAGCATGTGAACATGTCATAACCTGATTAAGCTAATACATCTGATGCAATAAATTGATCAAAAGTGGCAAAGACATGTGTAAACTCATAATGTAAAAACTGCACATAATGTATTAAGTATTTTCTCAAAACGTAATAAAATCTTGAGCTCATAATGTAATAATGTATCTATTGCACTATAAATTCACAAATGTATATTATTATCAAATTATTGATAATATATATATTATATATATTATTATTGTCATATTATCAAAATTGTAAAACATAAAAATAAAAATTACTGATACTAATCTGATGTATCAGTAATACATAAGGTAGCCTACATTTCAAATGACAAACCGTTTTAAAGGTTTTAAAAAACGCACAGTATCAACATAGCAATGAGAGGTGTGTGTGTGTGTGTGTGTGTGTGTGTGTGTGTGTGTGTGTGTGTGTGTGTGTGTGTGTGTGTGTGTGTGTGTGTGTGTGTGTGTGTGTGTGTGTGTGTGTGTGTGTGTGTGTGTGTGTGCGTGTGTGCGTGATGTGTGTATTATCTGCTTCAGTCAACGGAAGCATGGATAAAAGTTAAGCAAACATTTCTTCACTTTAATACAAGTTACAGCAAAACAAAGCCTGAATTTACATCAGAGGGCAAGATGAAAAATATAGTCCAACTTACAATCATGTACAGTGGTTATAAAAAGCCTACACACCCCTGTTAAAACAGTTTGGTTTTGTGATGTAAAAAAGAAAGAAAGATAATTAAAATCAGAACTTTTGCACCTAATAACAACCTGCAGTGCCATAATTGTAATTACAATGCCAATGTATAATTGTTTCACTCATACATTATGTGCTGGTATTATCTTATGAACTGTGATTACATTATAAGTTCCTAAAGTGTGTTAATAATGTCATAAATTTCTCATTCAGTAACCTACATTACCATTACATTATGTGAAAAATCTTTAATTCATTGGAAAATCATCATTACATTATGAGCTCAAGATTTTATAACATTTTTACAATATTATTACATTATAAACATTTTTATTACATTATTAATATTACATTAATGTGCAGTTATTTCATTATGCTTTGTTATTATTGAGTTGCTACAAAATAAAAAAATGTATCCTGTTCTTTTAAACTAAAATAATCCTTCAAAAAAAGGGATTTTTTAAATGAAAAAAAAAAGAAACCATGGTTTGCACAAAAATATTAAGCAGCATTGTTGTTTTCAGCATTGATATAATAATGAGAAATGTTTATTTAGCACCAAATATGATTGATTTCTGAAATATTTGATTAGATTTCTGAAGGATCATGTGACACTGAAGTCTAAGGGATGGTGAAAATTCAGCGTTGCCATCACAGGAATACAATAAATGACATTTGAAATATATCTAAATATAGAAAAAAATATTTAAAATTGTAATAATATTTCATAATCTTACTGGTTTTCTGAATAATGTCTTAACCACCAGAATATAGTCCTTAATCAGAAAACAATGAACATACATGCATTTATTTGACCCTGTCTGTGAGAAAAAGAGCGACCAGCATGAATCAGTGGCAAATAGGCTCCCTGCCTTCACTGACAGTGCATAATTGTCAGACTTTGTGTGAAACGCAAAAACACACACCTGCTGTTAGACACAATGATCTTCCTCCGAAGACTCGTTTTCTCACTGTGTGCTAATGAGAGACCAGCTCAGTCGAAGATTCCCACCAGTCTACCCTAAACAAACAACAAGGAACATACAAAACAGTGAGAGGGGGGGAGTGAGACATCCAGGTGCTGACACAGACAGATGTGCCATTTTATTCCCATGCTTAAAAACACATTTTTGGATATACAAGTGTAAATACTGTGTGCAAATACACCCACCCCAAACACATGGCCCATATATTCAACATGCAGGTTCCTACATGTGTTTGTAGCCTGTGTAATTACAGAAGCCTGGTAAAAACACACCTGAAAATCTGGATTATGAGGGTTTTTTGCTTTTGCAACCAACCCCACTAAATCCTCGCTGGATTTTCACTCTTTGGAAACTCTAACCGAAAGACTTTGTTTGACCTCAAACAGCTCTCAGAGCTCTAAGTGCTCCTGTGACCTTTCTTTTCTGCTGACCTTTGACCTCTGACATCTGTACTCTTTCACTCTCTCGCTACTGTTGGAGGTATCTGAAAGCTGTGTATCTGTGTATAGGGTGCAAACATAACTTTTTGCCAAAACAGCCAATGGTAAGTAAATGGAAAAAAAATTCCAGAGATACCGGCCATGAACATGTATTTAGCATTGTACAAAGCTTGGGGTCTGTATGAATTTTTTATATTTTGAATAGCCTTATGCTTTTAAAAGTCTCTTATGCTCACCAAGGCTGCATTCATGTAATAAAAAATGCATTAAATACAGTAACAGTGAAATATTATTAAAATTTTAAAATAACTGTTTTCTATATATTTATATGTTTTAAAATGTAATTTATTCCCGTGATGACTAAGCTGAATTTTCATTAGTCTTCAGTGTCACATGATCCATCAGAAATCTTTATAATATACTGTTTTGGTGCTAAAGCAACATTTCTATCAATGTTAGGGGTGTAACGATACCTTCATTTCACGATTCGATATATATCACGATACTGAACTCACGATACGATATTATTGCGATACTCCCAAGACATATGATAAAAGGTTAACAAAAAAATTACTGTTGATTAAAATGCTAACTTTGATATTACATTGTGGGTTTAAATGAACAGGTTTGGACTTGGTGCTTGTAATTCAAGGATAATGGTGACACCAGAATAAAAATATTTATGATTCTGAAGCTGACCATTGCATTATTATACATTATAATCAACATTATATAGTAGTTTAATGTAGTACTGACACTAAAACTCTGAAAACATGATTTTTTTCTTATACAGTAATTTCTATTTTGGGTGAACTATCCACGATACATATTGTCACTATCCACGATACGTATTGTTGCATTTTTGTATTGCGATATATTGTGGCACGATATATTGTTACACCCCTAATCAATGTTGAAAACAGCTGTGCAGCTTAGACACTTTTTTATTCAGGATTCTTTATGAATAGAACGGCATTTTTGATCAAATTAACGCACAAACAATGCAGGTCTCTGTATCACTCGTAGCATCATAGTGTACAAGCATTTCTCTGACTCAAAACAACTACATTTTATTACTGCATGCTATTATAGATTTGATTTTTGTAATGAAATCATTTAATGCTGAATCGCTAAATGCACTTTTTCACAAATGCACAGAACACAAGGGTGACTTCAGCACAGCTTTCAGAAAACAAGTTACTCTATCATTTATGGGGGGGGTTGGTCCTACACATCAAAGCACCACCACCCAGAAACAACTCACGTGATATGACTTTCAAAATTATATCTGTCACATCTTGTTTTATGTACCTTGACAAATACTTGCTTTCACCCCGAGTAATATAGTGTCTGTTTTTGGCAGTTGTGCTGTTGTGTGTGGGATTGTGAAAGACATAAATCTCCTGACTAATGCAATATCTTATGCTCACCCTGGCATCTGCAAGCATGCAAGAAAGCCCTCATATATAGGCCTATACTGCTGTGCCAAATGTTACGAAACATCTGATGTACTGAAGGCGCCTACAAAACCGTCTAGACACTGTTCGCCGTAACGATACCTGGCTAAGGTGTGTGTGTGTGTGGTGGGGGATCAGTCACTGCGTTAGTGTATGTTTATCATATTTACTGAGTTACGTCTACGGTCTACTACAGCAAAGTGATTGAAAACATGTTTGGGTTTTAAACACTTTGAGGGCGCATAAACACACATGCATCCACACACAAAGAGAAGAGGGGAGAGAGTGTTCAAATCAACTTAACCATTACAAAAAACACAGTCAAGCGTTAGTTTGACGTCTGCAAGTCTTCATTCAACCTACCAATGAAAGTGTGACTTCAAAATTTAAAAATGCCGCCAGAGGCTGAATTCAACCGCCATAAGGGAAACCACATGAACTAAAGACATACAGAGACCACAACTCAAGGTATACGCCCAACAGACACTAAAAACTCTCAGAAACACACATACACTTACATACCACAAAAATGTGTTCTTACTCACTAGAATCGACCAGCATGAAGTGGGTTTCTTCCAGACCAAACTACCACTTCTTCATTAACCACATACAAATACGGTTATTTGTATACAAAGCCCTCCAGCCACACATATCTGATAACAGAAGCCTGTCAAAAAGATCAGTCACATCTATTAGATTGTCGAAAAAACGAATGAAGAATGTCAGAATGATTTGAAATCTTGACAATGCTTGCGTTTCTGAAGCCCTCGAATCATGTTTTAAACATAATACTTTACAATAGTTATACTTTCACTGTAATGTCAACATTGCAAAGAATTTACCATATTTACTTTTGTAATACATGATTATGATCGTATTCTTCGCAATTCATCTGTGTATGTTATTCCAAAGAAAAAATGTGTATTTGTAATTTTTAATCAAAATGTAGCCTAATAACCTGCTCTTCATCTGAAATGACTTTCTTCTCTGTTGATGCCACTTGACCTGATTCACTTTAAAATATGTCAGATTATCAGAAAAATCATAACATTGACTGATATATTTTGAGATAAATGCCTATTAAATGAATGTATTGAACTACTTAAACATATTTGCTAATTAATTACTTATAAATGAAAACCACAGATCCTATTGTTTTAGTCGTTGTTTGAGGAAAACATAAGTCACATATGTTTTAAAAAAAAACATTTAATGCTGGCCTGGGCATATATCGTATATATCGTACCATTTATGCACAGTGGAAAATGTTTTCACTTGCATGTTTTGACATTTGTAGTTTTTATGCATTGTTTAACTCTCTGGCGCTCTCTGCTGTTTTGATTAAAAAGCTGGCGACTCGGCTGTTAACATAATAATAATATAGCAATAGCGCCATCTACCTTTGACACAAGGCAATTCTTTAAAACCTGACTACCGAACCAAATAATCAGTAAAAAATTACATCATTAACATTAGCTGACCTGCCAGCTAAAATCATTAGCTGACCTAACGTTACCTCGATAACAATGCAAAGTAACGGCAGGTGATGTCACAAATAACTGCACAATAACTGTCATAATTTTTTTATTTTTTTGTGCTGCTGTAGGCCTATTTATACTCTGTGCAAAACAATAATAGCTATTAATTATTTTGAAATGTAACAGTTTCCAAAAGAACAATCTCACCTAAGCAGCAGAGCCGTTGCTAAGCACTATCCATGGCATGAATCATAAACGACTGTGATTGGTTCAACTTCACTGGCCCAGAGAACACTGTAACAGGTACCACGTGACGTGACAAACAGTGCAGCGGTCTAAAATATAATTTTAATGGCACTGTTGAGAAGAGAAGCGTTAGTAAAACACATAATGAAGTGTTACAATAGCAGGTTTGTTATTTAGCCTGCAAGTACTACGTGTGGGTCCAAGTAACGTTACCTGATCAATCAAAAATGTATTAAACGTAAATGTATAAAAAGGTCCACCCGTTTCGAGTAACACCTGTTGCACCCTTTCACATTACCAAATGTTATTTTTATTTTGTTTCAATCGTTGACATTTTTATATTATTTAGAACTAAAATTAACTGAAACTATATAACCTCAACTTGATGCCACGGCACGACCCTCGGCAGAAAGCTCGAATTTGATTGGCCACTATGGCCCAACTGTAGTGGCAGCACAGAGAAGCATCTATCTGATTGGTTCCTGGTGGCGCGAAACAATCACATGGTACAGCATTTCGCGCGAAAACTTTCTGCAAGAGCTCGTGTGCTTCGTGTGGTAGACGGGACGGAGGCTACATTATTGTTATAACTTTGTAATACCAATTGCTTTGAAATGGATCTTTTGGAACCTGGAGCGAATCAGAATGCTGGCCAGATGATCAAGGACGAACTGGCGGAAAAATGCCAAAAATTATTCCAGGCTTTTTTAGAAGAGTGAGTAAATGCTGTGTTTCTTATTGTTCTTCTGGATCACAGGTTTACACGATGGACACCGGAAATAGAATAACAACAATAATTCGAATAAACATTACACGCTTGTACAGTAACGTTACGCGTATGAAACATGTTATGTAAACTAACGTTACTTATATATTTGTATGCAATGCACATTTTCTAATTAGACTTGTGCACGTGATGTGACCATGCATCATCTTTGCTATAATGTACTATATAATGTGATCAAGTGATTTGTATTAATTTGTGGTCTTAATCAGAATTTTACACTAATACTTTTACCTCTTCGCAGGTTTCATAATAGTGATGGAGAAGTCAAGTACCTGCGGGACGCAGAGGAATTGATCCGGCCGGAGAGAAACACACTCGTGGTCAGTTTTACTGACCTTGAGGGCTTTAATCAAGAACTGGCAACCGCCATTCAGGAGGAATTCTACAGGTCTGTAAGGAGCCAAAAGAAAAGAAAAAATA
Organism: Phoxinus phoxinus; assembly: GCF_949152265.1. NCBI lineage: Eukaryota > Metazoa > Chordata > Actinopteri > Cypriniformes > Leuciscidae > Phoxinus > Phoxinus phoxinus. The sequence goes on along the minus strand of NC_136886.1, from coordinate 27,580,746 downwards.
ATAATCTCATACATTGCTTCAGAATCAAGCCACCATATACTCTCCCACTTTATATTAAGTGTCTTTAACTAATATACACTTAAATTAATCATTTGATACAGTGCACTTTAACATTGTACCTATTTCATGTAATTACAGCTGTAATTAATATATAATTACACAGTTTAACACGCCCTTAAACCTAAACATACCACCAAACCTGTAATCCACCTCAAAAGCAGCAAAAGTGTTTTGCAGTACAACATGAACACATTCAGTTCATTGTATTTAAGTACAGTTAAAGACATCTTATATAAAGTGTGACTCCATATGCTTTGCTTATCTTACTGTTTAATTACTAGTACACATTGATCATAATATTAATGCTTAAAATTGTAAGTTGTTATAACTATAGTAACAACATTTAAGTTTAGCTTTTATAATTATTGAAATGTTTTGATATAATACTGGTATAGCACTTTCAAGTTATTGCATGCTTACGTTTGAAACATAAGTGTGAGTGGATCAGAGAATCTGCCTGAAAGAACCTGAAGCACTCTTATGTAACCCATAATGATAAATACATAATCTCAGATGTGCGGTTATTGTGCAAATGAATGTGTATAATATGAGTATGTACTGCAAATGGACTTGCATTTGGCAAAGGCTTTGACAGCTACAAAGCTGCCTTTTGAAATTGATAACACATTGTTTTTAATAAATATATATTTTTTTATTTTTTATTTAGACTTTACCCCTTCCTGTGCCGTGCCGTGCGTAATTTTGCTCGGGATCATGGAGAAATTCCCGTCTCCAAGGAGTTCTATGTTGCCTTCCAGGATCTACCAACCAGACACAAGTAAAGAGAATTTTAAGATGCGATGACTGATTAATCATTTTAAACTAAAATATTTGACACAATTATACATGGATGTTTTGATATTTTGAACAAATACGTCTCTAACTGATGTTCTCTTCTTGGTTCCTGCAGGATCCGTGAGTTAACCGCGGTGAAAGTCGGCTCACTCGTGCGCATCAGCGGACAGGTTGTCCGTACTCACCCTGTTCACCCTGAGCTGGTGAGCGGGACCTTCCTGTGTTTGGACTGTCAGGGAATGATCAAAGACGTGGAGCAGCAGTTTAAATACACCCAGCCGAGCATTTGCCGCAATCCTGTGTGCAACAACCGTAGACGTTTTCTCCTGGATACAAACAAATCCAAATTCATTGACTTTCAGAAGGTATGACAGGTGTTTTTTAAACCATATACTTTTACGTTCTTTGGTAAACACCCTATCCTGTCTTGAAATGAAGGAGAAGTCACAGTGCAAAGCGTGTTCTACAGGGAAGGTTAAAAAAGGGTGCTGTGTAGTTGATAATGTCACAGGTTCATCTGTAAGGATATTTTTCTGTTGGCTCTGCAAAAGTTAAGTATGCCATTTTTCTGAAACATATTTTTGAGTAAAGTGTCAGGGAAAATACATTTTTACATGACAATTTGCAATAAAATAAAAACCTCCGGCCATTTATATAAAATCATCATAGAAGCAAACTGAAAATTAAGATAATGAAATCAGTACTATTGAGAATGGAAAGGTGTGTCAATAGATGTTTCTAATGTCAGTTTAATAGAGGCATACCTTTTATTATTTATGTATTTAGACAGGGATAGGGCTGCGTGATTTGTAGAAAAAATATAATTGCTTATTATCTGATAAAAATTGTGACTGTGATAAAAAATATTATTAGCTGAACAAAACCATTAGGTACCACATGGCTGCACAATTTGGCCAAACATTCTAAAGGTATTATAAGTTATTAATAATAATAACAATAGTTATTGTTGACAATTATATTATTGTAATATTTCACACATTGAAGCACAAATATTTATTTAATTAAATGACAGCCGCAATTGTATAAGCCGAAAACTCTTATTTTTTTATGGAATATTGCAGTATTTATTATATGTATATTTATTGTATTGTTATTTGTAATCTTTAATTAAAATAACTTCCCGCCCTAAAAAAAATCAATTTTTCCTTGTCCGAGAAGCCGTTTCACTCGGATTATTCACAATAGGGAAGAAAAGACTATTGCAACTTTCATTTCATGCCAACTTTAATCATGCAGCCCTACACAGAAATAACAGTTGCAGAAAACAACGTATAACAGGTTTGAATGTTATATTTATATAAGCCTATTTTATTGCGCTCTGTCAGTATGATTGAACAGATGGCATTTTGTCATACTGGCCTCAAGCCATCCTCTTTGTCGACCACTGTATCTACAATTTAGTGTTATTAGTTTACGTTGACGGTTTACTTACCCTGATTCCAGGTGCGTATCCAGGAGACCCAGGCTGAGCTGCCACGAGGCTCCATTCCTCGTAGCATGGAGGTGATTCTGCGGGCTGAGGCTGTGGAGTCGGCACAGGCCGGTGATAAATGCGACTTCATTGGCTCCCTCATCGTTGTGCCGGATGTATCTCAGCTGGCCACGCCAGGTATACAGCTCTCATCCAGTCGGGCATCACTGATGATAATAATACAGTGCTTGTAATTCTTAGCATCATGCGATTATGTTTGTTTCAGGCGTGCGTGCTGAGACCAGCACACGTACTGGTGGTGTGCAGGGTTACGAGAACGAGGGTCTCCGCGGGCTTAAAGCGCTGGGCGTCAGAGAACTTTCCTACAAACTTGCTTTCTTGGCATGCCACGTATGCCTCACCAATCCCAGAGTAAGTGTCAAGCTCAACATTTCGACACGGAGGTCTCATTTTCTATCACTTACCATTATTTTAATGGGCTGTCTCTGTTTGTAGTTTGGAGGTAAGGAGATCCGGGATGAGGAGCAGACAGCAGAGAGCATTAAGAAACAGATGTCGGTACAGGAGTGGGAGAAGGTGTTTGAGATGAGTCAAGATAAAAACCTCTATCACAACCTCTGCACCAGCCTCTTCCCTACCATTCACGGTCAGTCACTATGACTATCTTTGGCCATATATGTCTTATTCGAAGTTAGGCACAAACACAAATCGACACTATCAAAATATGATTATTGTTGATTATGTTCTATTTATACTAAGGTCTGTATGAACACTTGATTCTGTTTGGCTGGAAGGTGTGCATTAAAACCTTTTAATGCACAGGTCGCTCCAGTCAGTTTAATCACCATTCTATATTAATGCATTTTTTTCATAAAGAGATTGCAAAAGTAATCCATATGAATCGAGCATCTCTCGCAAGCACGTTTGAGATTTTGTTTACCATATTTGATATGCCCTATGTATGTGCTTTGATCAATGATTTTACATGAATAAAAGCCTAAATGAAATCTATTCATTCAAGTTTTGTGGACTTCCAATGAATGGACAGAAATCTCTTGGGTTTCTTTAAAATTATCTTAATTTGTGTTTCGAAAATGAACGAAAGTCCAGGGTTCTTATTATTCCAAGTGTTTGCAATACAATTACTGTAAGTAAATGACCATTTTTGAGTGAACTAACCCTTTAAAGAGCTATTTCTACCTGAACTGCCCTTTAACATTAATTTTAGTGGTTTAACCAAATGTTGTTCAGTTGATTTAGACACAATAGTTTTAGATTTAAACCTTTTAGGTAATCTTGACTATCTTTTGACTTGACATTTTTTACATTGTATGATAGTTAACAGCACAGTTAATAGCTGTCACCGAAGTAATCTTGAGATTTGTTGGCCAACAAAGACACGTGGTCTTTGACATGTAGACATCATTTGTATACATGATTTGTATACATCTCAAATAGCATTCTACATGAACCATTCCACACAGCTTGTTGAATAATATCAAGATGGTTTACATTATTCATGTGTTGTTTTCAGGTAATGACGAGGTAAAGCGGGGAATTTTGCTCATGCTGTTTGGAGGTGTTCCTAAAACCACCATGGAGGGCACATCTCTGAGAGGAGACATCAACGTCTGCATCGTGGGAGATCCCAGCACAGCCAAGAGCCAGTTTCTTAAGTGAGACTTCTAAAGCACATGAACAGTAGCCGCGTTTCCATTACCGTTCAAATTGCACAAATTGATTTGTATCGATATTTAAAAGAAAATCGCAAAAGTTTTGAGCAAATCTGTAATGGAAAAGCGGCTATTGTTACGGGATTTATTATATATTACTGTAATTACTCTAGAACAGGTTAAAAATATAGAAGGTATAAAGTAAACGTAGTGACATTTCAGCTAGTTTTACATGTTAGCCCGAAATGTGTATTAAAAAGTAGAATACCAATGGTTTGGCTGTTATTCAGGCATGTTGAGGAGTTCAGTCCACGGGCGGTCTACACCAGCGGGAAAGCCTCCAGCGCGGCAGGTCTCACAGCTGCTGTGGTGAGAGACGAGGAATCACACGAGTTTGTCATTGAAGCTGGAGCGCTCATGCTGGCTGACAATGTGAGTTAATCTTTTTACAAATTATTTATTTGTGTAAAACCCAAGTGATTTGATATTCATAGTATGTGTTGTCGATAGGGTGTTTGCTGCATTGATGAGTTTGATAAGATGGAAACGAGAGATCAAGTGGCCATCCACGAGGCCATGGAGCAGCAGACCATCTCCATCACCAAAGCAGGGGTCAAGGTAGGGGTCAAAGATAAAAAAAAAAAAATTATTAAGATGTAACTGACATGCGAGAACCAAAATTTTATTATGTTCCATGTCTTAATATGCTTTACCGGTTTAAATAACTTTAATATTTAAATTGGCAAGGTATAAAAACAAATGAAAAGGATCAACTTTTCTGAAGATGCAACACTGCAATGTCATCTGAACTAGGGATGCACGATATATCGGCCACCATATCGCTATCCGATACATGTTCATTTTTAATGTTATCTGTATCGGCCCGATAAGAAAATTTGGCTGATATATTAAAGCGGATTAATAATGGATTATTTCCTTCCGCTGAGACACTTCAGAGGTGCACGGTTCATCATGATGGTTTTGAACTGCTTGAAATATTGGAATCACTTCAAAAAAGGAAAATACAGTTAAAACATGTGCTGCGCAAGTCACATAGGCTACATCAAATTATAATGAGAACATTATAATTGTGTGCTTGGGACTTTTAATGGTGAGACTTATGTTTTTGTAACCAGGCTCTCAAAAATTATATAAAAGTTTGGATTGAGATTTATTGGCCAATATATCGGTTATCGGCACTCATATATAAAGAGTTATCAGCCAAAATGTTCATATCGGTGCATCTCTAATCTAAACGTAACCATGTTAGAGACAATATTCCACAATTTGTATCAGTTGTCAGATTTCTACACTGTAAAAAATGTCCCCCTACGTCATCTTAAAAACGTATGTCCAATTGCTTCCTTTATTTTTTAAGTATGAAAGTTATTTCAACTCATTTTGACATAACTTAAACTGATGTAACTTAAAAAATGAAATTGAAATTGGTTCAATTATTTTGATGAGTTAAAGTAATTAAAAACACATGTTGCCATCAGTCTACAGTTTTTTTTATTGTGTTTTATCATATTTTTACAGTTATTAGTTTATCATGTCTACGGGTATATTGCTCAACCCTAGCCCTAATAGGAAGTATATTTTATACTTGTTCCATAAAAATATTTTTCAAATTGTAGGCCACTCTGAATGCTCGCACATCTATCTTGGCTGCGGCGAACCCAGTGAGCGGGCGTTACGACCGCTCCAAATCTCTCAAGCAGAACATCAACCTGTCGGCACCCATCATGTCACGATTTGATCTCTTCTTCATCCTGGTGGACGACTGCAATGAGGTATGAGCATGTTTGTTCTGAACAGCATATGAAGATGTTTGTGGATACAGAAGGATGCTGTTATACTGTTAGTAAATGCCTCTTGTCACTCTCTTCAGGTCACAGATTATGCCATAGCCAGGCGTATAGTGGATCTTCACTCCAGGATTGAGAATTCTGTCGAGCGTGTCTACAATCTAGATGAGATTCGCAGATACCTGCTGTTTGCTCGCCAGTTCAAACCGAAGGTGAGCGACAGGAAGACTCATATTCATTCTTTCTGATGCTGCCACAAAATATTGAGCAAATGAATCTGAATACTAGGGCTGGGTTAAAAATATTGATTTCTCAATTTTAAATGATTTAATTGTGCCATATCGATTCTTAAATCCCAAGTATTGATTTTTGGTCTGTGCCGTTTTCAGTTCATGCGGGAACTAAAGTTCACTAAACATTATTTTGTAGCACGCCTCCCATCCAACAAAACTTTGTGCTTTGTTCATTTTGATATGAAACTCAATTAGAGATGCATAATTACAATTTTCTAGGCTGATTTCCTTCATTGATTTTTCATTGAGTTTGACCTGCCAATACCGATTTTAGCTGATTCCGATTTCATTTTTTCTAACCACTTTACAGCACACACAAATATACATTTTCTAACTTCTCTTTAATAGAACATTTTAACAGATAATCGCTATAAAATAGAACTAGGCCTATATAAATTACTCTTAGTGTGGGAAATTCACACACATCTAAAGTGCAGTGTTATGGAAGAACCATTTCCTTCTTTTTACATCCAATATCCAACAAATTTTTGTTTAAATATATTTAGCAAACTAAACTTTTGTTTGAAAACAGGGAAAACAGGTAATGGAAATAAAATATATAAAAAGAATATATATACATATATATCTCCTTGCAGTATTTTAGAAGTTGGTCATTAATAAACTTGATCGTCTTGAAGCTTGTTAATGGGGAGGTGTACAACCATTGGATGTAAATGGTAAACAACAAAAACAACCAAAAGATCTTGTCGTTTCAGTCATACTTCGATATGTTTACAAGACAGCAAACATTTAAAAAAAACTTACACTCGGGTTTGATTTGGGCATGTACCTGTCTGTGTAGGCTATTACATAAACTAAAAGAAAGCTTATAGGCCTACCTATAATCTCCTTTTTTTCCCTTTTTTTTTTTATAAAACACCATATATTTTTACCCAAACTGAATAATAAAAACAAGTTTAAATGAGTACATTTTCTATAAATATTTTTGAGTCTTAATTTTCTTTTCTGACATAGCCTACTCCAGTTCTTGTTAAAAGTGCGTTTTGGGCACTTTTTGTTTGAAATTATATTTATTTTGTCCATCAAAAGTGTGCTTTCACTTTAATTGAGCGTGAGCAGCGTAGCAAAAAATAGACTTGCCGAAACCCGCGCTTCACCGCTGCTCACCGCTCATGCTTGATGCAGAAATTTTTTTTTTGGTGTGAAACGGCCGTAATTCCCGAGGTTTCCTGCATGTGCGTTCCTTGATTCCTTAATTGTGTGCACGTGTGATGCTGATGTTGCACGATGTTAATAATGCGGTGCCCGAGTGCATTTGACCCGGCATAAAATCGGCATATGTCAGACTGAAAATCAGATCACGTGAAAATCTGCCAATTCCGGTCACCAGCCGATCAATCGGTGCATCTCTACAAATGATGTCAATTTTATTACGAAATGCAGATGGATGTAGTTGCCGATTATCTTTTCCTCTTTACTTTTAGCTATAGCATGAAATAAAAGATACAGTAGAACTTACCGTAATGAATCATGTCTCAATCATTGTTTTAACAGTTCAATGTTTTTATACAAATCAGTTGCTCATTTTAACCTTCAATAATAATGTTTCAACCAACAGGGTTGTGTAGTTGTATAGAAAACTGTATAGTTTTCAGTATTAGTTCAGAGATTTTTTTTTCTTTGAGAAAAGTTGATGTCCTGTACCTTATATACCATATATCCAAATGGATCGATGTGGAAATGAGTTGAATCGAGATCGGAGTTGAATTGAATCACAAGCTTATGAATCAAAATTGAATTTAATTGTGATGTTTTTGTCAATGCCCAGCCCTATTGAATATCAGGTGTAAATATGGCCGAAGTCAGCTATTTATTAACTGTGTTTCAATCTGCGTGCGTGAAATCAGATCTCAAAGGAGTCTGAGGAATTCATCGTGGAGCAGTACAAGCGTCTGAGACAGCGGGACGGCTCTGGAGTCACTAAATCAGCCTGGAGGATCACAGTTCGCCAGCTGGAGAGCTTGATCCGTCTTTCTGAGAGCATGGCCAGGATGCACTGCTGTGATGAGGTGGGAACGAAAGGCAGGAGCATGATTTTGGTTATTAGATATTAGTTAAAAACATTTTTAAATATCCCTGTTTCTATTTTTTAGGTTCATCCTAAGCATGTCAAGGAGGCTTTCAGGCTGCTGAACAAGTCCATCATTCGGGTCGAGACTCCTGATATTAATCTGGACCAGGAGGAAGAGGAGGCCATGGAGGAGGAAGACGACAATCAGATGAATGGTACAGTTGTCTTCTCTTTCTAGACACATTAACGTTTCATTCAGGCTCATTTTCGTGTTCAACATGGTTCTAAATCAATGGTTCTCAACCAGAGGGGGCCCCAATATGTCTTTACAATTTATTTTAATTATTTAAATTGACTTATATTTAAGTCAATCGTCCATTGGTATTTTCATCATATCGGTGAATAAAGGTCAGGCTACTACTCTATGCGGTAGAAGTAACTTCAAGATAAATCTAAACTAATTATTTAACTGGAAAACGTTTGCAAGCATAAAGGGAAAGCCATCTTTCGTTATTGGGAGAGTTTTTAACCATTTCTTTTCTCGCTCTGTTTAGGCCATGATGCACCTAACGGTGTGAACGAAGCTGTTAACGGGGAAGTGAATGGTCACGAGCACACAAATGGTATTAACGGTCATGGGGTCAACGGAGAAAGCGATAAACCCTCACTGCGACTATCGTTTGCTGAATATAAACGCATTTCAAACCTGTTGGTGCTACATCTGCGTCATGCCGAAGAAGGTGAGCACTCTGTACAAGTCTTGACAAGCTGTCATTTTAGCAATTATTATGCACTTTTATCACAAACTACAACATGACAAGCTCAGACAAACACAACCCAGAGGAATCTAATTTGCATTGTGCCATTTCTCCTAGTCGAGGACGAGTCTGCACTTAAGAAGAGTGAAGTTGTGAACTGGTACCTGAAGGAAATCGAATCAGAGATCGATTCAGAATTGGAACTCATCAATAAGAAGACAATGATAGAGAAAGTGATCTACAGACTGGTTCATTACGTAAGGAAACCTTTTCATGTGATATACATCTTTTTAGTTATATGTGAATATATGGAAGCTCGTTTCCACCACAGAAAAAAAAGGTAATTGCAACCTTTTAACTCACAATTGTGACATTTTTTCTCACAATTGTTTATATCTCACAATTTGGACTTTATAACTCGCAATTGCAAATTTGGGTCTCACAATTCTGAGAAAAAAAAAAGCTAGAATTACCAGATATAACCTCGCATTTTTGACTTTCTCGCAACTCCGAGTTTCTAACTTGCAACTTTTTCTCAGAATTGTGAGATATACATTTAAAATTGCGAGTTACAAAGTCAGAATCGTAAACATGCATTTGCAAGAAAGAGTCAGAATTGAGGGATAAAAAGTCGCAATTTGCTTTTTACTCTTTATTCTATGGTGGAAACAAGTGGGATGGAGACTACATTAAAAGTGTTTTAACAAAAAAATGTATCCACTTTTATTTTTATCAGGATTATATTCTGATTGAGCTGACACAGTCTGGTCTGAAAGGGTCAGCTGAGTCCAGTGGAACAGAATCCCAGGAGGATGTTACTCTGGTGGTCAACCCCAACTACACATTCGATGACTAGATCTTCTGCTGTATTAACTCCAAATAAGGGATGTTTGATGAGATGGTGTTCTGGAAGCAGCCCTATTCAGTGTCTTCTCTCTGGTTGTTTTCTGGTTTTAGGATGGATATATCCATCATAATTTTTAAGAGGATTTATGACCTTCCAAAAAAAGGAGGGAAATTTATTTTTTTGTAAATATGTTTCTTGTTTTGACTGTTATAGTGTTTTAGAATATTTTAGAATGTTAGTAAAGAACATACAATGCATAAAATGTTTTGCATATACAGTTTATCATGTTTTGTTTAAAGTGCTGTCAAAGTATAACATCAAAATAACTTGTGTTCATTATGCAATACATTTTAAAGTGGTTTATTTTGTGAAAAGTGAGTTGTGTTTAAACCAGAAATGTTGAAATACCCTTTCAAATGTTATTGGGCAGTTGTCAGTACAAACTGCACGTTCAAATACATTGAATTTTTTAAATCAAACATTTTCATGTATGAATAAATATAAACTGGATTAAGAATTTAACTAAATACACGGCTAAGTTATTTTGGTGCATTTATTGCAAATACAAAACATTCAATATTTACAGAGACAAATCAAGGAAAAAAATTGAGAGGTAACTTAATTTCTAAAATGAACAAACGCATAATAAATGAACTAGTTAGTACATCAGAAGAGTCTTGTGACTTGCAACTGAAGAATTTAAATGAAACTTACACTTAAGAATGTAAATGGCCTCTTTTTTTTTCAAGAAACATGCAAATATACAAACACATTCAGGAGAACATAAGAGTTCAAAAGAAACATTCTTCTGTATAGTCAGATATCTAAAGGAAGTAATAAGAATCACATATATGAAGAGGACAATTAAAAGACTAAGGATAAGGAGAAAATAAAATATTAAGAACCCTACATTTTTATAGGGAAACAATACTAACCAGAGATAGAAAATAAATAAAAAAACATGACCGAAAGCTGCATGGTTAAACCTGAACATCGGAGCCATTACAAAAGAATCGTTGATGTTGTTTCAGAAATCTATCACATTTTGTATTGCTAGTTTAAAGATTTAAGTAGTTGGTCTACCTCAATCAAAAAAATGTGAGAGTAGGAAGTGAGACCATACATTTCTGTTTATGGACGAAAGATTTGCCAAACAAAATAAAAAAGTTGAAAATATATTCTTAGATGTGTTGGAGTCTACAATTCTACAACGTCAATTACACACACCAGAAAAGCGAATTTTGAAGCAGTTATTATGTTCATCTTTGAAAATGTACGTTTCTGATATATAACTAGATAATATAGTTTGGGGTGTGAGTACGTGCAGTTTATGTTGTAGATTAGTTATGTTTACCAGTACAAGCTTTAGGGAAATCTCGAGAGAACCACTGTCGAATTAGACTTCCGGGTTTGACGTCATTCCTGCACGCCTTCTCTTCCTTACACAACAAAGATGGCTGCGCCGTATAGGAAACTGATGAGGTCGACTTTGCAAGGTAGGTAAACAGGTTTACAAATAATTACATTTCTAAATTATTATACATACGAATGTATTGGCTGGACATTCTTGTTTTACTAATAAAGAATGTTTCAAACCGCTACGAATTTAAATTAAAGATGTATTTGCAGCTTACCTTGATAGTTTGACATTCATGCAGCAATAATCTAACGTTACTATCCACTGAATGAATGCAAAGAACAGGTTAAGCTAAATATGTGTATCGAGAACTCTGAGAAGACTAACTATTGTGAGTTAATATCTCACAACTCTGCGGGGAGGAAAAATCTGTATCGCAAGTTACTTAGAATTGCGAGATAAAAACTACTGCCAATTGCAAACAATTTATGACTTTTCCCTCACTAAGATATAAACTCCCACTTGCATGCAAAAAGTCATAATTGTGAAATAAAGTCACAGTTACCTTATATTATATATTCGTGGTAGAAACTAGCTTCCATAGTTCAACTGCTGACATCATCTGCACCCAACACCTATACACCTACTAACCTGATCAGATGCTTCCTCTGCATACCTTCTTTCTTAGTGGCTCAACATTCCGTTGTTATTTTGTTTTATGTTACACATTGGAGTTCATAAACCATGTGCTGTAGTAGATCAGTACGGTAAGAAAGCACCTGCCTAGAAAATAAATGTAGGCTCAATAAAATTATTAATTTAAGGGTTAGTTCACCCAAAAATGAATATTCCATCATTAATTAATCACACTCATGTTGTTTCAAACCCATAAGACGCTCGTTCATCTTCGGAACACAAATGAAAATCTTTTTGTTGAAATTTGAGCAATTTCTATCCCTCCATTGACACTGACAGTCTACACAACTGGCACCTTAATGCTTCAGAAAGTTCATAAAGAGATAGAATCAAGGCTTTTATTCACATATAAACATTCATTAACTCACACAACAGTTATGATAAATGGAAGCTCAAGCATGTTCGCTTGACATACGAGAACCGATGAGGTTCTTTCTTGTGTTTCAAGCCGGTTCAGTTGAGCTTCTGGTTGTGTTGGCTGATCAATGTTTATATGTGAATAAAAGCCTAAATCAAATCTGTTCATCATATAAAGCGATCGTGTCCCTTCAGACTAAACTGCTCAATTCATATGGATTACTTTTATGATTTCTTTATAAACTTTTTGAAGGGTTAAAGTGGTAGTTGTCTAGTTGTCAAATGGCAGAAGAAACATCTCAGATTTCATCAAAAAGATCTTCATTTGTGTTCCGAAGATGAACGTAAGTCTTAAGGTTCGGAACAACATGAGGGTGAGTAAATGATAACAGAATTAGAAATGTGGGTATTCTATCCCTTTAAAAATTCTTTAGCAACCTATATACATTTGTTTTTCAGGTTTGTATCAGGTATCAAATAGGACATTGTGGATAGGATCACACTTTGAGCAGACCCGTCCCAGACTGCAGGAGAATATTTTGCACAGCAGAGCTCTACACTGTGGACATTATGCCTTACAAACCATCACCAAGATGGAATCTCCAAAAGTTCTGAAACCACAGAAAGGAGCTGAACCTGAAAATAAGACCAATCAACAAAAGAAAGAAGAGGAGGAGGAGGAGGAGGATGAGGAAGATAACAGGCCTGAGTACATCCCCAAAAGGCAGGCAAAAAATCCAATGATGAAGATTGGATACGCATGGTAAGTGCAGCAGCTTAAATTGCATGTTTGAATTCTTTTAAAACAGTACTGAAAATCTATGAATTGAGTAGCAACTGACACTGAAGTGTTTTTCCTAGGATGATTGGCATGCCTGCTGGAATCATCGGTTTTATTCTGGCAAAGAGACAGGTGGATAAGAACCGACTGAAGCAGCTAAAAATCAGACAGAGAATGAAGAGATCTAATGATGGAGATTACGAGACTACCCGATACAACCCACCCCAGAAAAAAGGATCCAGTGAAAGCTCTACTTCTGTGTAATGACTCGATTGTACTAAAGAATGGCTTCATTCAGCACTTATCATCAGGTTGCCATGGAGACAGTGAACCATGCAGAATATAACAAAGACATTGTAGAAAGCAAGCCTTTATTATGGTGGACCTTTTGATCTTATAAACAAGGAGTTGATGAAGACTTTGTATTTAGGTTTGCAAAAGAAATATTTATGAATTTCAGTTTGAAATCTTTCATATATTTTGATGTAGTTGCAGTCATTACCATGCTTGATCATAAACATACAGAATACAACCAATATTATCGATTAAAAAAATCAATGAAATAACTGAATAATATTCGTGGTCCTTTTAATCGTGTACATCCTCACAATAATGACTACCGGTACATATAAAACTTCAGCCACATTGTTCCGAGAACATTGTGACAGAAAATACACGTTTACATTTATATCATTCTAATATATGACATATTTATTTAGATGTAGTTAACACTTTTTATAACAACTTATTTACAGTGTATTTTTGGCGCTGAACAAAAATGGAAAAGGCACCAATGTACATAACAATCTGTGACATTTATATAAGTGTAGTATCAAATTGAAAACATTTCCCAAAGCTAAAGCAAAAAAATTGTAGATATAGATTTATATTCTATATAAAATGTATGTGCAATAAATACTCTAAATTCCTAAACTGAAATACAGTTAGATTGTATGTACACAGCAGAAAACCTATACCCTTGTCCAAAATGTACCACACCCGTGTAACATCAATAGTAAACACAGCATATCTAAGTCTCTACAGTAGAAATTTGCATAATACAGACCCATTTCTAAAAGTGAGCATCCATTACCCTGACATGGACCTCAGAACACAGGAATGGCTACGTAATCTCAATAATATTGTATCAGAATGTATGCATATGGTTAGTTAATATAAATAATTAGTCATGTAAATTATATTCATCCCTTTGTTTGATCAGTATAATGCTAGATATATTTTACAAGTTCAGTATTATTTGAGTATATATTGGTTGGGAATTGACCGAGAAGACACTGCATTGTGAATAAACAGTAAAGCCATTATGAAAGTACAGAAAAGCTCCATCCGCCAGCTTGAAGCTTCTATCTTTCCGCAAATCCGATAATTTGCAGGAGGAAGAGGAAGATCTGGACAATGTCAACATAAAGGGAGAGAGCAGCAAACACATACTCCTCTGGGCTGATGGAGAGCTTCCTGTTCCCAATGAGCAGCTGGGTATGATAGGCCAGAAACTAATATTTAAAAACACAAAAACACAAAGAAGTGATTTTAGGATGGAAAGAGTGAACAATGTTCCCATGCAGAACCAAAGTCTTCCAAAAAAAAAAGGTGAAACTGAATTTGTGAATTGACATACCAGAGTGAATGCAATGGCTCCTATAGCTGCATAGAGCATGTGAAGCCATGGGACCTGAAAAACAAACGAAGAAAACAACAGTTAAATGAACAAATTACAATTTTTGTACAAACACAAGACGCAAAGTCATGCTTACGTATTTGAATGACAGCACGATGACCGTAATGATGCCGGTCACAAACACCACGATTCCGAGTATGGTGAAAAAGCCTGCACATTTAGTGAAATCCACCTATAGAAGAATAGAAAAGCATGTTAACACACACTTTGACACAAGGCTTTAATCATGCTGCTGTCGTTCATATTTAATATGCACCCCACCTTAGTCTGAAAGCAGAAGACTGTTACCGCAACGCACACGACAACAGTGATGCCCAGGGCCAGGAACACTGCCTTAGTACTGTAATAACTGCAAACACAAATTGATCACTTTATTTTAGTCCTCTTTTACATGTATATACCCAATGTACTTATTGTAGTAGTAACTGATTACATGTAATGTGGATTACATAATCAGATTCCAAAAATTAAGTAATTGTAATCACATTATATTACGTTTTAAAATACTTTTAATCAGACTACAGTTACTTTTTTATTGATTACATGTTATTCTCACACTGAACAAAAAAACTTTTTTATCTTTTAAATTTACTTTCTAAAAAAGCCTCTTCCAGGTTTGTGGAATTGCACACAGTCCAGCCACTAAGTCGTAAGCCTATCATTGAATACTGAGACCCACACAGCATTTAATCACTGGATTTACAGAAATCATTGCAGTTTTAAGAAGTGTTTTTTCAATAATGCAACATATTGCATATACCAGCTCATGACAAATACATTAATCATTATTGTATTTATCACTCAGTGAGTAACCACGTATTCCTGTCATTGGAAGGCTTTTTGTCTTTCAAACACATCAAAATTTACAAATTGATGTAATTTCATATTTACATGCAATGCAGGGATTCCACAACTTTTTGTGTCAGCTGATCCTCTTTGACCCAATATATTTACTTAAAGTATTTAAGTTAATAAGTTAGGTCAATAATAATAAATAAATAAATAATCTAATTTTAGAGTTCTCTGATTTCGGTTGACGGTCACATGACATGCAGGTAAACTTTTTTATTTTATTTTATTTTTTTACTTTTTTAGGATTCAATTAATAGCTTAATTAATAGAACCCCAGTCTGGGAAACCCATTACCAGGCAAGTATCAAATATTTAAAATACATTGGTGGCAGCAAAGCATAAAAGGGGGGTGGAAACAAAACTTTTCTATCATTCTATCACATGGACAAAGAATGTAAATACAGTATATCCATTGAAACACTGTCGACAGTCCTCATGCCATAGTCATGCTATTTTACTGTTTTCCCCACCCACTGTATCTCATCGTGTGTGAGACATGCCTCACCTTGCAATATTTCCAGTCATGAACGATAAGGCGAGTGTCTAAAATGAAACAAAATATGCAATGTTATTCAAAGACTTTATGTAACGTCCTTAAAGGCATAGTCCACCTTAGATCACTTGCTCACCCTCAAGCTGTTCCAAACATGTAAGAGTTTCTTTCTTCTGATTAACAGAAAAGACCAGACAGTTGACGGTAGCCATTGACGGTATTCCATAGTTTTTTTCCTACTATGGCTACCGTCAACTTTTTGATTACCAACATTCTTTAAAGTGTCTTCTTTTGTGTTCAGAATTTTGATTTGTGGGTGAACTATCCCTTTAATACTTTCACCCCATTACATGAAAAAACAATATTGGCCATTACAGGTTTGGCCACATTTCCACTTAATTAATTCGAAGTGAATTTCCCAACTCACAAAAATGGCCAACAGGATCAGGTTCCATGGGAAACGCCTCCTAAAAAGTGACAGAGCAAATGCTAAATCCTTTGTTTCACATGACAACTTATGTTTGTAGTGGCTTTTTTTAAATGAGGGCTTTAGTTTTTAGATTAAATCAGTTTTTTGTTTATACTGTGGTATGATTTTTGTGTCACTAAACTATGAGCAGTAGCTGCTATGAGGTTGATTTAGAAAAGGAGCGATCATCTCACCTGGGTCCCTTACAGCAAACCAGTACGATGTGTGTGACAAAATAGATAGCACTGGAAAAAAATATAATTCAACATTTGCATTTAATGTTTTAAATGTAAAGTATTTGACAATGTGAACAAACAAATGTCTAAGATTCTTACTATGAAACCCAGTAAATGGCTGGATTTTTCCTCACATACACTCCTACGGGTTCCCTGTATGAACAAAAACACACATCTGAGTTAAATCACAAAGTGTACCTAAACAAGCAGTGATAACGTTTAACCTTTTTTTTTCTGTGAACACAAAGCACATGAAGTAACCACACCAAGAACAGAGACTCACACAAATGTGAAAACAGCCACGACGGCAGCTGTGACAAGAAGCTGAGCAGAAAGGATCAGGTAAACCTGCAAAACACAATGGAAACATTATCCTCCATTATAATATTCACACACAATTCTAATTCAAGAGGACCTATTATGCCTTTTTACAGGGTCAACTTTCATGTTTCTATTTGAGCATGAAAAAGGTCTGCAAAGTTACAAATCCCACTCCAAAGGGAGCTATTCTTTATATTAGTAAACTCAGTTTTTATGAACTCCCTGAAACGTTTCGATTGTAGTCTTGAGTTTTCTTTCGGGAACGAACAATATTCCTCATTTAAATAAAGCCCCTTTCACACAGAGATTCCGGAAAATACGTGGATAATGTTGAACGTTTGATTTTGGTTCATTCACACTGCCAGTGATTTTCCGGAATCTGTGAGTGCGTTCACACACATCCCGTAAAGACACGTGACGTCAGGATGTGCTAACTCCTGCCAGATGTCAGTTCTGCTGATAACTCTTTGTCATTTCTACAGGGAGATGAGTCCATACTCCCCAGTAGCGCCACTGGGTTTGCCGAGTGGCTCGTTCCCCATAACATAGGTTGTAGAAAGGCCCGTGCGATGACACGTGCTACGACACACCCCTTACGGCATTGGTCCTGGGTTTTGTTCACACAGGGCGCGTTCCGGGACTGATCCCAGCAATGTAACTAGGTCCCCATCCCGGCATTAATCCCGGGACGTGTTTGCGTTCACACAGAAGGCACTCTTACGGCAAAAAGTTGTTTTTGCAATTTTACGGCAACTTCCCAGGATCAATGCGCTGTGTGAAAGGGGCTTAACTGTCCAAGAGATGCCGATTTTCCACCCGGATCTATCAAATTAATTAGGCAAAACTGACACCATTGTTAGAAGCTGAAAGGTGTGATTATGGTAAAGGGCATGACATTTCCAAAATGAGTTAATTGATCCCGCTGACCAAGTAGGAGGGGCTTCATAGAGAGAGGAACTAAACAGAGGGTTGCGGACAGACTGGGAAGAGAGGTGTTGCAACAATACAAAATATGTGAAAAAATAAGGTGTTTTTGAATAATCAAGCATGAAAACCTATTCTAGTAGACCCCAAATACTATATCAAGACTTTGTAAAAGGGCATAATATGGCCTCTTTAATCTTAAAAAACAGCGTTCTCATAAAACTCTTTTACTTTGAAGATGATGCTAATAATAGAAAAATGGTTCCTTACTTTCCGTATAAAACTGTGACGAACACTTGTACTCTCGAATCCATCTGTGGTGGTAAATCCTTCATCGTCACCTGTAACAATCATGTTTTCAGTGAAAACTACATCGTATGAAGCTTAAAACCATGATCATCTAAACAAAGATTAAAATAGTAAGTAATATTTATTGTGTGACATTTAAATCAATATACATTTTTAAATGATAGTTGGGTGTCATTTCTAAATAGTTTTACCCAATATGGTTTGTTAAAGTTAGTGTACTTGTTTACAGTGCCAGTGAAGAGCATTTTTTAGATGAAATATGAGACATGTAAATCAAGAGAAATCAAATATCACTAACAAATCGAATGTGCTATTATTGTGTGTCATTTCCAATTGTATTAAATTATGCAAAAAGTGTGAACATTTTAATAGTCTGAATACATTAAATGCTAGTTATGAAATTAGCACAAGTAGCAAAGATAAGCAAATAAATATGTTAAACAAGAGTTGGCCATTATATTCCAAAAATCCGTGAATATTGAACATTTGAGATGTGGAAGGAATTTTCATGAAAGGGGGAGGCAAAATTCTCATGTGATGCATGTATGTCCACTATGTTAGTGGACAAATTAAATAAACTAGTGAGAGTGTGGAAACTCTGTTAGGATTATTTGTGCCAACTATGTAAAGGATAATGTGCAGTCAAAATAAACCCCGGCGAAGTCTTTAAAGTGACAAGGTACAGCCAGCAACTATTTTTGCAAAAGTTCATACCAAATAAATAAATGGACATTTAAATTATTTTATTAAATTGCAAGAAAGAGATCAGAGTTATATACAAGACATGAAAATTCAAAATAAGGAAATCGGTTGCCAGGGACAACAGTATAATTGTATAGTGTCATTAAAAAAAATGTTTTTACCACAGCTGCGACTGACCAATGAGAATAAAGTATTCCAGATACCCATAATTAAACACTATATTACTGGCCCAACAACACTAATCTGGTTAGAGCTATAATACAGGGAATACATTATGAAAAATGTTGACTTCAGTGTAAATTAAATTAAATTCAATGCCCCGGTTTATGATCTGCTAAAATTACATTTCCTGATTTTTTTTGTTGTTGTGCTAATTTAAGTAATGAACCACATCCTAAACCACTTTGCTAAGTTGTAAACAACATAGTAAGCTGGCCTGGAGGACAACAAATATAGTTCTTAAATGTTTCAGGAGCATGAACACAGTGATACTAAAAGGCTATACAAGTGAAGATTTACTAGATATAAGAAATAATACAACTTGCCTAAACCAGATGGAATGACAGGGATGACTGGTAGACTTGGTGGCGGGTATCCCGCAGGCTGACCTCGGTACGGATCATTGGGCTGTGGGGGCTGACCTCGGTACGGATCATTGGGCTGTGGGGGCTGACCTCGGTACGGATCATTGGGCTGTGGGTAAGGCGGTTGTCCCCCATACGCACCGAAGCCATAAGGAGGGGCAGAAGCGGGGTAACCTCCCCCAGGCTGAGGGTTTGAGAGCAGCCGGGAATCATCGTAACCCGGAGGGAAATCTGACCTTGACATGCTGCTTTAACTCCTGTTGGGTAGATAAGATACCATTTGTGAAACTAAAGTGCAGATGCAACCAAAGTTAAAATCAGATGTGCACCAAAACAAAAATATATTCTTTACAAGTACTCAAATAATCAGGTGTTACCCATTTTAACCAAGAAAACTTGGTTAAACAAAAATTATCCCATCCAGCCCTAAAATATATTATAGGTTATCTGTTATGTTATTTGGTCTCCCTACATAATTTATCTTTGAAATGCATAGTTGCAATTATCTTCTTAAATGTAATATTTGTTTTGTTTGTTTATGCTGCTGTAACAACTTTATTTATCCCCAAGGGGGAAATTTAGATATCATCTAAACACCTTAAAGGGGTGGTTGGTACTGGTTGCGATTTCACTTTTTTAACTTTAGTTAGTGTGAAATGTTGCGGTTTGAGCATAAACAACATCTGCAAAGTTACAACGCTCAAAGTTCAAAGCAAGGAAGATATTTGCTTTTAAAGAAATCGTTTTTTAAGGACTAGGCCAACAACAAACGGCTGGTAGGGACTACACGACACTCCTCCCGGGTTAGTGACATCACTAACCCTAAAATGTACATAAACCCCGCCGCAAAACATGCAGTCCATGTTGAGAAGAGGAAGATTTGTTGTAGTAGAGCACATTTGTGAGTCTGCTCAAGCTGACGCATCCTCTTTTTACAAGCTACGTAACACAAATGCAATAGCATGTCACTCTGTACTGTAGTCATCTTACAACAGTTCCCAACTTGAAACATTTCAAAATGTACCTGAATGCGCCTTTGGCTAAGCCACGCCCTAGAATGTAGATTGACTAATCACAGCGCAGCCAAGAACGAGCTCCCACAGAGGTCCAACACTTTTTCACAGCGCTCCATTGACTTTAACACAGGTGTCTCATATTTTTGGTCTCGGCAGGCTATTACCGTCGTAGTTTTATCAAAAATATGGTTAAACGTTGTGCCTGGGGCATTTGTAACACAGATACGCGTTTCCCAGAGAGGTTGGAGGGGGGTGTCCATTTTTTTCCCTTCCCAACACCGAAGTGCTTTTAACCTTACTGTGAAGTTATACTAGTTAGACAGTTTTAGGTTATGATTTCGGTTCTCTACCCTAATTGTTGATACGCTAGCACACGCTGCTAATAAATACAACTTTATACTCGCGTAGTCCGTTTGCTTTGTAATAACGATTATATAAGACCTACCAAGCTTTGCATGAACAGTGTTGCTCCTTGATATTGTTAGTCCCAGCCTCTGTCTCGATTAGGATATGTGGTGGTTAATTTTTTGACTGTGACCGTTATGATTTTGCCTCTATTTGGATGCCTTGTTGTTGCTTGCGTTTCACCGGTATGTCTTGAATATAGCCCCGAACGCATACTGCAGCCCCTTTCTATCGGACACTTTATTTGCTGCTTTATAAAAGTTTGATAAAATTTCAGCAGGAAGAGTTGTCACAGCATAAGCCATGTTGATACCAAACCAGAGCCCAGATGAAGTTGACGGACGTAGCAACAGTAACTAAGGGGGACGGGGCTTAGCCAAAGGTGAATTGCTTTGCATTTTGTGACTTTCATTCAATTAAAGGACTTTGAAGATTTCTTAAAAATAGTTTTTAATCGTAATCAAATGTTTAACAATTGTTTGTAAATTTCTTACATTTAATGTAAGAATTCTTTATTGTCCACCGGGGTGGACATTTTTCTTTGGCTCACCAAACGTACAAGACAAATAAACATACAAACAACGTCTCAAACATAATAAGGAAATATTTCTGGATAAATAGAAAAAAGATACAATGTAAACTATCATAATGAGAATAAATATACTTAAATACATTAAGATAACAGCTCATTTGTTATTGTCACTTGATTTGATTAAGGATGCTAATGGCATTTGGAATAAAATATTTTTTTTAAGTACTTTTAGCCAGAGCGCCTCCCAGACTTCAAAAGTTCAAACTCGCTAGAGAGGGGGTGAGTGAGTACTATCTACAGTAATTTTCCTAGCTTTCTTCCTCGTTCTGTCAATGTATATTTGGGTCAGGTGTTTTTGTGGTTTTCCAACTATTTTACTAGCCATTGACACTATCCTGTTAAGCTTTTTCTTAAGCTTGCAGTTTAAATGGCCAAACCAAGCAGAGAGATGAAAAGTTAAAACACTAGTTTCAATGTGTGAGATATACACTAGCTCAATAATCTGAGCACTGACACCCAGGCAGTTCAGTCTTCTGAGGAGACCAAGTCGTTGTCAGCATTTCTTAAAAATAAAATCTGTATTATCTGTAAAACTCAGGTGATTGTCAAGAACCTTACCTAGATACTTAGATACTAGATACTTTTTTTGTAATACCTTTCTAACTATTTTTCTTTTTTTGTAAGAATTTTTCTTTCCTAATCATGAAATTTGTCAGTGGTTTTACCGGTTCCAATTGTTCTAGAATTAAGTTATTAAAGTGAGAAAACAGGGAAAATAATTAAAGGGGTGGTTGATTATGATTTCACTTTTCTAACTTTAGTTAGTGTGAAATGTTGCTGTTTGAGCATAAACAACATCTGCAAAGTTACAAAGCTCAAAGTTCAAAGCAAAGGAAGATATTTGCTTCTAAAGAAAAGAACTACAGCAAACGGCTGGTAGGGACTACACGACATTAGTGGCATCACAAACCCTAAAATGTACATAAACCCCGCCCCCGGGAACACGCAGTCCATGTTGAGAAGAGGAAAAGTTGCTGTATAAGAGTACATTTGTGAGTCAGCTCAAACTTTAGCATCTGTCTTTTCACATGCAATAGAAAGTCACTCTGTGTGCATCTCACAACAGTTCCTATAGAGAGCCTAAGTCCCTCCCCTTCCGGTGGACCACCATGGGACCTTATTTCGGAAAAATATTGTATGGTAGTCAATGGCGAGAGACAACAAATATTTTGATCTCGCTTGAATTGTGCCCTGAATTACACATATGGTGTTTGCAAATTTTTTTTTTTTTTAAAGATACATTTTAAAGTCAAGAAAGTCGCAGTTTGATGTAAAACTGTTGAGGTATAAGACTCTGAAAATACATAATTACAAAGACTACAAACCCAAAAGGCGCACATGTGACGTCATACCTTTTCTCTCAATGAATGAAACTAACTTTACTGAAGCTAACGTCTGTAATTTTTTCTATAGTCTTACGTTATAATCATAACGTTACGCCGTCATGCCTGAGTGTTTTGTACCAGACTGCACATATACGAGCAACGGTGACGTACAGTGCGAGACGAGAGATGTAGTTCATTGAGCAATTTTCATGACTTTCTTGACTTTCATAATTATCTTTTAAATTGACAAACATCATATGTGTAATTCAGGGCACAGTTCAGACGGAATAAAAAGATAAGTTGTCTCTCGCCATTGACTACCATACATATTTTTTTCCGAAATAAGGTCCCATGAGCCGGAAGCGGAGGGGAGGGACTTAGGCTCTCTATACAAGCGATTTATAGATTACCATGACAGAATATCCTAATTGAAGATATAACTCCACATCAGCAACATATATTCATCAACTAAACATTCAGAGACGTCCTGTTGCATTCTACATGTTGTCACTTCTGCTTGAGTCTCTCCATCTTTGTCTGACTCCGTTTTAACATTAAAGGCAGAACAGTTTCTGTCATTTTAGCATGTCTGCGTGAGGAATGCCCTGTCGCAAATGGCACCCTAAGCACTCGTGGTCTTCCTCTGAGTCCGCACTTTTGTGACGTAAAGCCGCTTTGCATGTCAGGAAGAAGTCTGCTGCGGAGTGCGCATCAGTGCGGGCTTGGCAAAAGTGCGCATAGAGGGCGCAAATCGACCGCAGAGGGGGTGCTCGCGAGCACCCTTCTGAGAGCCAAAATGACAAATGGGACACCCTACGGTCTCACGGACTTAACGGACACGCAGCAGCCATTGTAAGTCCACAAGGCCGAAAGTACATATGAAGTGTGCCATTTGGGACAGGGCTGTAATCGCAGCTGCTAACACACACAGGAGCTCTTGAAACCCCGCCCTCTGCAGCAGCTCATTTGCATTTAAAGGGCCAGGCACAAAACGGTGTGTTTTTGCAAACCCTCAAAAAGTGACAACTTTAACATGCCATATAAAAATATCTGTGGGGGTATTTTGTGCTAAAACTTCACACACACACTCTGGGGACATCAGAGATTTATTTTACATCTTGTGAAAAGGGCATTTTACCACCCCTTTAATAAATCATTGCAGGTGTGAGAAGTTCAGCGAGTTTCATTTTTGAAAACAATTCAGACATAAATGTAAAATGACTAGTAGAACATTTCTGAGAGAGCTCTAAACTAAGAATATCCTTCCTGCTTCAAGTTCAACGTCTTTTCCCATCAAGACTTCTGTAGTAAATATAGCAATGTGGCTGGGGAGGTTTTGAGAGGTCCAGATGCACGACACAGATAAGTGGACATGAATTCACTCTGCAAGTCCGCCTACGCCCAGTGCAAGTCCACACCCAGTGTTTTGAAAGGTTTCTTTCCATTTTAATCCCTACAATGGCATGCATAAAAGACATGAACTGAAGAGTTTTTGGAAATAAATTATCTGGGAGTACAATCTCCTTGTTATTCAATTCATTTATGCAAGCGCCACTATTATTATGTAGGCCTGTATGTAGTTATTATCTGTTGGTTGTAGGCCTGTCACAATCATACATTTTGTGCTGATGATAAATGATCATACTAAATACAGTAGGCTCCACAAATATTGGCACCCTCTTAAATATGAGCGAAACTGACTGTGAAAATTAGTGTTTAGTTTCTCCTCTTAGTCTTTCATTCAAAATATTCACAAAAATCTAACATTTAATTAGTCAAATAGTTGAAAGGAAAAAAAATCTTATCATAAAACAAATTTTAAAACTTTTTTATTTTTTTTATTTTTTTATATATGAATCACCCCTTCATTTAATACTTTGGGCAACCTCCCATCTTCTCATATAATGCGTAATAATATTTAAAATATTTAAAAAAGTCTAACATTTAATTGAAGAAATGTGGAATAAATTAAATAAATGTTTTTTTCACAATTTTTCACAATTATTGGCACCCCTACAAATTCTGAGGAAAAATCTGACAGAAATATATTCCATATGGTATGTTCACATTAGTAATCAGGAACACTTAAGTGATAAGTCATGACTTCCTGTTTCACTTCACAGCTAAATATGAAGTGAAACACAGGTCAAATTCTAATAGTCATCCATCACTGTGGGAAAGACCTGAGGATACAGTAATGATGTGTGACAAAAGTTGTTGAGCTGCACAAATCATGGTCTTGGGGTCAGAAAGTCTCCAAAACTATGATCAGACCTCACCACTTGTTTGGGAAGGTTGCAATTAAAAAGCATATGGTGACCTCAAACAGCAATCTCATGCAACTACAGTTTGTCAGGTGTTAAAGCTTTTCGGAAAAACACCAGAGATGGGTTTGGCATGGACAGAAACATAGCCATGTGGAAAAGTACCACATCCCCACTGTGAAGCATATGATGGTGGAACTTTAATGCTGTGGAGCTAATTTTTTTCTAAAGACTCTGGACAATCTCTGGATACATGGTATCATAAACTCCAAGTACCAGCAGATTCTTTCTTTCAGCATGAAAACTATCCAAAGCACATCTCAAAATAAAAACAATAGTTCACTGAATACAATATTTGTAGAACCCACTGTTATTGCGATTAACGACTTAATTCTGTTTTGTTCATGTTCCGAGTGCAAGCCTAATATGTTATTTGGTGGCTTACTAATACTAAATATTTGAACTGGAACTCCAACCCCCCTTGAAATTCACTCCCTGGACTCAGAACCCTGCATTTCCAGCCTTGAATATAATATAACATAACATAATATAATTTATATGAGGGAATACCTTTTGACTAAATGCATTTAGCCAACATTCTTTTTCATATTATTTGGTAAATGTGATTGAAATTTAAACTGCACAATTATTGTGGTTAGCCTATCTCAAAAATATTACAAGAAAGAATAATCAAATGTGTAATCGAATAGCCACAATAAGATGATTACTCAACAATCGTGACCCGCTTAGTTGGCTGCCACTTTCACTCTCACAGTTGTGATCACAGCTAAAAAAAAGCATTAACCACATTTTAAAACGGTCTTCCTGGAAAGAAACAGCCGACAAGGCACAGCCCATGAAAGGCCTTACAGTAAGTGGTTTGAAAACAACTAGCATTTCCTCAGCAAGTAAGTTTTCCTATGCTTAAGTGAAGGAAGTCAAATTTTGGAATTTGAACATTGGGCCTACTTGTTTTTTTACATGTTAATGCAGTACTTGTACACCAGGATCAGCACTTCCTCTTATCAAACAGATGTAAAGCAGCTCACACAGAACCACACAGTGAGGTCAGCATGAACATGTGACATCTGCTAAGGAAAATCTGATTCAACTGGGTAAATCGGTCAATAATTTACTGAAAGTATCCTGGGAAAAGGCGTTTCTACATTTCATGAGCTGGGAGGAGTGACTGACAAATTCACAATCTTTAAAGAGCAAATAAACTGAGTCATAGCCAGTTGCTAAAGGACCAAATTATTCCAGGATATGTGACAGAACTCTAAGAACAACATAAAACCTTAATGTCAACTTTTTACTTTCAGACCATGCACATTGAAGGACTTTCTTGTGTATCTACCTCTATGGTATGCAGGCTATTTATAATGTTTACAAATTCAAAAACATGGATGGTGCTGTGTAATTCAAGCCGGACTGGAAAAGAATGTCTTCCTTCTTGTTTCAGCTCAACACTGCCAGCAGCATGAGTCAAGCAAACCCTCCACACACTGTTACACCATGTACTCTGCTAAGCAACCATTTAAATATATAAGTGGAAAATAAACTACACTTTCCGTACTGGTCCACCCTGATGCATGAGATTTGCCAAAATGTTATGCAATCTGTCATGTTCAACTAAATATTTTATTCACGTGTTACACAGCATGTTTGAGCTTCCGCAAGAACCAATTAAGTTTATTCTCACAGGTCTAGCAGGTTCGGTTGGGATGTTCGCTGATCAGTGTTTATATGTGTAGAAAAGCCTACTTTTAATCATATAAATTCAGCATACAAAGCGATTTAATCTCTTTAGAGAATTTGGACTGAACCGCTCAATTCATATGGATTAGTTTTTACGATGTGAACTTTTTGAAGCACCAAAGTGGTAGTTGTGTAGTAGACAGTCAATGGAGGGACAGAAATCGCTCAGATTTCATCAAAAATATCTTCATTTGTGTTCCAAAGATGAACGAAAGTCTTACGGGTTTGGATGGAAGAACATAAGGGGGAGTGTGTTAATTATTGACAATGGACTTTATGCACGGCTGCACTACTTCCTGAACTTTAGCCACCTCCTTTGTTTCCTGTCTGCCATTATTGGACAAACTGATTAATCCAGGTGTGCCTGACCAACAACAATAATCAGAAACACCTGGATTAATCAGTTCGTCCAATAATGGCAGACAGGAAACAAAGGAACTGGCTAAAGTTCAGGAAATAGTGCAGCTGTGCATAAAGTCCATTTTCATTTTTAAATTTTAACTAACCCTTTAATGCAATCAATCTGAAACAACAACAACAGGCTGTTTCAATACCTAGTAGGCCTAAGCTGTTTTCCATCATAATTGCATTCAATGCCTAAAAGTTGTTTAGCTACTAGCTAGGCAGCTCAGAGGTTTTGAAACAAGCCACAGACGGACGGCAGGTCCCACTCCTAATGGGGCTGGAGGAGGGCATTTTAGGAAAGTGTTATCTTTATCTTGCTCCCATTTTCCTACAATACAAGTTCATCTTTAAAAATACACTAGAAGTCAATTAAGTTATAAATACATAACTTAGACTAGAAGCCAATTAAGTTATGAAACAGGCTAAGTCACGACTAAAAGATGTGATCGAAAGCTTTTTGACGTCATCTTGAACATGTTCACATATCTTGCCCTCACTCACCCTTGCAAATATTTACCATGGTAACCGTAGTTTCCGCCTAAATAACAGCGGCTACATATATTTTACTACTGTAAAAGCTTAATATATCAATCATTTGACGTAAAAAACCTTTTGAACAGTATTTTATGTTTTACAAGACCACGTGATGATACAATGTAGCAATAATATTCTTACCACGCGCTGTCTGAAATCCAGAAAACTTAATACGATCGATGTCGAAGCTTGGAGAAAGAAATCAGACGATAAAATCCTTCAGAATGAGCCTATTGAAATAAAACCCCGTAAGTTGACACCCTGATCCTTCCTTCAGTGTCACTTCAACAAACCAGCAGTCAGTCGATGACGTTCATTTTAATAGTGCTCATGATGCTTATACAAGCCAGCAGGTGGAGTCAAAAAAAGAGTCTGAAACATATTGCGTTTAACTAATCTACAAAATAGTCGTTGTACCAATAAAATCGTGCTTTGGCCCTGAATAAAATCAAAACGACACCTAAATAATCTTGTTATTGTTATATAAGTTAACCCCAAAAAAACTCTGTCGAGGTGTGGTGAAGTTGACACACCCAACCAAAGCTACACCATATTTGTATTCTTGAACAAGCTGTCATTTGTGTTCGTTCGGTCGCTTCCGTTTTTTTACACCAGGTGGTGCTAAATTGAAGTTCCTACTTTTCAGCAATTTCTCATTTTAAAGGGATAGTTCACACTAAAATGTAAATTATGTCATCATGTTAACAGTCTATGAAATGTTATCTCCCAATAATAATAGCTGGCAGACACAAATAATGCACCAAAAAAAATGCATGAAGATATAGAAAAAATAAAATACGAGTCAAAGGAGTTACTTCTGGCCACTCGTAGTTGTACCTTTTATTTGCGTCATCGTCGACAGACACGCCCTCTAGAATGGCGCTTCCGGACTGGACAGTGTATTTACTTTGTATTGCTTCAATATGTGGAGGGTTTTACATCTGTCGTTATCCTAAATGCTCCAGAAAAAGTGCATGGAAAAACAGTCCTATCGGTAAACTGATGGCTCGCACAGAGAAACCACTGTTTTGGATAGCGTAAGTGGCTTATTTGGCCTGCTGCTGCAGTCTGTTTTATGTTTACACAGGCTACTGTTTTTATCCACACTATCGTAAATTATGTTTACCTAAACAGTTTTGTTAGTGATATTGAAATATAAACGATTTACGTATGTAGACGTTCCCTTCAGTGAATGTCACTGATTTCTCATTTTATCATGGTCAGTGATTAATGTTCCTAATAAAAATTTAACGTTACTTACAGTAAAATATAAAACGTCAACACCATGGTTAGATCAATGGAAATTATGCTTTCTTATCAAACAAACTAGGGTACTTGTGATGAAATTCAGTAGAATTTCTGGCCAAATATCATACTAACTATTATAAGTATTCCAATGTCAGGGGGTGGGGGACAATTTAATAGGGGAACCTGCATTAAACACTCCTCTTTAAAAACACTTCCAGGTACTCTCTGTATACGCGGACCAAACTTGGGTACATATTTCATAAGAGGCAGATGAAGAAAGCACGGGAGCGGTACCCCACTGGCCACTCCAGAACTCAACCTACTATAATAAACGGTGAGCAGAAACACCTTTTTCCATCATACACTCAACAGCTGATTACCAATAATTAATGTCACACTATTATTTTCAACAGGCATCAAGATAATACCAGTACCCATCTTATTGGACAACTACAGCTATGTGGTTATTGACACTGCATCCAATACGGCTGTTGTGGTTGATCCCGCCGACCCTCAGCCTGTTCAGGTTGGATTCAAAACAAGTTTCAGAAATAGTTTTCTGGATTATATATCTTACTGTAATGAAATTGCCAAACCCATGTGGTTTAGTGGAAATTACTCCCTCTTACTCACCGGTTTACCAAAATTGTGGAAGATGGAATAATTTTCAGTTATTTTTATTGGAAATCTGTCATTGTAATGGACAGATTCCAGGTTTTCATTCTCACAAATGCAAAAGCACAGTTGTAATACCAAAATATTTACATGAAGAGATGCTTTCTGGCCATGTGTCATATATGATATTAAACAGAGCCCTAGATTAGTTTTTTTTTTTCATTTCTCATCTTATTTCATGGTCTGTCTTCACACCCATACAGGCATGTCTAGAGGAAGAGGGGGCGGCATTACAAGCTGTTCTGTGCACGCACAAGCACTGGTAAGACCAAATTTGAAGATACCAAATATATATACAGTCTGAATGCTGCACAATGAATGTATTAGCAGCAACTATGACAGAATGACACTCTAGTACCACTTACTGCATCACCCATCAATGTTGCATTCAGAATGATTTATTTGTATTTGTATTTTTATTATGAAGATCATTTTAGCGTTGTAAGATCACATTGCACCAGTTCTAAAACACATGAGGCATCTAACAACCTTTAAAGGGATAGTTCACCCAAAAATGATTAAAAAATTATATTGTTTCAAACCCATAAGATTGGGTTCCCCACTTTGTTCATCTTTGGAAGACAAATGGAGATATCTTTAATATTCTCACATTTTCCCCCATCCATTGAAAGTAAACACAACCAAAATGTACATGCTTCACAAATTACAAAAAGAGAAGACATCCATATAAATAGACATCTAGATAAATCTAATTGAGGGTTTTTCTTGACATAAATGCACATGCATAGAGCACATCAAAAATGGTAAAGTGAGCATCTCTCTTCAGAAGACTTCGATACTTTTATTTGTTTTTTGAAGCTTGAAAATGTTGGTTGCATGGATTTTCAATGGTTGGACAAAAATGATGTAAGAATATCTTAATATGTGTTCTGAAGATAAATGCAAGTATTATGGGCTTAGAATGACATGAGGGTGAGAAAAGAATAGAATTTTAATTTCTGGGTGAACTTAACCACATAAAGATTGAATAGCTAAACAGAAATTAAATCAAAGTATTTATATACATTTTTTCCCCAACCAGGGACCACAGTGGAGGAAACAGGGCTCTAAAGAGGCGCTACAGCTCCTGTCGAGTGTATGGGAATGCTATGGACAACATTCCAGGCCTCACACAGTCAGTACCTTTGAATGTATAATAATTTCAGATGACGTTGGGTATTACTTGAGAGCATGAGACGGACCACTTAAATATTGATATTTTGTGAATTTAGCCCCCTTTCAGACAAAGACACAATAGATTTTGGAACTCGGCTCCACTTCAAGGCCTTCTTTACACCTGGGCACACAGTGGGTCACATGATCTACCTGCTCGATGGCCGGGTGATCGGTGGTCCCAGCAGCTTGTTTTCAGGGGATCTGGTATTCCTCTCTGGATGTGGTATGTGTGGCATTAAACATTGTTATCTCCGTTTGTTTTTAAAATGTCATTGTATAATTTTTGTTGAAAATATTTGTAGTGTTATTGTTCCCTGCCTTCAATGTTTGACATTCAGTGTACAAATGCTTAAATTACGATTTACCCTATAACGATGCACAGCAAGGCATGTCAACCGCAAACAAGAATTCTCAAATCCAGCTAGGTCTATTTAAAGCTCTAACTCATTTCCAACCCTTGTAGGGAGAATGTTTGAAGGTAATGCCTCAACTATGTTGTCATCTCTGGATACTGTGGGATCGCTGAACGATGAAACTCTGCTTTGGCCTGGTATGAAAACACATTTCATTTAAAAAAGAAAAGTCTTTTTTTGTAGTCTTTTCACACTTGAAGTTGTTAACAAGAGTCAATTTTGTCCTTAGATTATTTGTTTCATGTTTCAGACTGTTCATACTTATAATAAATACTGGATAGTCAGTTATTTTGGGTTTATTGGAGAAGTACAGAACATGTCTCTTCATGACTCCAATTGAAGCTTTTACCGGTATTTTTGAACATTTCCCTTAGGCGCTGAAACTAAGCACAATGCATGAGAGTGTCTGACTCTGCAACTATATAAATTGTATTAATTATTTATGTATTTATGGCATTCTTGCACCACATTTAGGGCTTTTTGCACTTGAAATAGTTAACCCTGGGTCATTCTAAACCCTGGATAATTGGAATCCTGGGTTATTTTGCTTCACATTTCACACTGCTCATAATTTACCCGGGGTTAGTTCATCCTGGGTATTCATTAACTGACGTTTTACTCTGTACATTCCTAAACCCTGGGTAACGTTCTTATTTGTATATTTGCAATGTCATTGATTGGATGAGCCCAGCATGCAACCTGTTTACATAAAGGCATAATACATAAATCATGATACATAATGTAGCATTGCGCATCCTTATATTATATTGTCGACTGTATTTTTTTTTCTGAATGGGTTTTGCGGACTATAGAGGCAAGAATTAAGCTGTGCTAACCCTACTCCAGAACAGGGTTTTATAACCCCAGGTAAAAAGCAGTGCTAACCCCGCTTCTAAATTACAAGTGTGAAACGTTGCTTTACCTGGTTTTGGTTGGAAATTTCAGAAGTGAAGACCAGGAGACATGGATGTATCTTCATTGAGAACATGAGCTGTTGGCAGCATTGTAGTTATTTTGGTTTTAGGAGGCAGTGCTTAGAAAATGGAGACAAAGTACCTGGGTGACGACCTTAAACTAAGCATGCAATTGACGTATCCAGGTATAGGAACTCTAGTGTTACCAGTCCTAATCCAATCATCATAACTATTCAAAGAATGGGATAGAAGCTCCAAGAGACATTAAAGACAAAAGGTGTCTCAGCAATCTGACTCATTTGTCTTACAATAAAGAGAACAGGACTGGCAGGAATCTCTTGCTAAAATCATTACTTAACAGAATCTTTCATCTGATGTCATTATCTTTACATTAAATGTATTCACAATTTTCTATTATCTATCTAAAATCTAATTTGTCCTGTGATGTTGGATCAGCAGATCTTAAATGTGTAATCCCACAGGTTTAAAAGCGGGGTTTAGAACGACGATAATAAGTGTAGTGTAAAAAGCCCTATTTTGAATCAAATGCTGAATTTAACCCAGGGTTAATTGTAATGTGACCAGCCTTTTTGTCATTTTTCGTTTTTGTGCACGACTTTTTTTGGTTTCATGCTTTTGTAAACTAGCACTTGGGTGTGATTCTAAGGAAAAGCTTCATGTTCATGTTAATAAAGTTGGTCTTTTTTTCTCAGGACATGAGTATGCTGAAGATAACCTTCTGTTTGCTGCTGAAGTGGAGCCTTGCAATGTTGTACGGGAGCAGAAGCTGCAGTGGGTGCAGCAACAGAGAAGTCAGAGATTGTGTACAGTAAGGAAGATGAGAATTCTATTAAAAATCCTCCTATCAAATAAGGCCAAGATGTCCAAGACAGTCCAACATAATTGTTACATTTCGAGACATTAAATAATATTAAATAATCTAAATACTATTCCGACCAGCCAAGCTTGATTAGGAATAGTTCACCCAAAAATGAGAATTCTGTCATCAATTACTCACCCTTATATCGTAATTTATTTTTCAATCTTTTTATGAACATTTTGAACCAGCAGAGTTTTGGGTGAACAGATTTTAAGCGACAAAACTCATTTCATTAAAAATATCTTTTGTGTTTCGAAGATGAACGAAAATCTTATGAGTGACATGAGAATTAGTGACATGAAAATTAAAAATTTTGGGTGACCTTACCCTTTTAATGTAATTATCTCTCCTCTTCATACAGTGTCCATCCACTCTAGCAGAGGAGAAGCAATACAATCCTTTCCTGCGGAGCCACTCCCATGATCTCCAGGGGGCTCTGGGCCTGGAGCAGAAGCAGGACGAGGACTGGACATCATATCGCGCACGTGTTTTAGAGGAGCTGCGCAGACGGAAGGATATTTTTAAGGACCGATAAGGCTTTTATCCACTTAAATTTGGATGTTGCAACCACTGAAACCATTCCAAGCTAAACATGTACTGCTCCCTACATATAAATTGAGATGGATTAAAAGCATTAACTTAATGTGAATTTAAACAGTGACCTGAAAAGAGAGTGAAGTTGACTTGGGCATTATTTTGTATACAAAAATAGTTTCTTTGAACTTTAAGTATTTGGTAGACTCTGAAAGGCATAGTTTGAAATGAAAAATATAAAACAATTTCTTGATTTTTCTTCTTCTTTTTTTTCTTGCCTTGACTGTGTTGGAGCTGTTCCCTTTTAAAATGACCAGCTTTTTGAATAACAATGGTACCACAAGCACTGATATTTATGTACGTGTTGTCATAATAAACCCATGAATTATTAACTAATATGTCTGTATTCCATGTGTTGCACTGTGGAAATATTGTGGAGCGATTACAAGAAGGTTTACGACAGTTGTTAACAACATCGTTACCAAGGAAACCAAAGATGCTAATAAGTTGGAGGCATGAATGAAAAACACAAATAGACCCTAACGTTAAATAAAAAGGTTTAAATGGCTAATGTAGCTGCTGTTAGTAGTTTGGGCTGTTTCCTGTCGTGTTAAAGCCATAACGTTATGTGTCAGTTTGTAGTTGATTCTGTTTATTCTGCTTTTTAATAGCATTAGCAAAGTAGCTCGTTTGATAATTTGCAGAAGCACCGATCTGTTAAAAGCAATGTACAATCCAGGTAACGTGATAAATAAACAAAGACGCGCGTAGTTTTAAAATTATCAATATTATTGAGAATATCGATATTATATATGAAGGTCACAGTTAGGCAATTATTTTGAACTAATGCTGTGATAATCTCTGGTTTTATCTGGACTTTCTAAGACATGGAGGAGAATGAAAACGAAGAACTGAAAGCTTCAGTTAATGCTGTGGAGTTTATTCACGGCATTGGTAAGTAATTTCTTTCTTTTTTTTCATTGGTAAGTAATTTAAACATGATTATGATTTAATAAATGACATCACTTCTAAAGTTTGCCTGTCAGAGATGCTATTTTAGGGTCAGGGATCTGTTAATGGCATCAAGGTCCTTCACGGTCATAAAGTTGCACTGTATACCTACTAATATTGTTTTTCTTCTTTTTATGTATAACTTGAACAGTATATATAATTTCATTTGCTATGATAACTTGGCAGGATGGAGGCTTTGTGCCAGTATTGATAAAGCATGAAGCACTGACATCTACAAATGTGTCTTTAACATTGAATGCACTGAATATATTTTCAAGTATTTTCAGATCCACTAACTCTGATCACCATAAACAAATCTTCAGTCAAGAGACTAACAGTGCGTGATTGCAATGGACTTCTAATAGCAAGCCACTTCTGCTGTCACGTATAGGATCCAGGGATCTGGACGATTGTTTGTTTGCGGATTCACTTGTGACTGTGTCAGATTCGGGCAGGGAGC
Organism: Phoxinus phoxinus; assembly: GCF_949152265.1. Taxonomy (NCBI): domain Eukaryota; kingdom Metazoa; phylum Chordata; class Actinopteri; order Cypriniformes; family Leuciscidae; genus Phoxinus; species Phoxinus phoxinus. The sequence goes on along the minus strand of NC_136886.1, from coordinate 27,545,637 downwards.
TGGGAGACTTCTCTGTGAGCGTCACCAAGGCGAGCTACAACGAGGAGCTTTGCTATCTGCTCCATGCCAACAGTCATGGAACGATCGATGACATTCCTTGTGGCACATCCATTGAAGGTGTGAATTATTTCTTCTCTTTGTTATTTGTTAGTGAGAACACACATGGCATTTGTATCATTTTCTCAATCTTTCCTTAAAGTTTGTTAAACTCTGTGTTTGTTCCCTTGTGTTGTTGCCAGCCTACATATCCAGAAAGCTTGAGATACTGGAAGAGAATCATCATGAATATGTAAAGGTATCTTTTCTATCAACTATCGAGCATGTTGATGAAAAACCTATTTATTCAGTTTAATATTATATAAACAATAAATAAAATAATCAAAATCAGAATGTAAAGCCACCCAAATCTGAGGTGTTATAAACATTCCAGCTGGAAAAGCAGACGGTGGACCGGAAGGTACATATTGTTAGACAGGATGATCAACTAGTGGTAAACAGGATCATCTCAGAGAAAGAGGTGAGTACCATTCTGCACAACATTATGTTGAATACATGTACTTACCATAAATATGTGGGGGGAAACAAGTATAATGAAATTTCTCATCTTTTAACTCATTCTTTAGGGAGTTAAGACTCAAACCCACACATTTCCATTGAGTTCTCTAAAAGGCTTTGTGTCTGAGGCGTCCAACTTCCTGATCCTGCGCATTCTGGCTCGGCAGAAGACTGTTCCAGAATACATGACGTTCCTGTCATTTGATGCAGATGCAGTGCTTTCTAAATCAGTTTATGTAAGAGATTATTGCTTATAGTTCAACCCTGGATGTTATTTATAGGCCATATGAACAGTACATGATTGAAGGTGGTGGGCTGTTTATTATTTTTGCGTGATCCACTTGTTTGCTTCAGAGAGCACTTGGGTGGAAGAAGCAGATGATTGGGGAAGAGTTAGTCGATATCTTTGGGATTGAAAGGACTGTCTCCTCTGCAAAGGACTCCCCAGCAACTTGGCATTGCTACTTCATGCCTGATGGGTAGAATGCTCTCTTCGTTTTTTGCTAAAAAGATAAACTTGTCATCTGTTTCTCATAAGAGTGGATGATAGCTGTTGATTAGCGTCCTTCAAACAAAACCAAAGCTGCCATACATTATTTAAAAACACAAAGCTTTTTTCAGCAGCGACAGAAGTTTGAAAGATTTTACCTTTGTTTGAACATTAACGTTTCCTAAAATATTTTACACTTAGGCATCTGGCAAGCAGAGTGCAGTTGGGCTCACCTGCAATTATGAAGCTACTGCATTTGCCTTTCTTGCTCGATGGAGGTTTGAAGACTTTAACACTTTGCAGTCTGCTCCTTTGTGATCAGAAGTAATCTTTAAACTTTAAAATAAACTAATTATGAATCAAACAAAAGGTTTTGCTTGTTCCTTTTTTTTTAGTGGAGAAAGACCACATTCCTGTGTTTGAGAAGAAGCCACTCATCTGGGAGGAAGATATGGAGCTTTACTCAAGGTTTCTTGACAGAAAGGTGCCTATAACTGTTCATAAGCATTTAACTGATGCCATATATCACTCAAGGATATCAGGAATATGTAGTATTGCTTTGTGTTGTGTGATAATTAATTGTTTAAAAATAATTGGTTATTAAAATATACTGTCAGGTCCAAGCCCATGTTTGAATTCTGGGTTTCAAAATCTTTCAACCTGAAAAAATAAATTATTTTAGAAATTTAAGGAATTTAACACAAAGTACAACATAAAATAAAGGTCAATTTTAAGCAAACTTTATATAAGCAAATGTGTGACTCATTGTCACATGTTTATGACACAGGAGGAACTCAAAGCGGACTACTCCTCCTACATCAGACAACACCCTGAACTAAAGGCTTTAATGGCAGACTTCCTGCAGTTCCTGCTGTTGAGAAAACCTCAAGACATCTTCTCCTTTGCTCGTGACTTTTTTGCACCCTTTGCCTCTCAAAGTCCTTCAGGAAAATCCCAAAATGACTCCCAATAATTTCCATAGGGATAATAAACACTAATAAATTGTGTGATGTAGCAGAAATTGAAAATAAAGGTTTTCTTCTAATAATGCCTTGGTATAATGACTATGCTTTTTTGAATGTACTGTAATAGTATTTGATTCATATGGATGAACAGATCCTAATGTTGAGAGACACTGTAGATTGGTAGTGCAGTAATAAAGAAATATTGCACATATAAAACAATACCTAAAACAATAAACATTCTAGCGTGTAAAACATTCTAGCTTGTCTTGTCATAGAACATAACTAATTTTAATTTAACTTTATATAGAAAATAGCTGAAGAAGTATTTATACTGATATAAACTCTTTATTTGTTTTTCTTCAAGTCAAACTGTCGGTAAACCAAGTATTTCTTTAGAATTCCATGACTCAAAGATAACCCCCAGAAACAACACATTTGTGAACACACCCTTATGTCACTTCCTGAGTTCCTGTTTAAATTGAGGAGGCTGAAACAGAAAGTAAAAATTGCTTTGGAAACAGCTTTAGCATGTAACGTTAGATCAGACTGTATTGATTTTTGGTACCACGAGTGTTTACGTTGATTTTATTTCAGTTGGATGTTGTAAAGGTAAGTAGATTTTTGAGAATTTTCGTTGATTGTTCGTTCGAGTTCAATTTCATGGATGTGTTTTTCAAAACTTAGTTTAGGGTTCGTTTGATTAGCTGTAGCATTGTAGCTCTCGACTCGAAGAACAATGTTTTTTTTAGGGGGTAAAAGTTAGTTGACAGGAAATTACAAGCAGTGGCAGTAGTGTCGTAAAGTGTGACATTATACACTTGATCTAAAACTATGTTTTTATACTTGTATAAATGTTATACATTTCGTACTACACTTGTTATTGCTAGTTTTAAAAAATCTTATTTTCAAAAAAATCGAACTATCAGGTCAGGTGATTTACAAATAGGTCTACTACGTGACGAAAAATTCACTCTTAACCAGATAGTCCTACGTGTGTGTTTCTCTTAGTAGTTTTATATGATAAGATCAAATACCTAGTTCAAAACTTATTATGAAATTAGTATTCTCTTTTTCAAACTAAAATTCCATTATCGTATTTTATATCTGTGAACACAACAAAAACACAGGAAATAGGCTACATTAAGCTATCATGGTTTTTAACGCTGTATTCTTAGGACAATATTTTCATAAATGTTGGGTTGGGCAAGTTGAGACATGTTTTGAACTTGATATCAGAGTAAAAGTTCACAAACTGGTCTTTTTGTTTAAAGGAATTAAAGAATTGAATTGGATTTAGAGAAGATGTAGTTGTTAAGTAATCAATTGAAACTATTTGCAAATAATACTTTATTAAAAAAATATGACCTACATTGATTCGCTCATGAGTATGTCTATGTCAAAAACCTACAACGTTTCTTGTCTGTCATATTCAGTTTTGAATCACATGAATCATGTAAATAAGCATATTTTCAATTCACAACAACAACATTTGATTAAAAAGATTAGCAATTGGCATCACTAGATAATTATACATTTAAAATGTGTAGATCTTTACAAATGATCAAAGTCCCTTAAGTCTTTGATTTTTCTACGCATTCTTTCACTGTTACAACTTAAGCAAAGCATCATGTTGGAATTAGATTTTAGCACTCATTTTTTGTGAACTGTATGTCCCGTCTTCTTTGATTTGATTGGACATCTTGATCATTTTGACATTGCCGAGCACTGTTAGACCGCTGAGGCAGACCGGCCTAAAAATGTAACTTGTAAATATTTTTTTGTCATCCTAAAAATAAATAGAGTAGTGTTTAATAGAGTGCATGCAGCATCAGGAATATCAAATATCTGAGGAGACGATTTGGTCACGTCTAATTATTGGAGGGGAATTGTCCCCCTCAATGTCTATGGTGGTTTCAGTCCTGTCACAAAGTATGGGCTTTCTAAGGTTGTTTAAAATGTTTTTTTCTTTATTTCATTGACTTGCTATTTTACATTATGCAGCAGAATATGGATCCTCTGAAGCTTCACGAGATTGACGAGAACCTGATAGGTACTGATGTGGCCCAGCTGAAGTTTCTGTGCATGAACCTGATTCCCAAGAAGCGTTTGGAGACGGTGATCGATGCCAAAGACCTGTTCCAGCGACTGGACGAGCAAGCACTGCTTGATGACCAGCTGCTTGTCCCTGAGCTTCTGATCACAATTGGGCGTCTTGACTTGCTTGGTATCCTGAAAACTTCGAAAGAGGAAGTGGATAGAAAACTGCTAGAACGTGACATTTCTAGTAAAGGTGTCTCACCCTACAGGTATGAAGAAAATCCCTAACCATCCGTAGATGTAGATTACTACAATTAAAAATCCACTCTTAAAGTGATTGTCTGATAGAGATAAGCAATATGACGTGCTAAACAAGATCCATAGAAGTCAAGAACACTGTCAATATCAAATCGTTTTCTTGATGTCACAATGTGTGTCTTGTTTTGTTTTCCTCTTCTCATCAGAAAGATGCTTTTTGAAATATCTGAGGACATGACAGAAGAAAACCTTCGCTCTGTAAAGTTCCTTTTGGTACCGGTACTTCCAAAGGCAAAACTAGGATCATCGGCTGTGAGTTTTATCTTAAGACCTGAAGTTATAATGTTAGTGCAGATTGCACACAAATAATAAATTATTGTGAAAGAGGAATATGCAATTGCTGATAAAGAACTACTTCGACTGCAAAACCTAGCTTTGTAAATGAACATATTATTTTTCCCATTTTATTTAATTACAGTAATTATGGGTTGCTCTTTAACCTGTTGTTTTATTTGAACCATACAGTCACTTCTAGATGTTATGATTGAGATGGAAAAGCAACAGAAGCTTGGGGAAGACAACCTCCATGAACTTTACAATATTCTAATGGAATGTAACAAACAGCTGGCCTGTAGAATAGAGGATTTCCAGAATATGGACCCAGAACAAGGTTACTGATAAAACCAAATTAATTCTCTATATCTGCTCTTCTCATTTATCCAAACATGTACAACAGTATTTTGTTTTGTTTCATTTTTGAAGAGACTCACAGACTCCCTCTACAGGAAATGTTAAATGATGAACAACTTTCTTTACCCATTGTAAGTAAGCCAAATCTTTGTCACACATAGCATGACACAAATCATTCTCATAATGTGGTTATTTTAAATTTTAGCGGTCTGGTGATCCCTGCCAAGGATTTATTTATTTTGCCTAACTGCTTTGAAATGGTTAATTTGGTAAATTTTAGACAGGATATGTTAAGAAAATGACATGCAAATGAAATGAATTACTAGGAAGTTTATTAACACTTACGGTAATCGTCCTTCTCCAATTTTCACCTCAAAATTTTGGGTAGGCTGTGCCTCCTTTGCCTCCCCCAATGAGCCGCCACTGATCTGGGTAATCTTAGAAAATTTGTAAAAACATTTACTCTCAAAATCTAAAGCAGTGTTTCTCAACCAGACTTTATATTGACCTTCAAGTGGTGAGCCAACAGAGAACCAAATTATTAGTAAAAATGTAAAAACTATTATTAGATTCTTCTCAGAAAACCATGTTTATCATTGTTGCATGTGACCCTGTTTTAATGTAGTCCAAGTCATATTTCATTGCCTTGCTTAGTGTCGATGATTTTAGGATTAGGGAATGTTACACAACCTGTCAATATTGGCATCACATTCCAATACAGAATGCAATGATAAATATACTGCAATTTAACGTATGATAATTGTTTCTCTTTCCTTCACATCGTGCCGTCAACACAGCAACTGAACATCGAGAGAGTGGAAGGAGGTGAGTTTTATATTTTACATTGCTGAACATGAATGGTCTTTTTAAATGTATCTATCTCTAACCTTATATGCTTTTCCTTAGAGAGAAGAGACTCTTCTGTTGGCTCGCTTTACACTGATTCAGACACTCCACCCAGGGTAAAAAAGACAGATTACTTTTTATTCTTAATTGTTTCATTGTTAAATTATGATTGAATGACAAACTATTTGATGCACCATTACTATAGATGTTTATTTCTATGGTTTCACATTCCTGTGTAAATGACAAACAAATGCTCAGCAGGCAGCACTTCTGGGTTCTGGTGAAAAGCTGTTTTATGTTAGCGCTTCACTCAAATTGAAATGAAAATGAACAAAATGGGTTTGAAAAAGATAATGATTATTTAAGGACACATCAAGGATTTCACATCAATTATGATTCATTTATGGATCAGGGTCATTATGATCAACTGTTTTAATAGAACCCAATAGTCCCACAGCTGATAGATTTGATTTTCATCAAGGCATAGGACATACTAGTAACAAAAGGCTGTTTTTAATTTCCATAGTTCCACCGCTGAGACAAATAGGATTTAACAATGATCTTCTATAAATAAGATGTGTGATTGTTGTGTACTGGCTATTTGTGTAATATGTAAATAAATGTCATTTTAATGTGATTTAGTCAGATGAATATTATTCCATGACTCAGCGGCCTCTTGGATTTTGTCTAATCATCAACAACTACAGATTTGAAGAAGCGACCTCATTGAGAAAACGTGAAGGCACTATGAAGGACAAAGGTATTTTGGGTATTAACCCTTTTTTATCTCATTTGTATTATTCCTTAAAATTGTGACTTCTAAATGAACACTTTCTCTCTATTTCTGTAGATGAGCTTTTAAGCTTGTTTCAGAGAATGCATTTCGAGGTTGAGGTGAGGGAAGATCTGCGAGCCTCAGATATAAGAGCTGTGATAAAGGAGTTTGCAAAAAAGGATCATACTCAAATGGGCGCTTTCGCCTGCTGTGTCCTCTCGCATGGAGAGAAAGGCGCGGTGTTAGGCACAGATGGGATACCCGTTGAAATCCGTGAACTCACACAGCCTTTTGCTGAATGCCACACACTACCCACCAAGCCCAAGCTTTTCTTCATTCAGGCTTGTCAGGGTAAGGAGAACCAGTACGGTATATGGACAGCAGATGGACAAGAGAACGATACAGAAGAAAGCACAATTGACGAAGAAAGCAAAATTGAAGAAGATGCTTCCGTTCCTGCAATGCGCAGGGTTCCCCTTGAAGCTGATTTCCTAATCGGAATGGCCACAGTAGAGCAATACATGTCCTATCGCCACACTACAGAAGGGTCTGTCTATATCCAGGAGCTCTGTAGACAGCTGCAGAACTGCCCCAGGTGAGTTAAAAACATAGGACTCAATCATGCCTTGAATGAAAGATATACACATGACTTCTTAGATGTGCCTTTGCTGGGTCTGTATAAAGTCATGTTCTAGTTCTGTGATGTTTACTTTGCAGTCTTTATAGCCTGGGAAAACCCAGACCACTTCCGGCAAATTTAGATTTGCTCTGCAAGTGGGTCTGGCAAAGAGCCCATTGAAACCCATTTCCAATCCGTCGAAATCGCGGCACCAATCAGAAACGTTGGGGCGGGCTTTACACGATGACGACAGAGCAGAGACGGTGACTGACGCAGATTTTGCACATTACAAAGATGGATGCCGCCGTGGAACATCACAACATCACTCGTTCGAATCAGCTATCGCGTCTGTTTCAAGCGATTTAAAATGGTCATTTTCGTTAACACAAACAGAGAATTGCTGAGAGTCTCGAGATGTTTCTCCGTCGCTCTGCATACGTCATGTCATTCATCGCTCTGATTAGTTTTAGATCTATCCGACGTCCGTTGGTGATGCCCCTGTGGAAATGAATTGTCTATGGAGCTTTGCCAGACCCTTACTCAGTTACAACTGAGAGTGGTCTGGGTTTTCCCAGGCTACAGTCTTTAGTTTCCACCAGTCATCCCATCCATTTCCACCAGTTTGGCCCATTTATGCAGATTAAGAAATGCTATTCAGACATGCACTTTCATTCAAAAGTTTGGCGTCAGTTTTTGTTTTGTTTTAAAATAAATTTTTATTTTTTATTCAGCAAGGACATTATGAAGGACACAAGGAATTATGTTCTTTGTGATGCGAGGGGAAATTATTTGGCAATGCTTTTGCGTTCTCTCGTAAAAGGGAACGCAAGACATATTTCCAAATAATTTTTCCTCCCATCTCATTTTTTTTTTTTTTTCACCATGTCGAGCTCCAGGCCCCTCCAATGCCTCTGGGCCCCCCTACACACTGTGCTCCTTTTCCGCTCCTAAGTGACAGCCCTGTTTACTCTACACTTCAGAGAAAATGCAGTGAGCACCAGGGAGGCAATAGAGAGCCTGTCTCTTTCTAAACCTTACTTCAGTAGTGTCTTTACTACACAGTGTTTGTCAAATACTTTCTTATTTGTATGCCTTTTAAAGATACACTGCCTCCCTTGCCTCCTTGGAGAAAATGCTCCTGTTGAATATTCACGATGGTTTAATTTAGATGATGGATCCATATTAAAGTCTGCTTATCTGCTTTTTCTGATAGAAACGAGGATATCTTGTCCATCCTGACAAAGGTAAACCGTGAAGTGAGCTTCAAAGTTTTGAATGGCTTCAAGCAGATGCCTGAACCTCGATATACCCTCACCAAGAAGCTGGTTCTTCCCATGGACTGAAGCTGCTGATTGACTTTTGGTATGACTGGATTTATGCTGGACAAGTTTACATTATTCTGTTACTCAGAATATATATTAATCTTTCAGGGAGGATCGAGGCACTTTGGTACTATAGTCATATTGATCTTGCTATCTCTTAGAGTCTGGTCTTAATTATTAAATAAGGTTTTGAGATTGTTTACTGCACAGAGTTATGGAATTTGGTTATGTTTAAATAAGAGTAAAAACATTTATATTTGTTAAAGGGCACAATTATTTTTAAAATATATCATGTGATTTCTATACCAGCAGTCTAAATAATGTAGTTTTGAATGCTGTTGTTAATGCAGATCTATTGATATTTCTGAAAGAACTAAAAACCTAGAGAGTATAAATTTGTTAAAGACTTTAAAATGGTAAGAAATAATTGATGTATAGAAAATAATAAACTAATTAGACCTTCTTAAAGTCTTTTTTTTTTTTTTGCCTGCAATTTTAAGTGTCATTTCTTTTTCTTAGATTTTAAAAAGGGAGAGTTATTTTGTTAAATATGACATTTCTAATTTGTAAAATGTTTTGTAGGAATATTGAATGTATTGACTGTTTCCTCAAATGACAGGAGTATTAATGTATTAAGACTTCAAATACTTTAAGGGCTAGGGACATATAGGAACATTTGATCATTAATGGTTGTTTTTCCAAACCAATTTTGTTTAGCTAGTTTTATCGTATGGGTTTTATGTTTAACTAATAAAACAGTGTTTTATTTGTGGTATAAGTGCTCGCACTCTGTTTGAATAATGCAGTCCTTTATAGAAATTATGATTGAGATGGAAAAGCATCAAGCTTTGTGATGACGACCTGGTTGAACTTCACAACATTTTGTAACCATGCGAGTATCCTCATACGCATTGGAATACATATACATATGTTTAATACCATATCACTTTAATTTTAAATCTTTTGGTTGTGTTTTCTTCGGATTTTGGTGGAGTATAGGGTAGGCCTACTGTACATCACCCTCTGTGTGAATAAATATGTCCTTACTGAGAACTTAACTCTTAAACGTATGCGTTCAAACAAAATAATTATTGTAGTAATTAAATACCGACACATGTTATGGTGGCTTGGTGTCTGTCTGAAACCGGTTTCATAAGAGGGTACTTCATATAAAATTGCTTGACTTCCAGGCTTTGGTTTCTTTTAAAGCTATGGTTTCTTTCAAAGCTATTGTCATGCTATACCTGAACCAGGTCATCTGTTGCATGCTCAATAATGAAGAGCCACTGCTGGCTGTTGGCCGGTTCACAGACAAGGCTTAAGCCTAGTCCTAGATTAGACAAATCTTAAAATAGGTCACTGCCAGTAATGTTTTTTTTTTTCTAACGCACATGTATAAAAGTCACTTAAATGTCCTAATTAAAACTAAGGCCTTCATCTAAACCCTGTCTGTGAAACCGGGCCTTTGTTTAGAGGAAACACAGGCATATATCATCCCACAACATCTTGACCTGGGATTTTCAAACTGGAGCCCTGGGTGCCCCTGGTGGCTTCAAGAGGGTGTTAGGAGTTCCATGAAAAACTTCAGAGAAAAATGTTGTAGAGATTAATAATAATAAAAGGTATTATAACAAAATAAGCTATGCAATTTGACATAACTGAAGTTTTATTCTGATTTCTGGTCTTTAATGATGAGATTAATGGCTCTTTAGTTTGTTTTTATGCTTCTTTTGAAATTTATATATCTATCTATAGTGTCAAATTATTAGAAAATAAGAATAGAAAGTACTCTATATTCCAGACATATATATTTTATTATTTCAGTTTGTTTGTTTTCGTTTACTGTATAAATGTACACAGTTAAGAAAGGGGTCTCTCGTAAAGGAACATCATATTTAAGAGTGTGTCGCGTCAAAAAGTTTGAAAAACCCTGCCATGGCTTGTTCGACTTCATACAGTATGGGGTTAGAATTGTTGCATTATTCTAAATAAATAGATTGTGATTCACAAACAAATGTAAAAGTTTCATAAAAAATATATACACAACTCACAAATAAATAAAATGAGATTTGCCAATAAAAAAATATATTTACAAATGTTTTTGTCACAAGCACAACTCTGCCTGGCATTTATTTGTGAACCGCTTTCTGTGCATTTGTAAATCGCTGCAAACATTTGTGGATTTTGAAAAACTTTTTAGCGTCGACGTAGCCTGGGAAAACCTTCTCTGTTGAACTTTCTCTGCAAGTCCGCCCATTCAAGCCCATTTACAACTTTTCCAAATGGAGGCACCGATCACAAACTTTGAGGCGGGCTTGGCACGATGACGATCGCTCTGATTGGGTTAAGGTCTATCCAGTTGCTCCCAGAGGCATTTGAGCGACGTCCGTTGGTGACGCCCCTTTGGATATGGGCTGTGAATGAACCCGAATGAACCTTCCCCAGATCCACTCTCTCAGTTACAGAAAAGGTCTGGTGTCAACCAGTGTAGGATTTTTCTGTACGTCGAGGCTAGAAGCAGACGGCTCTGGCTAGAAGAAGTGTTCCAAAATCCACAGATGCGTGAGGGGATTTACAAATGCACAATAAGTAATTCACAAATGTGTGCAGCGATTTACAAATGCACAGAAAGCGGTTCACAAATAAATGCCTGGCAGAGTTGTGTTTGTGACACAAAACGCATTTGTAAATATTTTAAGTATATTAATATTTATTTTTAGTTTATGCAGCCAACGCGCGAAAGCACATTTGAATTTAGCAGTTGATCACGTGATGCGCTGACCGTTCTAATCACACTCGTACGCTCCAGGGACCAGCCAAGATATAAGACTGATAACATCGGTGTGATCGTACGTGTGAAAGGGTTTTTAATGAACACAACACCGCATTCCACAGTTCGGAACGATTCCCCATCGAATCATTAAAGGGGGGGTACAATGGTGTTTCATGTATTCAGAGTTGTTTACAGTGTTAAAGAGATGGATTCTCATGCTAATAATGGCCAAAGTTTGAAAAGTTATTTTGAACGAATAACAGAGAATTTCTGTGCTGAAAATCACACTTCCGGATTGCAACACGTTTCGGCTGGTTTTTTTCAATCGTAGATCTAATGACGTAGACCAGAGTGGAACTCCTTATATGAGCATTGCTCTCGGAAAAGCGCGTTCACGCACACGTCGACCAGAGGAGAGAAAGACCGCGCTCATCGGCGCATAGACATCATATATCTCTATATAATATGCATCGACGCGCTACTACCGGAAATCATCACCAGCAGCGCTAAATAGGAATGGTTGATGTCAAGAATGTCTCCAAAAAAGTGTGTTTTGGGATGTGAGGGAAAGTTTACCTTGTTCAGCTTCCCAAACAACCCAGTGTTACTGGAACAGTGGATGCAGTTTGTATTTCCGGGACAGCAAAGGTGTGTGGCAAGTGCGGTTTTGTGTTCTGGTCATTTCAGTGACGAATGTTTTATTAACAAGGCCGAGGTCGTCGCTGGATTTGCAAACCAAATACTATATATATATAGTAATATGGCCTACCGCACCACGATCGATAATAAGCAAACCTTCCCGCGCGCTCCCGCTTGACTCTATAGCTCCGCCCACGCCCAGAATCAAGGACCTCGGCTTTTTCCGGTTAGAATCGGAAAGCTGTATTTTTATTTTATAAATATGATGAAACTAAAGACTTTTTGGAGATATGAAGGACGCACTATTACTCTATAGGTACTAAAGATTAACATGAGATTGACTGAAACTAAGTATTTTACCCCCCCTTTAAGTCATAAAACACGTTCATGGTGCCAATCCGGCTAAAGGATCCCCCCCCCCCCCCCCCCCCAAACCACTCCCCGACACACTTTTTGCGCCTGTGACTGTCTAATCTCACACCTGCGATGCCGAACAGCAGGAAATATTTCTCTTGTTCCCCAAACTTAAGATCAAATGGCCAATAAACCCCTGTGGTGACCGGACCCCAATAAATCCACAGCCTTATCCGGAAACGAAGGGTGCTAAGGCATTCCCATGGCCCGTAATCACCCCAGGCCCAGACACCTCTTTTCTGTAGCTGTAAATTCCAGAGACATTTGTCTCCTAAACCAAAAGAGACTTCAATTAACCCGCTCGTTTCCAGCAAACAACGATGTCAAAATTGCTTCCAATAAGATGAAGCGATCACCAGTATTTACCTCATAGGCCTATATCTTATGTGTTCTTTCTTTCTATGTTTAACATTGCAGCGTAGACTATTCGTGGGCTTTTCTACCTCAATTATAGGAACTATAATCACCAGACGTTGCCTTATACATGTATATATTTTGTATCATGCATGCTTTATTTATATTACCTAAGTTATTCCTGTGTTAAACATTTATCACACATTCTTACTATAACTTACCTCAACTAAACACATGTTATTTGGTACATACTTGATGGGTAGATGATTTCTAGAATTTTGAAATAAAGTAGATGTTTGTAGGATGCACCATATTTAAACTATAAAGTTGGCTTATTAAAGCGTTTAACTAAACTCTCAGGAGTTTGGGCACACGCGATCATGTGGACATTATGCTAATTACATGCAAGAACCGGAGAACTGGGCGTAGGTCCCGCCCAAGACGATATCTGATTGGCTGACAGCCTGACACCCTCGGAAGGATGGGTCAGATGGACACGCTTATAACCCAATGGCAAACAGTTTTGCTTTGCATGTTGCCTTGCTTTTGCAGTGACTTTTGCTCTTGCTTTGATTTGTGCGGACCTTTCCATCGTCCAGCGTGCACGCTTACAAGCTCTTCAAACCACCAAGAGCTCTCTCAAAATTCATCAACTCTTCCGTAAGAGTTTCGTTGAACTTCGTCAAAGAAAACCCTCCCAGAGTCGCTCCAGCTCCTCCAGACTCAGTGGAAATTCCGTTGCATAGCAACCCGCAATCCAGGATAACCTGCACACGAAGCGCCACTCGGCAAAGCCAACCATTCACCATCGAGTGCTGAGATTCCCTCCGCACGCGCTCTCAGGAGCATCCAAACGCAAGTACAATCTCTTGATTCTTTGCTGAACTGGTGCAAATCTTAAGCAAACGAACTAAGATGAAAGTGCTAGTAGATTGATTTTCTCTCAGGTTGCGGTCATGAAATAGTGTCTAACGCTAGACATTTGGGACTCCATGATTCACACTCCGTTAATATCACTTTTCTCTGTCACTGTTTGAATGAATGTTTGTGTGGTTTCGTTAGATTAGTTTGTGTGTATTAGAGTAGTTCAATAAAGTCTTGGTTGATTTTAGAGCCCTGCATTTCAGCCCGAGCCCGACGGGCCCCGACTTATTTACGCCCCTAGGGCCGGGCTTCGGGCCAATTTTCACGTCATAGTTCACACGCGGGCCGGGCCTCGGGCCTGTTTTAGGCTTATCCTTCTTTTTATAGCCTATTTCAGACATGTATTAAAATTAAATATGAGAAGTTAACGATGGAAAAACAAACATAGAACGACGTTTTAAACCTATCACACTGACATATGACTGACACATGACAGTCTGCTCGCGCTCGCGCACACACACACACACACGCACGCACACAGGTTTCCCGGCGGCGCGACCCAAGATTTGCGCGACCGGCTCGCTGTTTTTAGTGTCCCCGCCAGCAGCAGAAGTATAGCGACCGTGACTTCAGCGCAGCTGGAATAGTTCAAGATAGTTCGGGCTGACTGGATTAAAACCTTCCACTGTGGATGCTGTGATTTTTCTTCACGATGCTCTGTAAGAAACTGTTCTTAGCCATGTTAGGGGGCTGTCTTGTTGGCTTTCGTTTGAAAACGACTTTATTTTCATCAGTCTGTTGGAAACTATTGGAAATAAGAATGGCCATGTTCTGTAGTGAAGACTTGATTTTTGAGGTAAGATAATGTGCATGTTTGTTTTTAATTTAATGCCATTTATTTGATTTGTTTATAGGCTATAGCTCATTTCGTTTGCGAGCGCTGTTGCGACTGCGAGCAGCAGAGCAGTTTGCCTCAGCTTTTAAAAAATGATAATAAACGTTTAAACTATAACTGTCTATGTGTGATATGCTTAAGGTGTTTTATGGATTTTATTGTAGCCAAGTAAAGTGTTGATTTGAGAGGCTAAATGGATCAAACATGTTTAACTCGCTGTCGACTGCTTGGTCGTCAATAAAAAACAAAAAGAAACGAACATTTGTCTAAATTAACTTAATAAAGAAATGATAAGAAACATAACTAACAAAACGGAACTATTTTAATGGCTGCAAATAGTTAGTTTGCCCTAGACCAGGCTACATGTAGCCTATATTAAAAAAAAAAAAAAAAAAAAAAAACGGGCTCGGGTCGGACTCGGGCTGATAATTATGATGAGCTGTCGGACACGGGCCGGGCTAGGGCCTGAGCGTCTCGGGCCAGGGCCGGGCTAGGGCCTAGATTTGAGGCCCGTGCAGGGCTCTAGTTGATTTTACATACAAGTGTATTGTGCTGTGTGCTTACAAGTTACTGCCTTAAACTGTATCGTGTTACCTTGCTCATAATCAGTGATCATCTTTTTATTATATTATTACCGTAGGCCACGGGATAATATTCTGTCTAGAATTAATCAAATACCCTAATCTCAATTTACTGGTGCACATAAAGTAAATAGTTTAAATAAATAGTAAATAAATAAATAGTTGATAAAGTGTTAAATATTAATTCTGAATCATTTGCATATTAATTAGGTTCTTTATTCACTGCAATTCAATCACCCTTTGAGTTTATCCTAGTTCCCTTACACACTTTTCTTTTCACATTCATGAAAACCAAAAATAAAATTTCTATATCAAAGTTAAGATTCACATAACATTTGATAAAATCACAAACGTCCCACCAAAATGTCAAAATGAGAGAGAGCAGTTTTTTTTTTTTTTTTTAAAAAGGTAAAGTTTCAGCTAATTCTTAAGTCTCTTGAGAGAGCACTTATTTGGGTAAAACCTATGAATTAACTCAAAGGTAATTTCTCTAATTTTGTTATCAGGTATTTGTGAGGTAGGCTAATGTTGTCCAAAGTTTTTTCCAGGGAATGTCACTTAAAACCATTCCATGTAAGTAATTGCATATGGCAGAAACCGACTCCCCCTGAAACACGACTCCAATTTCTTATCGGTTTTTGTTGTTGTTCTTATTTAGATGAAAAAGGCACTGTTTTAATGTCTTACACAGATTCCACTGAGTGACAAAACATGTTAAAAAAAATCCTTTAAAAAGCATGAGAATTGCAAACCCTTTTGGACTAACATGAATTCCATGCTTTAAGAACTCAGAATAATTACAAATTTAACCATTTTGGTTGAAAAGTTGAGATACAAAAATAATTACATTTTTAAACCAACTAAGAAAAGAGATTTATGTCTAATCTATACAGTAGGTCCTTATTATTCCAAATGATATAAGAGTGAGGTGTAAAATTGTGTCTGAAGATGAGGGACCAAGCTAACATTTGCCTATGAAAAGAGATAATTTGATAGGGATTTTCATTATGTTATAATTACAGGTTAATAAGAATTTAAAAAAAAAAAAAAAAGTTTGGAAAAATAATAATATTAGGGATCAGATTCCATAGATGCTGGCTTATTAATAACGTTCTTTATCCAATTTAAAGCTTGGAAGAGCAGGATTTTTTTTTAATATAACTCTGATTGTATTTGTCTGAAAGAAGAATGTCATATACACCTAGGATGGCTTGAGGGAGAGTATTAGTTTTAATTTTTGGGTGAACTTAACCCTTTAATAAAGATAAAGAATAAAGAAGTTTTGTGGTCAGTCAAAGGGGTACAGAGCAGCTTCAATGGGCTGAACAAAAAGTTGCAAAAGTTTTTTTTTTACAGGTTTACTGGGCTACTCACACTTTCAGTTCCGCTAATGCTTATCTGTTTTTAAAACAGTAAAGTCTTTCTTTTCATGTAGTCGCTATGTTATATTGTATCATGGTTATCAAAATAAAATGTATTTAGAAACATTTTTAAGTAGGCCTACCGGTAGTATCTAGCAAATGTTGAACTTTATTCTTGAACTTTATACAAACAGACGCTGTATTAATTTAAGCAGTAACAGTCAGTACATAAAGTATTACATTGAAAAGTATCTGAAACGTCTGTGTATTTGACAAATATTGCATTTATTTCACTTCAGCTGTGGTAAAGTCTCCAAACACAGCACAATCGTCACTACGGGATTCAGAAAGTGTCCGACTTCACATCTCTGTTTGCAGCTCCTCCCGCCTGCAAGCGGTAACTCTCGCCGATAGATAGGAGATATTCTTTGTGGCGGCCATTTAACTTTCTTTCGAAGGGCGGATATTCTCTCCCTCTCTTTCCATCTCACTCTCCCAGACTCCCACTCCCTCTCTGCACTCCACACATGCGTCCACAGAACACCTGCAAAATATATCCGACTAGACTGATCTGCATTGTTTCATAAGCCAATCTTGCACTTTTCTTCGAGTTGACGAGGTAAAGTACTTACTGTTTACTCATTCATATGTTTACGTTTATATTTTTGTATGCACAAAAGCGCGCGAAAAACTTCCTGATTCACTGACTCCACGCACTGGCACTGCGCACAGTGTTTTTTAATGTTGCATGTTTTGGTTTAAAGCCGTGTATTGGATACTATTATATTATTTGTTGATATACAAGCATGATTCTGTTGATATTACGGGTTTTCTTTTCTTTACTCTCAGATGGATGAAACTGTCCATGTCAGCAACAATGATCAGAAAAATCAGGCTAACGTTACCAAGAATAAGCAAAATAAGGGCAAAGCATCAGATAAATCACAAATAAAGAAGGTTGTAGTAAGGAGGAAATCACAAGTAAGATTTTCATTTAATTAAGACTAGAAATGTCCTGTTATTTTTTTTATAGATGCATGCTATTTGAGAAAATTATATTTCTGAACCATTGTAATATATTATTATGCTATAAGCAGTATTTTTTTATTTTTTTTTTAACCATATAGAGAGCCAAAGAAAACCTACACCAATGTGTTCAAAATACTTTACCTAAAAGAAAGCGGGAGCCCCTTCAACCCACCGGCAATATTTCTGACCATTACCCTAAAAAGAAGCATGCAGGTAAGTCATTTACAATCTGTGTTATGTTAGTAAACTAGAATATATGCCAAGCCTAGCCTTCTCCTAAACTGTCCTTATTTTCACAGTGGCAAAGCAGAATGAATTTTATTCCATGTCAAATAGACCCTGTGGATATTGTTTGATCATCAACAACTATAACTTTGAGGGTCCGTCACTTAAAAACCGGAAAGGGACAGACAAAGATAAAGGTATTTTGGGGTGTTTGAGGGATACGAATTTCTAAATTTGTATATGTAGTGTATGCATATTGCATACAGATCCCTACTTTAAAGTCACCATGAACTAAAAATGTAGTCTTAAATATGTCAAATATGGCTTTATGATGAAGACCTAACTATACATTTGACTTTGTCTCCTAGATAATCTTACCAGAGTGTTTGGGAACATGTTTTTCGAAGTTGAGGTGCGGGCCGATTTGCGAGCCTCGGATATGGAAAATGTGATAAAGGAGTTTGCAGAGAGGGATCACTCTCAGATGGATGCCTTCGTCTGCTGCATCCTCTCCCATGGAGAGAAAGGCTCTGTTCTGGGAATAGACGGAAAACAAGTTCCGATTTGTGAGCTCACACAGCCTTTTGCTGAATGCCGTACGCTAGCTAGCAAGCCCAAGCTTTTCTTCATTCAGGCCTGCCAGGGTAATAAGGTCCAGCAAGGTGTGTGGATGGCAGATGGACAGGAGAGCACCACAGAAGATGAAACATTTGAGGAGGATGCTTATATTTCTGCGTTGCACAGTGTTCCTTTAAAGGCGGATTTCCTAATCGGAATGGCCACAGTAGAGCAATACCAGTCCTTTCGCCACACTGAAGACGGGTCTATCTATATCCAGGAGCTTTGCAAGCAGCTGGAAATTGGCTGTCCTCGGTGAGTTGGGGTCTTTATTTAGATCATTTTTGCATTTGGTGTTAACATCCATTTTTTGTGAGTTTATCATCTTGGAAACACATTGTGGTGTTATCATTCAAAGCACCATGAGTGCATATGGCTATATTGCATTTAAACACTAATATGTATTGATGTGTCCACAACCTACTCATGCAACTTGTTTGTATCTCTTTCTTTTTTTGACAGGAAAGAGGATATGCACTCAATTTTGACAAGGGTGAATAGAGCAGTGAGCTCCCAAATCATTCAGCGTTCCAACAAGCAGATGCCTGAGGTTCGCTACACTCTAACCAAAGTACTGGTCCTTCCCATGAAGAAAACAACCTCTTAACAGCTAAATTGTAAAATTTTATAGTTTATGATGGGTTAAAAAACCAAGGGTTAAAGACCAAGTCATAATGGTTGATAACCATTAGTTAATAATTGACCTCATATAGAAGTCCACTGCTTTATTTAAATAACTAGCTGACAAATCAGAGGCATAGAACAGCTCTGTGACAAGAGGTTAAATCAATTGGAGATCAGGAGATATGGTTTTTCTGTATTTATACGTATTTCTGTATTTTTCAACCTGGGACCCACGTGAACTGCGTTGACATCGACGTCGCCACAAACAATTAATAAACAAACGGCAAATGCTGCGTTTCCTAATGGCTTGCTTTCGGTGGCTCCAACTTGCGGCTCTATGCCGTATATATCCTTAGTGTCTCAAAAAGATCACTTGTCAAGTGTCAAGCACGTGATCCACAAGTGCTGTACATTTGGGTCGCTTAAGTGCATTTGAACAATGAACATGCGGCAACCTCTTCCAAGACTCATTTATATGTAGTCAACACGGCGTCATCTCTGCGGGTCTGCTCTATGGTCTACTCTATTAGAAAGCACAGAAATTAAGACAGCCATAAATATATTACTATTGTTATTATACTGTTGTTCTTTTATTCATTTATATTTTTAATTTTTATATTGGATAAAATTATAGTGGGGTTAAGTTTTCTTTCTTTTTTGTCTTTACTGGATCACATCCCTGAATACATTTTGTAAATGTTTTTATATTTGATTGAACATTAATAAGTGATTACTCATCTTAAGGAATTGGTGTCTTTATTAGAACAGTGTGAATGGATGTTTCGGAATTTCAGTTAAATGTATTGTAAGTTAAAACTGTTTTTTTTTTAAACGTGATAAATACTTTCCATCCAATACTTGAACTAAATTTTTGCTGACATATTTTATCCCTTAAAGTGAGATTGAATACTCTATATAGCCAATTGTTGGCACTGGGCACAAACCGCTGTTTTTGCTATTATAGTGTATTTACTATAGTGGAAATGTGCTTTGTGATGCCTACATTTGACATACAGTTTACTGTTTCTGTTGGTCCTACCCAATGACATGTTTCTGTGTTGATGAATTTTTATTTTAACTTCATGATGTCGTGCATTTCATTGAGTATTTAACCAGGGTTTTGGATTTAAGAATTTTAAAGACTTTTTACATGCAGTTTACATGCACGGTTTGTGTAATAATATGCACATATCTGGAAAAACCCTGTGCTTTAAGCACGAGTTTGTCATTAAAAAGTGAAAAACAAATTGGTTTCAAATGACTCATGATTCTCTTCACTTTTACAGATGTGGCAAATATGCTGTGTTACAAATAACATGTAATTCCTGTGGGTGGTAGACATGAGCTAACTGTTTCTGTGATATATATATATGGATATCTCAATCAGATTTTTGACTTTTTTTGGAGATATCTGCCTTTAGCTTTGTTTCTGGGAAAAAATTAAATGAAGATACATTAAACTACTAACAATTAATCATTTGATACAATGCACTTATTGTGTACATTAATGGGTTTACATTGTACTTATATTTTAAAATTATCGGAATGTAATTAAAGCTATAAGTAATTTATTTATTATTACACTGTTGACTCTTCCTAACAATTGTACCTAATGATTTTTTTTTATGTAGGTAGTTATTAAAGGATTAGTTCACTTTTAAAATGCAAATTCTGTCATCATATACTCACCCTTAAGTTGTTTCAAACCTGTATGAATTTCTTTCCTCTGCTGAACACAAAGGAAGATATATATATATATATATATATATATATATATAAATATATACTATGGAATATATATAATATAAAATATATACAATGGAAGTCAATGGGAACCAGAAACTGTCTGGTTACTGACATTCTTCTAAATATCTTCCTTTGTGTTCAGCAGAGGAAAGAAATTCATACAGGTTTGAAACAACTTAAGGGTGAGTATATGATGACAGAATTTTCATTTTAAAAGTGAACTAATCCTTTAAAAGACACCTAATATAAAATCCCTAGCTACATTTGACACATACCACTCCTGTCATCCTACCTGACGCCATGTTTCTGTGTAGACTTAATGTGTATTGCAGGTATATATTAAATTGCATTCCATTTTTGCATGCAGTAATACACCATATTAAAATATTATTTATTATAAAATAATTAAAAGAGTGTATTTATATAGGGTACAGAAAGTGTACATAGAAAAGTATAAACATTTTGTATAAAGAAATGTGTAAAACGTCTGCAAAAATACAAGAATTAACCACTGTTTATAAAAAAGTACTTATGACACTTGGAAAAACAAATTGATCTCAAATGGCGTTTGATTCCCTTTAAGTAAACCGTTTTGGCCCTGATTTTTTTTAAAGTCCTTTAAGAACATGGAAGAATAAAGTAAACAAGCTGTATATATATTTTTGAGATTCTCTTAGAAATTATCCCATATTAAGATGTATAAAAAAGACATATTGAGCCATCTTGGCATGACATGTTTCAGTGGTTCACTGGCTGCAGGATCAGTTTCATCCTCATGGCGACTTCATGGACAGGCATTTGTTTGCAACTGATCCCCTCACGGCTAACCTCATTATTCACATAAAGCAGGATCGTCTGGATGTCTGCACCCCTGGGGACAAAAAAACAATATTGTTTATTTATTTTTTGATAGTAGATATAGTTCTGATTTTGTGTATGTTATTGATTTCAGTACACATTATTTTCCTTTATCATTTTCTCTACTTTGTATACACAAATTTTCATGATGAACATAAAACTGCTGCATGAAATCTTTGTTACAAACTTACAGTGGACAATGTTCCTCTAGGTTTCGGCAAAGTGACTGAATAAACCAGGAGCCCTCTTTTGTCTTTCTGTAAGAAAGGTGACCGTCAGTGGTTGACCTGGCAATGAGGAAATCTGTGTCAGCCGGGATTGTGATATCAAAATCATCACCATCCACCTCCATCTCTGACTCTCCATCTTCTGGAGCATCCGCTTGGACTTTCACACGATGTTGTTGTTTTCCCCCACGACATGCCTGTATAAAAAACAGTTTGGGCTTGCCGACTAGGCTTTGGCAGTAAATGCCAGTGAAAGGCTCCCGTATTTCATCAACAGAAACAACAACACCATCGCTTCCACAGACTCCTTCTTTTATGCCATGGGAGAGGACACAGCATACAAAGCAGTCTCCATCTACTGTCTTCCCCAGGTCTGTGAGGAGATTCTTCATTTCAGCTGCAGTTTTATTTCTGTGCACCACCACCTCAAACCCCAGCCAGCGGAAAACTTTGGCAAGAGACTCTGGGGATGAAAAGAGAGAAAATAAGCAACTCCATAAATTCATCAATATAAAAAAATTATAAATAAATAATATTTATAAAAATGGACAAATAAATATTATAATTTAATGAAAACTAAAAATATTTATAAATGTATAAGTCTATTAATATTTAGAACTATTAAAACAAATCAAACAATTTTCTTTCCGGAATTTGTTTCTTATAGTTTCCTTTACACAATAAGTGTAGATAATCCTGCTTATACCATGGTCTTTTTCTGCCATTGACAATTTAAAGCTGTTATTGATGTTTTTCGGCATCAATACTTAAAAAAAAAGCTAGCACATTAAGATAGAGCGGTGATCAAACTGACTGGAACTAGCAATGCATTAACTGTTTTACTGCACACCTTTCAGCCAATCAGAATCAAGTGTTTAGACAGACCACCATGGTATAACTCAAAATAGTGGTTACACTTTATTTTTAAGATGTCCTTGTTACAGTGTATACACATTTAAGTACTGAGTAATATTAACTAACAACAGATACTTTAAAGGGTTACGATAAAGGTTTGGTATATGGTTAGTTGCACGTAATCATGCATAATGTATAGTTAGTACTTTAGTAATTACATGTAACATGTAACAAGGACACTGCAAAATAAAGTGTTACCAAAATATCTAATGCTAAATACAATGCAAAATTTTTAAAAAAACAAACTTTGGTCCTCATCTGATCCGCTTCTTTCCTTCATGGACGTAAAATTGACATTATTGATGATTACGCAGACACCACGTGGAATTCGTGCTATTTTGTATTGAGAGACCTGAAATAAAAGCACATATACATCAGTGGTACAGAACATACTTGAGTGCAGCATTTACATTACTTTGAATATATGAGCATCAAATATTGACATCACCTGTACTGGAGAATCAAAAATGGGATGACCCTTTAACGTTGGGAAAGCATCCAAAATAATATTCCCTCTTAAAAGGTCTATGAATTTGCGACAAGTTTCCTCCCCCTTTCCCATGAGTTTGTCAATTAGGTCGATGACTGTCTTCTCTCTTTCAGAAATATCTTTGAGGTTCATGTAGTCACGTTGAGTAATAAGACTAGCCTGATGCACAGCCTGCAAGATGTGTCCGGCATCTACAGATAAAGTCTCTATGAGGAAGACTTTATGTTCGACAATTCTCTTAAGGGATTTTTTGTCCATTTTGCAAAATCAACACTGATGAACTGGAGAGAAGAAGAACACAGATGTTAGTTTATGTCAGAGCATCTTCAGTACAGTAAATTGTTCATATTCACTTCAAAGCAAAGAAACATGCTATACAATAATACAAAGTTGCAAAGAGTCAATAACCTAATAATGGCCAATAGCACGGACATGGACAAAGTGAAATAAAACCTCTGTTCATACATTATTAACAATAAGTAACGCAAACCAGGCAAGTGGCAGCTTGTGCATGCAAGTTTAAAAGGACTTGATGTTCACAAGGAAACAATTTCATGTTACAGCGTTCAGGTGAGCAATAAGTTCACTATTATGTTTTAAATAGATTAATCTAGCCTACAGCTCGATATCAGATATGCTAAATATAATACTTATTTGACAATTGCTTTAATAACGTGTTTATAACTTTAATATTCAATCGTTCGGTTTAAGATTATCTGACGAACCGAAAAAAAATAATGTACTTCCTATTTGCTTTGCTTTCATTTTCTCTTTATTACAATAGGCTAATACTGTAGCTTCTATTTATTTGCACTACTTAGCCTACATCACAGTAATACAAATCGTACAAATCGCAAACATCGATCTATCTAATTTGCAATAAGATATTAGCTTAGACGCTTGATTTGAATGTATTTGTTATATAAAACACCGACCTTCTTTGTCAGATGAGACTTTCCCTCGCAGAACTCGAAGGCGCGCGAGGATGAATGAGTGTGGGGTTGCCAGATATTCTGGGTTGCCTAGTCTTCTGTTGGTTGGACTTCTGTGAATGATCAATAAAAATGTCCTACCCTTTTACTAACCTTTAGGAAAATATTGATAGTCAGCCTCAGGAAGTCAAGCTACATTTTGTATGAGTATTTTTATTTTGTATTCATTTTTTGTGGGGCACAGGTTATATACTTTGTTGTGCTGAAACCTACTTTCCATGTTAGGTTAATCTATTAATTTCTCATTATTCTCACAAAGAAAACAATGTACCGGTAGTTGAAAATAAAAAGAATATGGTGTAGACTGTAGATGGTCATTGACATTCAAATGTTTTGTCTCCGTAACCAGGGTTCTATTGAACAGTGAACTGTTATGGATGTGGATAGCATTGGTGAGTTTGGTTCCCGTTTACATTAATTCATGATGAAAATGGCAGAAAATGTCTGTGTAAAGTGTATCAAGAATAATAAATAATGCTGAGTAGGATCTGTAAATAATAATGTATTTATTAATTAATTATTATAGGCTATATATTGTCCGTGTTTACAATGGAATCTATTTCTCTACGGTTATCCTCTTTTCTGTACAAATTCAGGCCGATGCAATATTGAACATAAAGTACATTTATTGATCAAAATCCCATCAATGTGTTCAAACTTTTAATTTATTTATCATTATTCATATTTCTCCCACAAAAGGTTTGAGTGAGGTTCGTCCCGCAGTGTATCGAGCTGCTCTAAAGCTTCGCTCATTACAAAAACTATGTCAGAGTAAGTTTTTCTGTGTTTAACTTTTTCTTGTGAATGCAGCAGGATGCTTTTATATAACATTATATAATCTCGCACACTTAATATCTCATTGATGACTCTCTTTTTCAAACTCCAGTGCACCTGGTGTCACTGCAGGATTTGCGTCCAGTTTTAAATACTTCATGTTCTGGGGAATCAATGATTAGTCTTGCTCAAGAAGACGTACAGCAGCTTCTAGAAGAGCTATTCCAGAGCATTTCACATGAACTTCCAGTACCTGAAGCCACAGATCAAACCACCAGGCTTCTCTTTAAACTGTTTGACAGGTGAGGGGTGACACTGATTCATATTTTTGTACTTATGCATGCTTGATTTAACCTTGTTTTCTTTTAGAGAGCAAACCGGGGTTATTCTGCTCAGGTCTGTGGAGGCCGCGCTGATCGCCCTCTGTGGAGACGCTCTCTCAGCTAAACAGAAGGGTCTGTTCTATACATTCACTTGATTTGTATCGCTTATTCTGATTCTGTCTAGCTTTCAGAATGTATTAATGTTTCCGATCTTAAGTGTTCAGGGTCTGTGCTTGTGTCTCTGCAGCTCTGTTCCGACTGGCTGAGAGCTACAGTGGGAATCAGGAGAGCAACAGGGGCTCCATCAGTCGAAGTGCACTCAGAGTCCTGCTGGAAGACCTCAGCCAGGTGAGAAAAGCAACAGTTTTGATCCAATTAGAGACACTTCTAACAAATACTAACACATTTCTAAATTAAAATCATCTGGTTAAGGTTCCAGCAGTGGTTCAAGAAAACCATGTGTTTGGCCATACTGAAACTGCAGTGTCCTCCTGCTTCAAAGGGGTATTGTACATTCTCCTAACACACACACACACACACACACACACACACACACACACACACACACACACACACACACACACACACACACAATATATATATATATATATATATATATATATATATATATATATATATATATATATATATATATATATCAACCAAACAATATTCAGACAGATATAATTTTAGATTTTTTTTTTTACTACTGGGCGCAGGACACCATAGTTCATTTATGTAAGTGATGATCGCAAAATAAAGTCAATTGTGACATATTATACCCAAAAAGTATTCATACAGTGGACTACCAGTAAAATTTATAAAAATTTGAGACCCAAACTTATTCAGACACTTTAACCTGACTATGTTTTCATTAAGTTTTTTTTTCCTTCTTTTCTTTAATTGCTAATGTGACCTTTTTACACCACAGACTGAACAAAATGAAGCAGTGTTTGGTAATCGGTTGACCTAAATTGGTATTATCTGTGTATGTAACAGCTGACAGCTCTTCAACCTAACTTATTTGTGAGACAGTAACAGAAGGATGGCCAAAACCAGTGAAATAACTGATTTGATAACTCTGAGTTCTTGTCAAATGACCATTTCCTTGTGAATAAACTGTGATAATGTGAGAAATGTTGAAGGTGTCTGAATAAATTTCGGTTTGACTGTATATTCACAGAATATATACATGCAATTATATAATGCCTTTATTTTAGAAAGGTGGACCATCTTATTTGCTAAGCTGTGGCATCAAAAAGCAGATTTTTTTCATTCAAAGCAACATACAATAGGCTACATGTTCCCTTGTATAGGTATTTGAAGGTACAGCCCTCTGTTGCCAGCCCAGATTTTTAACCACTAAGCTAGCTATATTGTATGTCACTCACACACATGTAAACAGTAGAGCCCTGCATTTCAGCCCGAGCCCGACGGGCCCCGACTTATTTACGCCCCTAGGGCCGGGCTTCGGGCCAATTTTCACGTCATAGTTCACACGCGGGCCGGGCCTCGGGCCTGTTTTAGGCTTATCCTTCTTTTTATAGCCTATTTCAGACATGTATTAAAATTAAATATGAGAAGTTAACGATGGAAAAACAAACATAGAACGACGTTTTAAACCTATCACACTGACATATGACTGACACATGACAGTCTGCTCGCGCTCGCGCACACACACACACACACGCACGCACACAGGTTTCCCGGCGGCGCGACCCAAGATTTGCGCGACCGGCTCGCTGTTTTTAGTGTCCCCGCCAGCAGCAGAAGTATAGCGACCGTGACTTCAGCGCAGCTGGAATAGTTCAAGATAGTTCGGGCTGACTGGATTAAAACCTTCCACTGTGGATGCTGTGATTTTTCTTCACGATGCTCTGTAAGAAACTGTTCTTAGCCATGTTAGGGGGCTGTCTTGTTGGCTTTCGTTTGAAAACGACTTTATTTTCATCAGTCTGTTGGAAACTATTGGAAATAAGAATGGCCATGTTCTGTAGTGAAGACTTGATTTTTGAGGTAAGATAATGTGCATGTTTGTTTTTAATTTAATGCCATTTATTTGATTTGTTTATAGGCTATAGCTCATTTCGTTTGCGAGCGCTGTTGCGACTGCGAGCAGCAGAGCAGTTTGCCTCAGCTTTTAAAAAATGATAATAAACGTTTAAACTATAACTGTCTATGTGTGATATGCTTAAGGTGTTTTATGGATTTTATTGTAGCCAAGTAAAGTGTTGATTTGAGAGGCTAAATGGATCAAACATGTTTAACTCGCTGTCGACTGCTTGGTCGTCAATAAAAAACAAAAAGAAACGAACATTTGTCTAAATTAACTTAATAAAGAAATGATAAGAAACATAACTAACAAAACGGAACTATTTTAATGGCTGCAAATAGTTAGTTTGCCCTAGACCAGGCTACATGTAGCCTATATTAAAAAAAAAAAAAAAAAAAAAAAACGGGCTCGGGTCGGACTCGGGCTGATAATTATGATGAGCTGTCGGACACGGGCCGGGCTAGGGCCTGAGCGTCTCGGGCCAGGGCCGGGCTAGGGCCTAGATTTGAGGCCCGTGCAGGGCTCTAGTAAACAGACTCAAATTTTACATTTTCTCTCTCTCAGGTAATCCGAGCAGATGTGACCGAAGAGCATTTTATTAGCTGGCTACAGTCAGAACCCCGTCTGCTGTTATGGCTGTCCACTCTCTACAGGATTTCAGTGAGTGAGGCTGTACAACACAGAGTCCGCTGCCATGTCTGTAAAGCCTTTCCTATCACTGGCCTCAGGTGGGTTTTATAATGTTAGTGCTATACATCCTTGAAAGCCCTACTTGGTTTACTGGCCCACGGCTCTACTTGCAATGTTTATGTGCAGGGTTATTATCCTTTACTAAAACAAAAATTGAAACCAAATAAATGAAACCTAAATAGTAATACTAAAAAAAAATGGCGAGTGACCTGGTATGACCGTCTCTTCTCATAGGTATCGCTGTCTGAAATGCCTGAATGTACACCTCTGCCAAAGCTGCTTTCTGACTGAGAGACGCACCCGGAAACACAAGCCATCCCATCCTGTACTGGAATATTGCACTCAGGTGTACTACCAAGCATATCATATTTTACATACTGTACGTGTATTAACTGTCAGTTTAATGTCTTAATTTACTGTGAGTAATTTAAATAATTGATTTTGGTTTTTATTGTTTGATTTTTCATTTATTTAGATAAAATATTTTAGAATTGTATCAATTATATCAGTATTGAACAGAATACAGTATATACTATTTTAATTCTGCCTTATATAATGTGTGTTATGGTTTGTTCAGCCATCCTGGAAGGAGTCAATAGCATCACTGGCCTCCAGCGCTCGACACACTTTGGTGCCTCGACACACCCGGAGAGAAGCAGAGAGGAAGAGAGCCATGAGAACAGGGTCCAGGTACACATTTTGTGTGTGTGTTTTTTTGTGTCGGAAGTAAATCGAACCTTTAAACTGTGAATGATACATGTTTAACAGAATATGTAACTGGTTGTTGTCTGCGATGTGTTGTCCCTGGATTGAATAAACAGACGGACGGCAACTGCTTCAACTCTAGTTTACTCTCTGATAAAGAGATAAAACAGTCTTATACAATGTTTACCTTCGCCCTAAACATTTCTCTCCCATGCAAACACGATGCAGAAAGATAAGAGGAGGTGCAAAGATGGAAATTAAGAAAATTAAAGGGGAAGATGCACACTTTTTAGTGTAATCCTGTATATTAAACGTGTTGAATACTTTCCATACCTGTTACACATGTGTTTGTGTGTCTGCAGTGCCCCCTCTCCAGTGCTGCAGTTTGTGGAAGATCCAGACATGCATAATGCTCCTGAGATAAATCTGACTGCCAGCCCTGCTGCGGTTACAGTCGAGTCTAAAGCCCTGCAGACGGAAGAGACAGAGACTCCTCGGGTAACTTACCTGCAATGTTTCACAATATCTGACCTCCCATTCCAATAAAGCATTGCAAAAATACACATAATATATAAATCAAATATTTAGGCTTTTATTAAAGTCTTTTTTTTCTTGGGATTTCAACAAAAGTTGTATTCAGTGGTGGCCAAAAGAGATTTCCGGCCTTAAAAAATCGACCACCATTTAAATATGTTAAAAATGATTTAAAAAATATGAAAGATTTTGTAAGCATATTGCATAGTTGTGCTTGGAGTCCATTTGTTTTTGTGATAATGCAATGAAACAAAATTGTGTGGACACAGGTCAGACCCTTCTTTTGACAAGTACAAAGAAATTATGAACACATGCAAAAACAAGAAAGAACCAACAAAATATTAAAAACTGATTATGTTGTAGTTAGTGTAGGCTTTTTACTGTGAGCTTTTTTCTCTCTTTTGCATTGCAAAAAAATTTTTGCCCAAAAATATTGTCAGATAAATACCTTAATCAAGTTTAGTATTTTGTTCTACCTCATATTTAAATTTTTAAAAATATTTTCCTCATATTTTGAAGTTAATCGAACTTAGGGACATAAAAAAACATGAAAAACCTCCAGACCAATACTGTATTTATCACTTTGAAATAGTCTACCTGCAGACTGAGAAAAAGCAAGAAGAAAGTCGAGATCTTGTAAAAACAACAACATGAACAACACAATGAACAACTGAATGTTTACATGTGAATTAAAGCCTAAATTCAATCTGTTCATTATATAAATTGATTGTGTCTCTTTAGAAAGTTTTGGACTAACCCTCTCAAATCATATGGATTAGTTTTACAATTTCTTTGTAAACTATTTGAAGCTTAAAGTTGTAGTTGAGTAGCTATCTTTGGAGGGATAGAAAGTTCTCAGATATCATCAAAAATATCTTCATTTATGTTCCGAAGATGAACAAAAGTCTTACATGTTTGGAATGACATGAGGGCGAGTAATTAATGAAAGAATTTCTGGGTAATCTAACCCTTTAATCTTTAAAATTGTGTAGAATTCAGAAAGCCTTGTTATTAGAGACACTGGTGGCCATAAAGTGAACTGCAGCCGGCAACTTACTGCTTGTGCACACAATTTATAGTGATGCGAGTGAACACCAATAGTAAACGACAAAATCAAATCCTGCCCTAAAAAAAATGTTTTACTCATCCATCACAATAGGGAAGAAAATGTCTAATTTAAGAAAAAATGAATTTGAGAAAATGTTTGTTGCACTCTTGAGATGACCATAATGCTAAATGATCACCCTGTGAATAATCTTTTTTATGTTTATGATGTTATAGAGAGAAACAACTGATCTCCAAAAAAACCTCAGTGTTACCCAGAAGGCCATGAGGGATCTGCAGAGAGATAAATGGTGGGCCGTTTTTTCAAAGTAAATCTTTGAGTATAGAAAAGACAAGACAGTCTTGTGTGCCGTGTGTGCATATGTTTGAACGTGTGTACGTTCATTTTAAAGGGATGGTTCGGAGTAACTTCAACCTAGGGTCCTTTGCACCATGACCTCGAGCCAAACATCCCTACCCTTAGTCGAACATTATTAAAGTTAAAGCTTATTTAGAGATATCAGCCGAATGGCTTAGAGCAGGCGCTAATGGATCCGAAGGTTGTATCTCATAAATTGCCCCACTAATAATGCCCATCCCTTTAAATAAGTGCATTTTTGTGTTCAGGCTCCTGGAGAAAGAGTTTCAGGTGTGGAGAGTTGCAGCGCAGTCAGAGCATGACTCACTGGAGGACAAATGCACTGAGCTGAAGACCATGATGGAGACGCTCAACCAAAATAATCAGCATCTGGAAGACGAACTGGAGAGAGTCAGACATGTAAGAAGCGCATTTAGGCCTAAATATAAGATATACGTATTTGAATATGAAATTTCCATCCATTTGAATTGCAGTTTTAACATGAACTACTAAACTTGAAAGTCACCATGAAATCAATATTATTTTGATGTATTTAGTGTAAATGATGTATCCGTGCATCTCTTCTTTTCTTATGACGTTTTTCAGCATGAGGGTGGAACAGCCTTTCACTCAAAGAAGATTCCAACACACTGTAGAAAAGTGTACACTTATATGATCAATAAGTTATGACAACATGTTTTTGCATTGCTTCAAAATAAGCAATTCAACTTTTTTTTAAATAAGTTATACAAGACTCAACTAATTTTTTAAGTCAGTTGAATGTAATTTGACATTCAAGTTGATTGTACTTAAAAATTTATGGCAGCAACTTATTATTTATTTATTTTTTACAGTGTAATAGTTAATGACAATGATCAAATCAATGCCCGATGGACAAAATCATATCCCACATAATTTTTTTTTTCTTGTTCAAGAAGCAGTTTCACTTGGATATACCTCTCGATAGGAAGCAAATATTAACGCATCTTCCATTTCTTGCCAACTTTAATGTGATGCATATTTGTTAGTCCTAAATGAAACAGATAAGACACATGTGGGATTTCTAAAAACTGAATGTGTTTTAAATACACAATAACCTTTTTATATATTTATCATCAATAATCCCAATGTTTTAATATCAAACAGTTTAGCATTGAATATATTGCTTATGTAACAGTCTGCCATATTTTAACCGTTCATACGTTTTAACTGAATAAATTCAGTTGTTTTCACAATGAACAGATTAATGCTTATTCTAATAAAAAAATGCATTTGACAATACGATTTTATGATTTAAATCAAATAGGCCAACTAGTTAATAACAAACTATGCCATGATTTTTTTAGTGTAGAAACCTTTCCCGTTTCATTTATGTATGACTGACAAATATCATTTACACTCTAAAAAATGCTGGGTTGGTTTAATCCAATTTTGGGTCAAATATGGACAAACCCAAACGTTGGATCAAAAATGCAATTTAAAAATTTAACCCAATGGCTGGGTTTGTCCATATTTGACCCAAAATTGGTTTAAAACAACCCAGCATTTTTTAGAGTGTGGTTTATTAGTTTATGTTAAAACTGTGCAATCCAAATGGGCTTTAGTAGGGGGCAATATTTTTTATTTATTTATGTAAAACATGAATGTAAAAGAAGTTCTTTAATTGCTGTTTGTTGTCATTGTCACAGGTGTTGAGTCGTAGGGACAGAGATGAGCCCAGAATTGACTTTCATTCCCATTCAGACCCTCAACCAGAACATGATGACAGCATTAGTGAGAACGACTGGACACAACCAGGCTGTTTAAAACCTCATGACAGCTCCAGTGGAGAAGAGGAGTTTGAGAAGGGGAGAGGAGGAGGAATAGAAGCGGAGGAGGAGACTCTTTGTGAGGTATCAGAAGACATCTCTACGAATCTGGATGACACAGATAGTGTTTTGAACCAGGACGTCCAGACAGCTTCGGGGCAGCAAGAGGAATCTGAGGAGGAGGGGCTACAGGAGGAACAGGAGGAGGTACTGCTTGAAAGACAGGATCTTTCTTTATTCCCTCAGTCCATGTCTGATTTAGCACTGGAAGAGCATTCGGGCTCAGACGACTCACAGATGGACGACGAGGAGGAACTCTGTGAGCTTGTACAGCAACTTAGAAATGAGCTTTCTCTATGTACAACCACAGGTTTGTGAAGACATTTTTATTATGCTTGCAACTTTGTAGATTTGTTGTCCTATGATGCAACAGAAATTATTCTAATGTGCTGGTTTTGTGCTCAAGAAACAATAATTATTGTCAAAACTGTTGTGCGGCTTCATATGTTAGTGCAAACCATGATACACTGCCATTTAACATTTTGGGGTAAGAAATCAAATTAATATAAATTAATACTTTTATTAAGCAAGTGTGCATTACATTGATTCTAGTGACAGTAAAGACATTTATAGTATTTCTATTTTAAATAAAAGCTGTTCTTTTGAACTTTCTATTCATCAAAGAATCCTGAAGAAAATGTAACAAAGTTTCCATATTAGCAGCAAACCCTGTTTTCAACATTCATAATAAGAACTATTGTTAATAATTGCACAAATAAGTAAAATATTTATATATTTAGTATCATTTATCCAGTCTTCAGTGTCACATGATCCTTCCGAAATCATCTAATATACTGATTCGCTGCTCAAGAAACATTTTTTAATTATTATTATCAATGTTGAATACAGTTTTTGCTGCTTACCATTTTTGTCGAAACAACGAGACAATTCAAACATTTGCGGTAAGATTTAAAAAAAGAAAAGAAAAGAGAGAAATGAATACTTTCATTCATCAAGGATGCATTCATTGTGACAGTGAATACATGTATAATGTTACAAAAGATTTCTATTTTATAAATGTTTTAATTCATTGATTTGATAATGCAAATAAATGCTGTTCATTGAAGTTTCTATGAACTGGTTTCAACATTGATAATAATAATATAATAAATGTTTCTTCAGCACCAAATCAGCATATTAGAATGATTTATGAATGTTCATGTGACACTGAAGACTGGAGAGATGATGCTGAAAATTCAGCTTTGCGTCACAGAAATAAATAATATTTTAATGTATAGGCCTATATTCAAGTAGAAAACAGTTTTTTAAATGTCTAATAATAATTCACAATAGTACTATTTTCACTGTATTTTTTTATTAAATAAATGGAGCCTTGGTGAGCAGAAGAAATGAAGTGGTTAATAAATGTTTTTGTGCTATGTTTAGTGTTCTCTCCATCAGGGTCTGTCTTTCTACAGAAGGAAATGCTAATGACGGCAGCAGAGGGAGTCAGAGACACCGTTTCTCATTTAGTCACTTCCGTGAGGACCACCAGTTTGGCATGATGGCAGCCAATCATGGGCTGCAAATAAACTTTTCCTCATTTCCAACCAGTACAAGCCAACTTTGTAAGTCTCATCCCATCACAAGACTCATCATAAATTCAAATTTACCAGCTCAATTCATAATTTAATGCTATCTAAATATAAAGAGGTTGCAACTCTTTTTCAAAATGTACTTCACTATTTATATTGGTAATCTAAATGAGACATTGGTTAATATTAGAGAGGCATCAGTATTGACATTCTGGATGAAACTGATAAGGCTGTTATATTCTTGTTCATGGTGATGGCGCAATGGATAAGACACATGCCTTTGGATGTGAGAGACCCGGGTTCGAATCCACTGTGAGACACCAATGTGTCCCTGAGCAAGACACTTAACCCCTAGTTGCTCCAGAGGCGTGCGACCTCTGACATATATAGCAATTGTAAGTCGCTTTGGATAAAAGCGTCAGCTAAATGAATAAATGTAAACATTATCCATTTAATATTATCATATTTTGCATTCAATAAACAGTAAATTTGTTATATTCTTATGTTATGCAATATATATTCATACAGAGTGTTTTTTTTTATTGTTTTGTTTCCTGGGGTGCACTTATAATGTTACTATATGATTTTAACATCAAAAATGGTCATAATTTAGAAATAAAGGGCATTTCCTAGTCCTCTGATTTGAGACTTCAGTGTAAACGCCCACTGCTGTGATTGGCTATCTTTGCATATGAAATAGCTAAGTATATTATATGTGGAACCTCTCGAAAACTTTTAGCACATTTTTACTATTACAGCTCTCAAGGTTATGAAAAGTGTTGATTATAGCATTATATTATGATTTCTCAATTCATGACCCCTTTAATCTGAATGCAAAGTTTACTAACATAAATGACGTAAATTCTCATTCTTCATGATCAAATTTTTTGGATTGTACAGAACAAATTAAGATCACAAAGAGGAAAGTTTTTGTCAAGTTCTTTATTAGTGTTATTTGTTGGTTTGGCAATATTTCCATGGGAACATGAGATGGCTGTAAAAGGGCTCAGGGTTTAGATGATGAGTTCAAAAACCTGATGGTGCAGATCAATGATGGTATAGAAAAACACTCTGCTCTTATTTCAGTGACATTCACCAAAATTAGAGCTCCCTCTACTGCAATAGCCCCATTCTATTAATAATAACATTTCATATCACAAGTGCCTCAATTATGCTGTCCCACACAGATGACAATGACATTTTAATTTTCAGAAGCTGAGATTTTCATAGAAACATTCATTTTAAGTAATCAGAAGCTTATTATAATGTCAAACATAGATGGCCGAGCATATAAAAGACTGCCTTATTAATAATCCGCTAGCTTGAGATCAATTTCATTGTTTGTCTCAGTTGAGAATTCTTTACCAAACCATAGGGTTTGTGCAATGTTTCCCCTTTGCATAGTAAGTAAATGTTAACTGTTTTTCCTTTGACATGCAGATACCTTGAAAAGCGCAGCAGGCTGTGTGGGCTCCGCCCCCAGTGCAATTACATCATGCAGCTCTCTGATTGGCCAGTGATGGCATTCAGGTCAGGGCAGACCTACAGGGCCCAGCCAGTTTACATTTTTTTAAGGGGAACAGAAATTGACGTCATTATGCATATATGACAGTGGTGATTTCATCATGCAGCTGTATACGCTGCGAGCCAAATGGATTGATTTTTTTACTTTTTCATTTGGGTTTCTTTGTTTCATTAATACTACAGAAAGTGCCTGCAATATAACATGCTGAAATAACAAAAAGAAAAACTGTAAAGTTATGCCTTGAAATGTTTGTCCGAAGAAGATATGGGTCCCTCTGATAGGACGAAGTCATTTAGCCCCTCGAAACACTCACGGTGTGTTCCCCACCTACTGGAAGTTCAAACCATTCTTCTATTTTTAATTAACAAATATGTTGGTCTTACACTGGTGTCCCTCCTCTGCCATGCGAGGTCCACAGCTGAAGCTGGTCATGCCTGGGTCGGAACCGGAGATTGGGGCGTGTAAATCGGAAGTCATGCCCCAATGAGTGGTACCATCCACTACCAGTTATCAGGGTTGCTAAACGGCTCGAGACCAGAGGGCAAAGGAACGGGGGCAGCGCTGGAGAAGCAGTTCTACGTGACTTTGGATTAAAAATGTTTGATCAATAAGTCTCTTTCTTCTCTCGCTTTCTGTCCTTTTTTATTCAAGTAACGCCAACGCTGTCGGCAACGGCGTCAGCAGCAGGAGAAGGTACAGTCCAGCGGGCTCTGACAGAACCCAGGGGCACACTAGGCAAGGATGCAGTTCACTTAGCCTTTAGATGGCACTGGCGTTAGGGTCATATCGTCTTTTCTTGACATTTCTTGGTGGTGAGGACAAACAGGACAAAACAAACGAGAGGGGGGTTAGTGCAGGCAATGCCAGAGACATCAACATACAATTTGCTGCCCATCTGACCGCCTTAACCCGCAGCAACCACGTGGTTTGTTTTAGTCTCATCAGCTTCTTAATCAATTCAAATCATTTATCAAAAGCTACCCGTAACATTTTTTGTTCGACTCCTAACGCCGTTGGGTTGCGGCGGGTAAAAGCGTCTGTCCTTCGCAGCGGCAAGGAGAGACACAGAGTGTCCCTCCGTTGACTGCGGGTGAGTATGTGTTAGAAAGACAACAAAGGATGCGGAAAAAGAACATTACCTCCTGGGAGAAAAACACGGACATAGACATAGAGAACAGCAAGAAAGAGTTGTACAACATCGAGGGTCAGAAAAGGACGTCACACCCACAACATGAACGACGACGATACCACCAGGAACAACAAGAAAGGCAACAAGAACTGCAACAACACCAACAACGACAGGGGTTTGACACAACCTCCCCGTAGCGTGGCTTGATGTGGGGCATCCCAGCAGTTTAACATGCACCTGTCCATAGAGAGGTTACGTGGGAGACGCCACTATCGCTGTGTAGGGGGGGTGACTGGGGTAGCATGCAGGTGCAGTGCAGCGCGTGTGTCTGTACCAGGTCTCTGTGAAGCAGGCAGTAAAGGCAGCGGTGCCGGGCGAGTCCGGGTGGGGGGTGAGGGCTCTTGGTCTGTTCTAGGTTTTCAGGGGGCCCAGGGCCTTCCGGGAGATAAGAGGGCGTGGCAGCCAGCCATGGCACAAAGGCTGCCTACGACACAACCTCCACCCCTCTCCGCTCAAACTCTCACCCTTTCAGACAACGGAGGGGGGATTGAGAGAGAGATCACGGCGAGGAGAGCGGGTCAGAAAGTCGTCATCCCATCCCACCCCGTCCCGCCCCAACAACCCACCCCGTTTCTCAAAGCAAGGAAAACAACAAACATCCCTCCCTTCCCTTCACTTGAGGTGAGCCCAGCCTTTGTGCGATGCTCTGATAGCACTCCGCTTTAGCTCTGGCGTGGTGCCAGTCCGCATGCAAACTTTAAATGGGCTCAGTCAAGATGCTATGTGCAAACGAGCATGCTGCGGTGAGTTAAGTCCTCTTGGATAACCTCTAGATCTCAAAGTTAGCTTCCCACAACTTCCTCCTAGTTGAGTCTAGGCTGGCCATTAGAAAGGTTTTACATGTCCGCAGACAAACAGTTACTAGTCTACATTCAGATACTGTTTTTGAACCAAATGCACCCGTAAAGTTACGCTAACAGCATGTTTGATGTTACACACATTTATTTACTTGAATATGTAAAGCTACACTATGTAACTTTTAAAACGTTACTTGCGGAGGAACATTGTTTTGGTAATTACGCGAGTTGTGCTTCGGCTACGCTATTCTGCACGGTTGAATCTGATGGCTTGAGGCCAATAAATTAACCAATAAATACCAAAAGGAGACAGATATCTGGAAAAAAATGTCTTTTAAGCAGCTTACAATAAAGTTGTATTTGGTTATAGAGATTGGCACTGTTACCAAGATGAACTTGTTAAATCAACGTACAGCGAATGTGATGCTGCGCAAACTAAACGTATTTCTGAAAAGCCAAGCTGGTGTTGATTTGTGTTTAAGTGCGGGCACCGTCACTTTCATTTTATGTTACGAGCACACCTTCCACTATATATAGTAGTAGCCTGACCTTCTATATGTTACTTATGGATATGATGTAAACATGCACAGACGAATGACGGAAAAATTCAGTTTCCCGCGAAATCCAGCCCTTCATTTTGAACAAAAACAAATTGTTACATAGTGTAGCTTTAAGCAATCATACAAGGTTACTTTCTCCAACAATTCCCACCTTACTACACAAATTGGTCATGGCATTACTGATATTGTACACATTTGAAATGTTAGCATGTAATTACAAAAAAAAAGGCTACACATCATTCTTCTCTTTTATATTTTATATTAAATATAATTCATAACTGTCATTAAACATCTTGCTCAGTATCCATTTTATCATTTTGCTCGCATGCATGTCAAGCGATAGGCCAGTCTGCACGAGGTTCTGCTACAGAGCGCTAAACCAATTAGATTACATGTCTTGACGTAGACTAAAACTTTTTTTACATATGTAGCCAGATCATTTTTGAATTGGTTGTCAAGAGCTAAACATCTAGTTAGCAAATGAGGTAAAGTCGTGTGTAAAGAAGATATTAGCATACTTAAGAAAATGTTACGTTTAAACAATTTACAGGTTGTTAAAATGGCTGTATTGTTACAGAAAAGTCAAATTACACTTAACTTCCCTTAGGATTAACATTAGCATAGCATATAGCTCATAATTGAAGACTTTAAATGATGACCTAGTTTTAATATCTGTTGTCTGTAGCAGAAGCCCAAGCCCTTATGTGTGAATGTGAGTGTGTAGTGGTAAGTGTTGTGTGCATGTGTGTGTGTGAGTATGTGTGTATGTTTAAGTGTTAGTGAGCCTGTTCCAGGCTGGCAGGCAATAGGAAGCATGCGGTGCAGCTCTTACTTAAATCCCCATCCCGTCCCCCCCAGCACTATGGCTGCCATCAGGATGGCCCCTGCGATGGAGCCTATGATAAGGTTGGTGGCGCTAGGACCTGTAGAAGGGCATGATGGGAGAGAAACATGATGTAAGCTACAAGGGGCACCTGCTCAGCATGCAGGGTACACACATCAAATACTGGACTTCACTTATGTTATACACTCTTTCAGTCATGTGATTACTCAGGATGCGTGTAACATAGGAAAAGCTCGGGAATCCATAGGGTAGATTATGCTCAACTAACTTACCATTAATAGTGTGTGTGTAGGATGTTATTGGATGTGGGTATGGAGAATTTAGGGGCTGCAGATTTTGGCACAGAGGAGAGGCACAAGTTGGTTTATCAGGTAAGATCTTAAAGCACTGAGGTGTTTTGAGCTACGCTACCAACGCAGGACTAACGGAAAAAAAATGCACACACACAGACGAGAAACACTAACCTACAAACACACTCATGGTGAACTTTCACCCACTCACGCACACATCGGACCTAGTTAGAATGGAATATTTAGCTCAGCTCAGAAAGTGGGCCAGTTCTGATGGGATTTTGTGTCAGTTAAAAATGCTATCTTATGTCAACGTCAGTCCAAGTCATCTCATGTTTTTCCACCTTCCTCGGTTGTTCTTCGTTCTTGATCCTCGCTTTGAAACTTTTGTTCTATGTAAATGCCCCACATGGACCAGAGAGGGAAGCGCCGCCACTCCATTAACACAGGGTGATAGTAAAAATATCCATGATAATAGCAGCCAGGGGAGAGGAGAAAATAAGTGATAGACCAATCAATCAGTCCAATTACACGACAAAAATTACAAGGTACCATCACATTCAACACAACGGACAAAGCCACTGGGAGAACACGTACACACACGCGCACACACAGGGGATCACAGGATCTCCCTCTTGCTGGGGGAGTGGCATTAAAGGGTTAAGAGGTGCTTACTCTATTCCCCACCCTGTGCCTCCAAAAATCACCCCCAGGGCCAGAATGGTCCCTGCCACTGCCCCTATCAGCCTGTTTGTGGCCACGCTCACTGTGCAGAGGAAATAGGGGTGATTCAGCAGAGAAAATGTCACTCAAGGCCCCATTAAAAAATGTTTTTACACGTACTAGTATTTGCAAAAGTCTTGTGAGTGGGAAAAGTCACAATATCAAGATGGGCACCTACAAAAAGCAGTGATCTTTGGAAATGGCTTTGAAGTGGATTTTGGAGATAAGTTGTATATGCAATTGAGGACTAGTCTGTAAGTTTTGTGTATGTAAATGGGAAGCTTTTTTATGTTAAGGAGAGGTCACGAACCCTTGGGACCCGGGTCCTCGATGACAGGTGGCTCTTTCGGGGGGTCGTGCATGCTGCAGTCAGTCCCTGCCCAGGTAGAATCACAGGTGCAGGTTGCTTCATTATTGCACACCTGAAAGATGATACACAGTAGGAAAAAAAATCAGGATGCTGTACTTACTGTGTGTGGTGTAAGCCCGGAGTTAATATTCATAGAATAGCCAGTTTTTAATAATAGTGAATAAAAACAAATAAGCATATAATTTTCTACATATGTAAGAGTTTCTAAATTTTCATCTCTCTTACCTACAATTTGTACTTGTGCTGAATCTTTTTATTTTAAAAATCTAATTCTCTTCAGGCTTTATAAATATAATAATATTTTATACACCTAACTAAAAATAAATAATATCTATGTTCACAAAGCACTATAATTTGAACAGGTACTGTATGTGTGT
Source organism: Phoxinus phoxinus (assembly GCF_949152265.1). Taxonomy (NCBI): domain Eukaryota; kingdom Metazoa; phylum Chordata; class Actinopteri; order Cypriniformes; family Leuciscidae; genus Phoxinus; species Phoxinus phoxinus. The sequence goes on along the minus strand of NC_136886.1, from coordinate 27,504,916 downwards.
TTTGGCATGGCAGCCAGTTTAAATAAAAAATAACCATTGCATTACCTAATGCAGAAAAACATGTTTTCTTCAAATTCTGAATGGATTATATATATCGCCTAGAAAGCACGTAAAACCACTCCCTTTATAATCACTAAAAAGCTATCACTCTCAATTCATCACGACCTCACAAAGTTCAGCTAATTAATTATGCTGAGTGCTAAATTAATCTCTTATTTAGCCTAAAGTTAACACTTTGCTTGTTATAAGTTAATTTATTACAAGAGGATTTGCATGTGTGCAGTACTGCACTGGACAAAAACACCTGCGTTTTGAGGGTGAGTGGATTCTAACTTAAACACGTCTGATTGGCCATTGCGTTCAAGAACTCAACAGATATGTTTGTTATTGGCTACATTGCTCAACGCTGCAAAACACATAGTAAATTGAAATTCTTGGGCTGCGTTCCAGTCCAAAATTGTCTTGCAATTCACTCGCTAACTTCCCTCCTCCTCGTTCACTCGGATGTACGTCATTGCTTACGTTGCACAAGTGCCCACTTCTGGCGGAAACCGCAATGGGCTCAATTGGAACGTCCTAAGCCTTTGATCACTTGGAATCAGCTATGGAGTTGTTTTTTTTTTTTTTTTTTTTTAATTCCTTTAAGAATTTGTTTAATGCAGCATCAAAATGTATATAGGTGTGTTTGGGTTGTTGTAAATTAAAAAATATATATAATTAATATATCATAGAGTTGTGGTGGGTTAGGGTTAGGGTTAGATCTGTGGTGACGTCACAATCGTACTGCATTGTGGGACATATAGCTGCCTGAAGTGTACATATGAAGTAGACTCGCTCCCTCGGCCTCAGTCAAAATCGAGGGAACGAGGGTCTGTCCATATAAACTTCCCTCGTCCACTTCACAAAGTGGAACGCACTTCAAAATGGCGGCAGGGATTCCCCTGAGGGGAAGTGCTTAGGGAAGTTTGCAAGTGCGTGTCTAAAAGTGGACTGGAACACAGCCTTGGAGAGGCTGCTCACTGCAGACCTAATGGGTGGAGCTTGACGTCCGGCTCCTCCTCGTTGGAAGTAATGGGTGGAGCTAGACAATCAAACCACACCCTAATTTCACCCATAGAGCTATTGTAAAACATAACTCCACCCATTAGGTCCACAGAGGGGGAGATAGATGTCATTTGGCTCTGCAGTGAGAACCACACGCTCTCGTCTCAAGGGAGCAATCACCTAATCGGTTTCAACGATATGCTATTATTACGGAGAAAACTGATTCTTGACCAGTAGTTATGGCCAGCTTTCCCTTCTAAAATATTTAGAAGCAGCAACAGTACATGGTTTTAGATGGAAAATTCCTTTTATGCCTTCCCCAGCCTTACACACGTTCTGCCTATGAGTATTAACTTCTTTTTTTTTTATGTCTTACTGACCCAAAACTGTTGAATGGCAGTGTAGCTTCCATTATATTTTTGGAAGGTCATTTGCAAGCGGATTTCCATATTTGAAAGGCCTTGGCATTGAAAAGTTCAAAAACCCCATGCTTAAGTGATTTCAGCAGTTTCCTCTCACCAAAATTCAGCCTTTCTAAGACATGTCAACAAACCTGATGTCAGCAAATCCCAAAACACTACAGGCAGAGAATGTGTCTGATTTGCTATTTTACTGACTGACAATAAGAGGCAACCCAAAAATTTTTTAAGCACTTTTATGCATAATTGAAATAAAAATCAGCCCCCTTCTTACAGATTTGGGATACCCATGACAATGTCTTATTTTTAGATGTCGTGAAATAGATTATAATTCCTCTGGATATAAATTGAATGCATGGGATGAATTAAATCCCCGTCGTTAACATTCTGGATTAAATTTGTAAGTGGATTTGAGTGGATCTCTGGCTTTAGTGGGTGGGAATTCAAACAGGATTATTTTCAAGGGTGAGTGTTAGGGCTGTCACGGTACCAGACATTTCAGTTGTCTGTACCAATTTCGGTACCAGAGCAAAACCTGTTGTATTAAGTACTTTAAAAAAGTTTGTCCTGTACCTTGGTTATCACTGTCAATCTTTGCAGTTTCCGATTCAATCACGCATTTAAACAGTTGTCAATCCAGAAACGTTGCAGTGTATTTAGGAGCATAAAAAACTAAACTTGTCTTCAGATTGTGAATGGTTAATGAACAGAAAACAAGAGAAGAGCCTTCCCTTTATAATCACTTAGGGTGTCAATCTCTAAAGTGCAAGCTCACTGAATTCTGGACTATTGCGAAGACTTTTATAAAACTTATAATAATAGAAAAAAAAATCTTAATTGTACAATGAATCTGTTTACACTTTGCTGTTTATAACAAAAAGATTTGAGAGTGTGCAGCTTGCGTTGAACAAAACCTTGTGCATTTTTAGCCGTGTTAAGCAGATTCGAACTGACTAGCACCTCTGATAGAGCATTGCGTTCACACGCTTAACAGGTATGATCGGGCTACCAAATACGCTGTAAATAAAATATTTTGACGCTCAGAGAGCGCTTAAACAAACATGAACAAGAGTGTTTGAAAGCAGAGTCTATTAGCGGGTACCAAGTACTCAGTACTGCCGATACTGCAGAAATACTGGTTCCTTCAACTTAAAAAAAAAAAAATACAGACTGGTACCAGTACATTTGACAACCCTAGTGACTGTGGTGTGAGATAAGTCCAAGCATCAGTGAGTGTCAGATGGTGATCACTCACGCCGTGAGAAGAGCAGATTCTGCCACCGGGGCCAGACGGACAGGCTGTGAGATTCAGGGAGGAGATGGGAAGACATTTCCGCTCAAGGCACATCATAGAGGGGCCGCACGGCATACCGTCTTCCACATACCCTAGATCAGTGTCATCATCCAACAGCACATGTCCCCCGCTACAGAAGAAGGAGAAATAGAAAATGTCAAAAGAGGTTTTTCAGGAGATTCGCCCTGATTCTTTAGTGCGAAAAGATGAGCAGAGATCCAGGAACAGACCTACAGTCCACCAGTCGCCCCTGATGGTTAAAGGTGGTGGGAGTAACGTCACCTTTCAGTGTCCCGATCCTTGGGATTCTCCCAATATTAGAGCACAGCAGGTACCCGCAGAACACGTCGCTGTAAATTCACAGGATATGGAAAGTATTAGAGATGGTAATGTGATCTTGTCTAGACGGTAACCCATGTTCTGCAAATTTCATGTGGGATTCACATACAGATTTTTTCAGTATTTATTGGCAAACATTTGCTGCTGTTCTAATTTCCTAACACCCACGTAGATCAAGTTGTTGCAGATATTATCAGTAAACATATCACATTAGTATCTATATCAATAAAACAAGGCGCTTAAGTCAAATAAATACCAATGCCAATCACTGGTAATGGCAAAGATGGGGTTAATCTGTAATCAATTAAATTCATCACATTTTATTTATATATAATTATGGTCCCACTTTGTATTAAGTGGCTTTAAGTACTATGTACTTACATCGAAAAATAAGTACAATGTACTTATTGTGTTCATGTTGTATTGTAAAACACTTTTGCTGCAATTGAGATGTGATACGGGTAAGGTTAGGGACAGGTGTGGTGGTATGGGTAGGTATAAGGGTGGGTTAAAAAAAAAGAAGCAATTGTCACATCTCGTTGAATTTGCACAAAAACAAATCTTGGCATTAATGTTTGTACAAATGACAGTGTTTCACTGGTATATGATATTTTATACTTGATCAATGCTAATAGTTAAATTCCATCATACAAAGTCTGCAAATTACATCATGATTGGATTCATTTTATAAATTAATATTTAGCACTAATTCTAACATTACCGCATCAGAACAGCATTATCATTACCTGGTTTACATACATAAAACTTAAAGGGATAGTTCACCCAAAAATGAAAATTAACCCATGATTTACTCACCCTCAAGCCTTCCTAGGTGTATATGAATTTCTTTTTTCAGACGAATATAATCAGTTATATAAAAAAAAAAAATCCTGGCTCTTCCAAGCTTTATACTTACTTACTTACGCCTTCCGCCCAACTTTGGGCATAGGCCTCGAACAAGGGTTCTCCAGTCGACCCGGTCCTGAGCCAACTTCTCTAACTGTCCCCATGTGTGGCCAGACCTCTTCACATCTGCATCCAGATCGCGACGCCAGCTGTTCCTTGGCCTGCCTCTCTTCCTTTTCCCTTGTGGGTTCCAAAAGAGGGCCTGTCTTGCTATGCTTGATGCAGGCTTGCGAAGGGTATGACCAACCCATCTCCAAGCTTTATAATGGCAGTGAATGGAGGATGAGATTTTAAAGCCCAAAAAAGTGCATCCATCCATGATAAAAGTAAATCCATATGGCTCCTCCGGGGGGTTAATAAAGGCCTTCTGAAGCGAAGCCATGCGTTTGTGTAAGAAAAAATATCCATATTTAAAACTTTATCAACTAAAATAACTCCGATTGTATTTGTCTGAAAGAAGAAAGTCATATATACACCTAGGAAGGCTTTCGGGTGAACTAACCCTTTAAGAAGACACAAAGTTCTCAATGCTTTCCATCATTTTCAGCATGTTTAAAGAGTGTGAAAGGCATTTATTGCAAAACAATGCCTGAGAACTTTGCAGAACAAGAGTTACCATCTAGACTTACTTGACCTGGTTTTGTACCATGGTGCCACATATTCCCACTCTCCAAATAATTGGGGGAACTGACTCACTGTTTGCTGCAGGGCACCCATTTGTCTCCATCTCTCCCACAATTCCCTTTGTCTGTCCCCTCTGTATTTAACTTCTCATAGCAGTGCTTTTCTGACCCTCCAGTCTCTGAGAGAAGAGAAACAGACAGAAAGAGCAGCGGGACGAAAGAATGCAATTAGGAAAAAGAGGAACCACGTTCCTCAAGCGTGTATTGAAAGGCAGAGCTGGTGGTTTGCAGCTTTTTTCCTTCATTCAGCTGTTTCAAGAACAGTTGAGTAAATACTCTGAAAGCATCAGTGTCACTTACTTGAACCCCAGATGTATTTACACTGACTGTCCCGGGTCTTACATTCACCACTGTAACAGCGGCCCTGAAATAGTACCAAATAAAGTGTGGAGGGTTTGATCAAAAATAGACTTTTTTGTTCTGCCATTCTTTCTTAATTGCTTTATATAGATGTTCTCTGACCTGATTGAGCTGACACGCGTAGCCATCTTGCTTATGGAGATTAGGGGGGCACTGTAGGAATAACAAAGATATTTAAAAGATATTTAAGTATTTTTGCAATAAAAATTTATTTAAAAAACATACCCAGTATTTTTAGTATTTAGTTCAGCATTATTTAAGTTTTTGTATTTTCTGATGATACTAAATGTGATTTACTTGAACAAAATGTAGTTTGTGTGTCCAGTTCCCCTTGGTGGGAAGATTGTGAAACCGGTTATGTAATAGTACTTGACAAAATGAGAGACAACTGACAACTGCACTATCAAAGTTAATCTTTCAGCCCTGCACATTTTTTTGAGAAGTGTTAAAACTGCAGACGGCTTGTCATTTAGAGAACAACATGCCTTCTGTTATGGCAGTTATGGCGAATAGAGAGGATTGAGGGAGGGGTGTGTGTGTGTGTGTGTGTGTGGGGGTATAGTATGACATCATTATCACTAGCTATGTTTCTATCCACAGTTGCAAATGTAACTTATGCTAAAAAAAATAATATCGCATAAACATTTGCAAATAAAGCACTGTTTCCATCCCATGTGTTCAAGAGAACAAAACACTTCCTGGGAAATTGGCGTAAAATATCTGCAATAAAAATGGAAGTTGCTGCAATTGGGGAAGCCACTGTGGCTATTTTTTCCTATGTACGTCATAAATGACTTGCGTCTCAGAGGTGAGAAAATGTGTTTCCATCGTAGGTCATTCACTGTTTATTTTTATTTTCGGATACAAAAATAATTTTTGCATTTTTGGAATTTATGTGCATCTTGGTGTTTCCATCCAGATTTTTTTATGCGATATCCCAAAATCTACTTAAAAATAGGAGGATGAAATATAGCTATTGTGATTGCCATATACAGTGCTATGCATAAGTTTAGACACCCATGCTAAAGTTGACTAAAAAGAGGAATAAAAAATCATCTTTTGGAAATTGAACTTAATGCCTTAATTTAAAAAAATAGGAAAAATCCAACCTTTAAGGACACCAATTTTCTTTGTGAATGAATAATGTATCGTAAATAAATAAATGTTCTTCCTTAAAATACAGGGTGCATAAGTTTGGACACCCCTATGTTAAATTCCCATAGAGGCAGGCAGATTTTGATTTTTAAAGGCCAGTTACTATATGGATCCAGTATACTCTGCATCCTGATAAAGTTCCCTTGGCCTTTGGGATTAAAATAGCCCCACATCATCACACATCCTTCACCACACCTGGAGATTGGCATGGAGTACTTTCCATAAGATCATCTCTCAATGCAAATCAAACCAGCTGTTAGGCGAACTGAAATAAAACCATGCCAATCTCTAGGTATGGTGAAGGGTGTGTGATGATGTGGGGCTATTTTAATTCCAGAGGCCAAGGGAACTTTATCAGGATGCAGAGTATCCTGGATCCATGAAGTAACTGGCCTTTAAAAATAAAAATCTGCCTGCCTCTATGGGAATTTAACATAGGGGTGTCCAAACTTATGCACCCTGTATTTTAAGGAAGAACATTTATTTATTTACGATACATTATTCATTCACAAAGAAAATTGGTGTCCTTAAAGGTTGGATTTTTCCTATTTTTTTAAATTAAGGCATTAAGTTCAATTTCCAAAAGATGATTTTTTATTCCTCTTTTTAGTCAACTTTAGCATGGGTGTCTAAACTTATGCATAGCACTGTAGATAATGATGCATCTTCTGAATAAATTGTGGCTCATTGTCAGGAAAACTGGGCCAGTTGTGTCTTATTGTGTAACCATGGCTTACTATAAAAATTATTTACAGGAAAAATCAGATACGGGATATTTCACAGAATTAACTTTAATTAAATTCACTTTAATTTATTTATTTGTGTAATGCATTTTAAATTCCATGGGAATATCAGAAAATGTGCTTATTCATCACCATTACATTTTAATGGTATATACAGAAAATATATATATTTTTTTAGCTTTTACTAAAAGTAATTGAAATTAAAATATGCTTTTAATGTTAAGTTTTGCACTTGCCCCTCTCTTTCTGTTTGGCATTCCCCCTTTAAAAATGTTGTAATATATCTAAAGTCATATTTAAATAATTGACATCATATAAAGTGTAAAAATGGTGTTTAAAAAAATAAAAGAGCAAAACCTGTCCCGAGTCTCCTGAACAAGTCTCTGATATGTCACAATCATTTACAGCATATCGACAGCTGTATCCCCGCGGGTAGAACTGAAAAAGGTGGAGGGACAGGGATTGAGAGAAACAACTGATCAGTGCATTGTAAGACACTCAATAGTTGCGGTTGGTGGAAGTCATGATGAATGGTGAGGCAAAAGTAAAGTGTCTTACTAGGCATGTGCCGTTGCAGCAGGGGCCGTCACTGCAGTGCGCTCCATTAGACAAAGAACATTTTTTACAGCAGTCTTTATAGCACTCCTGCACAACCAGAGAAAAACATGTGCACACAGACCAAGAATGGTTAGCAAAACATGAAATTATGAAAAAGGACATTTAAAAAAGTGCTTACCATTCGGGCCCCACAGTCACACTCCTCTCCCACTTCCACGTAACCATTCCCACATTCTGTAGCCTCAAAGAGCTGCCGACACAAAGCAAAAGATTTATCCAGCATCATGTCCAATGATTTAGCTTGAACTTGATTTTTGCTTTAAGTTTGCTGTCAATGACAATCAGTCACAAAACATGTGAGAACTGATGACATTTGGTGTCACTGAGGTAAAACCTGCTTCAATGTTTCAACTTCAGCTTTCTGTTGAAAACCTATTTTTTGTGGGTTGCGGGTACATGAACAGAACAAACAGAGAAAGGCAAGTAGATCCAAAAATAGATTAGTAGGAGTGTAGGATCCAAAAATAGAGCAAAACTGTAACATACATTATTAAAAAGAAGTGCACGCCAAGACAGCAGGATTTTAAAAGAGAGTAACGTTTGGAGCAGAGGTATGGAAGCTTGTTTCTGCCATTTAAACTCGCAATTGCGAGAAGAAAAAGTCCGAATTGTGAATTATAAATTCGGAATTGCAAGAAAACAAGTTGTGAGATAAAAATGTGCATTTACTTGGCTTTAATTCTATGGCAGAAACAAGTTTCTATACAGAAGCGATGCAGTATTTATTCATTTATAAGCTGAAAAAATAGAAGCTGAGATGTTAAAATTGGTTTACTGAAAAAGTGCTATGAAAAAATAAATACATTTTTGCTTATTTTTCCCCCTGACAATTAACGGGGGGGGGAAATTTTATGAAAAAACAATGAAAACTGCATGACGAGATGGTGATTGTAAGTGTCAAACTAACTTTGTGGAAAAACAGACCGTTGATATTCACTCAAAGTCTTGTGCAGTTCTTTTTATTTATGCACTTCACATTTGCGGGCATTTGTATGCAGGTGTAGTGTTGTTTTGTTTTTAAACATGTTTTTGTATGTTGTCCAAACTATTCTTCAAGCCTACCTTGTTGGGTTTGTTAAACAGACATGAAGCACCGCCTCTTAGAAGGAAGTTCCTGTAGTCAGAGATGCTGCATTTGGAAAACCTGCGTGGGTGTTGCACTCTATGGAGGAGAACAGGGGAAAATAAACCTACACGAATCAAGAAATACGACGGGAAACTGGAAGCTAAAATGCCCGGAAGGTAGTCGGGAGAGGCTATAGGATAATGTGTGTGTTTAACGATACCCAGTGTCTTCCATTATACATCCCACCCATGAATCCATGCAGCCGCACTCCTCTGAGGGAACACAAGAGTGAGCGAGAAAGTCTGTGAGTTCACTTTAAATCCTAAACTTTTACAGTGAACAAATAAGAAATGCAGTAGTTTGACACCAGGTGGTGAAACAGACTTACTCCTCCTGATCACAGGATCCCATTGGATACCAAGATTCTGTGCTAAACTCTGAGAGAGAGACATAGCCATTGTCCACGTGCTGCCAAACTGAAAAAGAGAAACAGATACAGCAGTGCACGACGCCAAAAGTAAGATGTCACTTCATTTGCCGTTTGAAATTGCTGTAAGGTAAAGTAAGGTTTAACTGTAAAATGCCCAGTCTACCCAGAATGCTGTGTGCCCAACCTCACCTCATTAACACCGATTCCTCTTCCTTTGGAGCAGACACCGCTAATATATGCAACACTGCTCCGGCCATAATGAAATGTCACATTCCTGCAAGAAGAAAGAGACTTTTTTATTTATCTTAATGTCACCTGTTCCCTTTTTCTGTAAATCCATTACCAAACAATGGTTTTCAGCCTCATTCTTAGGAAACTGTGCCATTTGTGCCAGGGATATTTTATTATTACGAACCCTAAACCAAACAGTAATGTGCTATTTTATTTTTAACCCCAATTCTGAGATTGAATAGATCAAATAGATCAAAGATTGAATTGTGAGATTGAACAGATAAAAGACAATAATAATGGCTTGGTTTTCATTACCCAATATCATTGCACTTTTGCTTTAATGTAAAAAAATTATCAATACAATGTTTTTCCTAAACAGATGTACTATTGATTTGATAAAAACCAATGACAGTAAGCGTTTAAAAAACAGTAGAAAGAATACAGCCAAAATAATAATAATAATTATAATAAATTATCATGATGTTGAACAGAAAAAGCTGGGACAAAATATGCATTGTGATATTTAGCATTTGACATGTACAGTGAAACTATAAAAGTACAATGATTTATTTTTTTTGTAATTTAATATAACTTAAATGTAAAATATTTTATTTTCAATAAAAGTACTTTTTTTTAATTCAATATAACGTACAGAAATGCAATGATGATGAATGGCGATATGCAAATTGGCTGATATTCAGATAAAAAACAAATATTTCAAAAGAAATGCTTTATTTTAAAATATATTTTGCATTATACACTAAACAGAGTTAAATAACATATTGTGACTAAGTCCAGTATTCTGTTAGCACACATAAATAGCGCCTTTTCCTGAGAATGACCCACACATATTCAGAATTCTACAATATCACAGAACATGAATTATCATCATCAAACGATGAAAAATTCACAACAATCTTTATCGTGTCCTGCAACTCCCACAACTGAACCGAATCCTTTCTGTTACTGGCAAACCAAGCAACTCACGTGAAGAGGTGCACCGCATCGGCGTTAATGTTGATGTTCTGTTGTCGGTACTTTGAAAAATCTTTTAACATTTCCAATGGCTTCACGCTCAGAGGAATCCGGTCCCTGTCAGTCCAAATCTCCACAGCAACCAATACCACTCGTGTATTCAGCTGCTCCTTAAAAATCTAAAGGGAATTGTATTTGAATCTTAGATTAAGATGAACACAAAATGAGTGGATATTAGGGTAACATTTTGCAGCAAAAATATGGAAACATACAGCATCTACAAAGTTGACCACTGATTTGGCGGAGTTCCGGGTGTGCTTTTTACTCTTATGCCTTTTAAACTGTAAAAACAAGAGATTAAAATAGTAAAGCAGTTTCAAGGTTCTGCAGTACATGAAAAATATGGTAACATTTGTTATTCAGTGCCCTCTAGTGGATCATTTATGCAGAAATTTGAACTTAATCTATATGTACTTAATACAAATATCCGTGCTTTGATTCAGAAATGCATAAAGATATGTTCAGACTAAGTTAATTCATGAGGGATGCCTGGATAAACTCACCGTGTTGTGGTCGGCGACAATCATTATTTCCAGATACTTCATTTCCTCAAAAACGTTACGTGGCATCTAAGAAAATCATTACAAAATCCAAATGATACAATGTTGAAGTATGAGGTATGAGCATTGAGAAACGGCGGAGCACATGGAAAAGGTTGAGGGTCATTTTCTTACAGCTCTTTTCCTCCTTCTCTTTAACCAAGGCATGCTAGCGAAAATATGTTTTTCCTCTTCTTTTTCCTCAACTGGGTCATCAGCAGCTGAGGGAAACAGACATGAAGGTAACCATGGAGATGAGGGTGGTGATATAATATCTTGCTACATGTCTTTAGTAACCTTGGCACACTTACCCCAGTCACCTGGGACAGAGGTCACATGGAGCGATGATGTTCGTCGCAAAGTGTGGGGTCGTGCCTCTGTTTCCTGAAATGTGCATACATGGTGATATTTGTAGACAAGACGTGTGAATCAAGGCCGTAACCATGTGAACATGGGGGGGGGGGGTCTTTTTATTTAAGACTATTTTATGAAATAATTTAAGGATTAAAAGGGATTTAAGTGAATAAAGTAAAGGAAGGGGGTTGTGAAGTAATCGATTTAAAAACTATTTCCAAATAATATTTTATTTTAAAATATGCACACATTCAATCGTATGTCTAATATGTCAAACGCAAAATGTAACTTAGTTTTGAACTATAAGAATCATGTAAATGATAGCATATTTTCAATTCAAAATGGTGAAATTTGATTTAAAAAAGTTGAGTATTTGCATCTTTTGATATTACTGTCGGTTGTTTAACATTTTTATTGTAAAACAGTTCTCAAATCATAAATGTTCAGCTACTTATATCACACCATGCACTCGCTTTCTATAATGAACAGTAAGGCCTGCCTTCTTTGATGTGATTGGCCAATCATTGGTTGATTTGATTTGGTCATTTCTAATTATTGAGAGGAACCTTGTCCTCATCAATGTCTGCGGTGGTTACGGCCCTGGTGTGAATAATGAATCCCAAATGACGATAAGCTGTAATGATGTGATCTTACCACGGTGTGAGTCAGTTTCAGAGGCTCGATGAGATAGACAAAATTACCATCATCAAACATCCCACTAGAAGAGTGAATCACAAGAAGGGGGTTGGGAAAAGAGAGTCAGGGATGTCAATTGGAAAATGGATACAAGGACAGATAAAACCTCAACGAGTCATATCACTTGTCAAGTGACAAGAAAACCAAGAAGAAAACCACAGCCACGCTTATACAACCGAACAAACCCTTCTGCTCTTTCCCTCGACTGCTCTCTGTGACACACACTAACATGGTGACATTCAAATCTTTTCATGTGTACCAACTGCCATCTGGCCTCACAGTGGGTGTCCAGGTCAGACTTTCTCTCTTTATCTCACACACATACATATAAACAAACAAAACAAGGTTTCTTACTGAAGTCCATTGCAGGTGGATAAAGCTACACGGGAGTCTTCTTTTCCTCTCACGTGGCCGTGGTAGTAGCAGTGTTCACCGCCCTAAACAAACGCACATTCATCACTGCTATGTAGTGGTTATTTTCAGGGTTCTGTTTCATATAGGTATGTGCTCTTTGTGTCTTACCCTGGAGAGAACTGGCTTATCGTTCTCATAGTGGATCTCCATATAATCTGAAGAGAGCAGATCACTAAAATAGAAGTGAGAGAGAGAATTCAATCTCACATTAATTATCCAACAACTAAATAATAACCTCAGCAAACAGAGAACGTCCTGAGATCTTTAGCTAATGTTGTGGCAAGGTTAATTATGGCACCTGTTCATTTATTATCAATAAGACATCGCAAATAATTTATGACATTCTTTGACTCTATTTCAATATCTATGATCTTTAACCAAAAAACGACAACAACAAAATCTCCCCCTGGATGCAAAAAAGAACGATCTCTGCCTTACCTAAGTGTAAGGTAAGTTTATTATCCAAAAACCAAATTGAACATCTTGTAACTGAAAAGGCCTTTTATCCCACAGGACCCCTTTATTTTGTGACTAAAATTGCTGCATCATCAGAATAAAGAAAAAGCTCCTCCGAACATTCTGCTTTAAGATAATTTATACATAAGAGAAAAAATAAGGGACCTAAAATACTCCCTTGAGGAACTCCACAAGTAATTGATAATGAGCTGGCTAATACACCTTTAATATCAACTCTCTTGCTTCTGGCTTCAAGATAAGACTGTAACCACCTAATAGCTTTCTCATTAAAAACCTATCGCCTTTCATTTATACAATAAAAATGCATTTTTGCATTCATAAATGCAAAATGATGACATGGAATTTTTCCCTTAATATTCGCATAGCCAAACCGTTTAAAAAAAATGGATGTTTTGAACATTCAGAAATAATGTTTTCATAACTTAATTGGAACGTTTGCAAAACATTCTTAGAACATATTTTTGTAAGCTGGGAAGCAACTGCCCCAGATCCCATGCATCCGTATCAGCTGCTGTGGGACCTCCAGGCTGTTTGGGGACCCGAAGCTGCATCACGTCATAAATGATTCTGACACACAGGTTTGTTAAGGCATGGTGAATACACAAAAATGCAATACATATGTTTTGAAATAACAAATTGTGGTTATATTAATGTTATATGATAAATATATTAGCAACTGCATCAATAGCTGATGTTAATATGGTGAAATACAGTGATTTAAAAAACAAAACAAAGCCGTGATCGTTTGTGACTTCTGTTGTCACAGCTGGTGCTATTTCTATAACGGTCACAAGCTGAAAATGAATCAGCCTCAATGCATTTTAGCTTGCAAAAATTAACTTTCACAAACATCTTGATTATTCCTGGTTATTATGAAAATCGAACATTTTGGGAACTTTTGATCAAATAACATATCTGTTCATGCTGCTGAATTTTGAATGGAGCATATAACACTTTAATAGTGCAAAAAAAGCAGGAGTGTCCAAACTCGGTCTTGGAGGGCCACCGTCCTGAAGAGTTTAGCTCCGATTCGCCTCAGCACACCCGCCTGGAAGTTCCTAGTATGCCTAGTAAGACCTTGATCAGCTGCTTCAGGTGTTTAATTGGGTTTGGAGCTGAACTCTACAGGACAGTCACCCTCCAGGAGCGGGATTGGATAGGAATATATGCAGAAAAAAATGACAAATTCTTTCAAAATGAGCTGCCAGTGCCAACCTCTACCCCAACTTCTGGGACCATCACAACTTTCACAAAACAGCTGAAGACACCCTTTCTGCAAGCACTTAGACACTCCAAGGCACTTACTACTAAAAAATAAATAATTTCTTTACTTGTCTCTTTTTTTACCTCAGCTCTAGCTTCCCAGCTAAAAAAAATGTTCTAAGAAACGTTTGCTAACGCTTCCATTATGTTAAGAAAATCATATTTCAGAATTGTCTCTGTTCAAAACATCCTGTTTCTAAAATGTAAAAAATAAGAATTCTTGGTTATGCAAACGTTAAGGGAACATTAATTTGATCATTCTTCAAAAATTCTGGGAATGTTCCTTTTGATTCTTTTTTAAACATTCAGACACAAGTAGTAAATATATATATATATATATATATATATATATATATATATATATATATATATATATATATATATATATATATATTTAAATTAGACGAACATAAGTCTGTTCACTCTGCGGCCATATTTGCAACACCTTCGGGCAACTATTTCAGGCATCCAAGACCAAGTCCTATCTTTTTGAATGAGGGAATCCTGAAATCTCCAAAACTGCTTGCGGAACTCACAATTAAATAACATATTTCAAATCAGCAACAAACATTTGACACAAACTGTCCCATAAATGTTGTTTCTTTTGCTCAAATGGTGTTGAAAGAGTTTATTTTTCAGGCTAGACCAGCCAATGCGCATGTGCAGTCCTAAGGTTTCTATGGGAACCGGAGCAGCTGCAGTGACGCAATGACTTTACCTATCAGCGATTGGCTCTTTAATTTATAAGGCGTCCCGTGTTCCGCCATATTGCACGTTGCAGTTTCTCCAATTCATAAGTAACAAGATTGAACTTTGTTTATCTATAGTCTTTGGTGCAACTGAACATTTGAATGATGTTTAAATAATGTTTTTGTGCTAACATTATAAGAACATTAATAAAGACCAAATAACTTTGGTTCTATTAAAGATACTGGACAAATAATAAACAAAAGTTGGTTTATAACTTTGATAGAACCTTGTCAGAACATCAGCACAAGTTCTGAGAACGTCAGCTGGGTTTTTTTCTAATCTATCTTTCTACGTTGTATACTATGAATGAATATTGTTAGCTCTATGACAAATTGCTTGGGATGTTCCTCATTTGTAAAAAGCCTTGACAAAAGCATCAGTTAAATTAATAAATGTCAATTTAATTACTAGGGTGGCAGTTAATCTCAAATAAAAAACCCAGCACCTTATATGCTGTTAACCATAACACTTTGACAACGCAGCATTCACAGTTTTTACAGGGAATAGTTTAGATGATTTAAACCACAATGTTCTTAGCTCTTCAATGAATACCTTTAACGTGAAGGTGCTGACAGACAATAAATGTCAGGGAGGAGAGGACTGAATAGGAAAGTGGCACACCATTCACACAAATTAGCTTGATAAGCAAGGAACGACCTTTAGCGAGAGATCTTAGGATTTTAATACAAAAAGAAGAGAATATAGCGTGTGATTTTTAGACAGTGAACAACTGAACACCAGAGCAATTCAGTGTTCTTGGAGGCAGACCTGTCTCTTACTTACAGACACACACACACTTACTTGTTCAAAGTGAGGTCCAGAGTGAATGTGGTGCCAAAGGCGTCCAGCTGGAAACTTGCTTGGGCCAGGTGGACATCCTGCGGTCAGGGAGATTAACAGGGGGCTCATTAACACTTCACAAAACAAACATATGTTGCTACATCAAATGTGCCGGCAAAGCCCGCAAATGTAATGGTAAAATTTCACGTCTGTTTTGCACACACATTAACTAGTCATATGATCAAAAAGCAAATCTCTGCAAGGGCATCTATAGATAAAACACCTGCTCTAGTCAAGAGCATCATAAATCACACAGCTGTGCTGTATTACAGCAGAAATACTGCATTGGCAAAAGTAAAGTGAGAGTGTGTGCACAATACAATCCCACAACGTCTGTTCAGTATGGAGAGCGAGGGAGAGAAAACTGCTTCTTTTGCGAAAAGTGCGTTAGATTTGTGAGGGAGGGCCTGTGAACCTGGATCAACTCTGAGCATTGGGCATACTGCACCATTCCCAGCAGCTGCTAGAGGTATGAAATGAACCAGCTTCCTTGCTTCATAACTCCTTAGCGCATGAGTGTTGAAGATCTAAATGCAGGGGGGAGGGCTCTTCATATCTCACCTGTCCATCCCCAGCTTGGTTCCTCGCCCGAGTGTCCAGATCATGATACGTGCTCTCCGAATCCTCATTCAAGTAGTAAATGAGCCGGGAGGGATATGTGACGGTGACCTCATGCTCTTCCGATTTTCTTCCCGTGGAATTGCCCGGTGCCGCTGCTGTCGCCTCTCGCGGGGTCTCAGACACGTGCTGATCCCTGAGATCCTCATTCTGCACGGCGCTGGAAACTGCAGGATAGGAGGAAACTGTTTACTGCTTTACAGTCTTCATCCAAGAGAAGGATCCCGTCAATTATATATGAACGTGTGCCAGCCAGCAGTTGCAGCCCTGTGATGCTGCAGAGAAGCTGCGCACAGATCTCTCTTATGCAGATCTCAGTGTATCGAACGGATGCACTACGGCTTATAACCAAATAAAACACTGAAATCCGATCACACATGACAGTGGATGAGAGGGCGAGACATGAAACATATAATGGCAGCAGAGACATATAGACAAAACATAACCATATCATTTTTTCTCTCTCAACTTTATCAGCTGGATATTTGATATCTGAATTGTAAAGGCATTAGACACGCATCATGTCAGCTAATGATAATCTATTGTCAAGGTAATCGAATTAAGATTCAGTCCTTATACCACGTTCCCATACTAATGGGGCTGTCAACCCTTAGAGAGGCCTTCAAAAGCTTTTACCCCCCTCTGCAGAGATTGACATGTATAAACGGTCGTAAACACAGTTAAGTAATGGAGGCTGCTCAATCAAAGCCTACACAGAACCTGCGTATTTTGCTGGGAATTCCTGCCGCAACAAAAGGCGTTGGAAAAACAAATTGCGCCAAAACTAACGTAACGTAGAGCAAATATCGAATAATATTATGTAAATGATAAAGTTACGCAAGGTAAAGGTTATACTTACCCGTTGAGATTGAGGAGATAGAAGATGGCACGGAAAGAAATATGCTAGCGAGCAGACACAGATGGAATATCAGACGCATGATTCATATTTGAAGACTAAATAAAATGTCATTAGCGCATCAATTTACAGCGAGTCCATTATTATGAGGGCGATTTTAGTGCGTATCCCGCGGGAAGTGGGGGAAATCCTTCATGCAGCATCGGAGACTGAGGGGTGGGTAACACGGTTGGGATGCTGAGGGGTGGGGAGGACTGGGAAGAAGGCGAAGGGGTGGTAGTACGGTTGGATGGAAGGCGGTGGCCAAGCAGCTCATATCGTAAGGGAAGCCACTGCGACTGCGCAGTGCATCTTCTGCTGCGCTGACGCGTCATCCATCCTCACTTTGTACATTCTCCAGAACACTCATACTACATTTATACAACTAGAATGGTTATACACTAGCCCACAACCTGAGCCTGAAATAAAAGCTTTGATCTTTTATGTTAATAAATACATTAGTTAATCCGTTAATTAAAAGTGTATCTACGTCAGACTACATGGACATGGATCTTTCAAATGTTTTGGGGACATTTATTTTTTTTAGTCATTATTTGCACATATTTTATATGTATTAATTTGCATCATATAATATTATATCCCTTTTGAACATTCTGTTGACTATAAATAACTTTGCAACGAGTATTAGTAGACTATCTGCTTAATATCTGTTAACTCTTATTTGTGATGGTCCTCCAGCAAACATTCTACTGACTATAACTTTGCATGTACATGACCCAACGACGGCGATATGTTATGGCCTAAATTAACTAACTGTATTTTTCTATGTACATTTCTGAAATGCATTTTCTGTAAAGCTGCTTTGAAACAATATGTATTGTGAAAAGCGCTATACAAATAAATTTTAATTGAATTGAATGTACATGTCAACTTATTCTAACCCTAACCCTACCAGTCTACTAATACTCAACTAACACTATTGCAATAATATATTTTTCTTTCATTTTTTCCTCAACCCACACCACTGCATTTTGCAAGAGAAATAAATATTCTGCTAATGCACAGTACTTGTATCCCAAAACTGTAACTTGTTTAAATACATTGCTCCCTGTGAACTGTTTTATTGCGTGTCTACCGACATATGAAGTGTTGGCCTTGTAAAGACCTGTTATGCAGCCTGTTATTTCCACACTGCAGCTCAGGAGACACTGTATTTCATGTCTTCTCCTGCCATACAGTAGGCCTATAGAAATGAAAAAAGAGGGAATTCCCAAACCAACTTTACTTGACTAAATTAAATGCAATACTTAAAATAAAAAATTAAAATTTGCCACTTCTGGTCATTTTCATGGAAAATCCCTTCCATCACTATGATGCTTTGACCTCATCCATTTGGAACATCTTAACTTTTTAAAGGGCAGAGTGTAAAAGGCCCATAAAGGCACTTGTATTGATTGTTTGTGAGAGAGAATGAATGGCTGATTTTAAAAGAGCACATTCACCTTGTGTAGGATGCTTATTGTTGACTTAGGCAGTTTTTGCATGTGTTGTTTTGTATTTTAAAGACAATTTGATATGGTGTCAAAACCCAAAGAGAAAAAAAATGCTAACATACTTATGAAAGACAAAAATATTAATTATAAATTTAATTTACAACCATTAATATCAACCTTTGTGAAAATACCCATTAGAAACTTAAAAAATATACTCAGTACAAGTTAAGAAATGCATATGACAAATAAACGAACATATACAGACAAAAATTAACTTCAACTAAAAACAGTCAGCTGAAATTCAACTGTGCAAAACTATACAGCATTTGAAGAACAGATGACAGCTTATGCTCATGGCTGGTATCTGATAACGTTCAGTCTGCTATATTTACAGTGGCAGTCCTCCCCCTCACTCTCTTCTGCTGACTGGCACTGAGCATTGTATTTATTTGTTTAGAAGAGGCTGTAATAACCGGCTGAATCGCCAGTTTAGAGGAAGCCGATGATCTAAGTGTGGCCCTAACAGGGTTCTTGTTTCTGGGAGATGTCCTACATTCTGCAGATATATGGGAGCTAACAGTTTGCCGGAGATTGCTTTCCGATTTTCCTTTGCGCTGTGGTTTAGTTGACTTCCTCTTAGTCCTGTAAGGGGGTCCCGATGGTCTCTTGGCTGGAGTCAAACGTAAGCTACGTCTGATTGGTGTTTGGTCAACTGGTGTTTGTTGGCGGTGTTCCTCTTGTTCCAGTCCTCCAACCTTGTAGGAACTGCTTGCACAAGAGTGAGAAAGTGCTTTGGAAGAATCATCCACATGGGCTGATGGAGTGAGGTGTCCAAGGAGGAAACAACTGCTACTTGAGATAGAGGAGCGGGTGAATAAGGCTCTTCGGCTGCTAGAGAAAGAAGAACCAGGTTCCGAGGGGCCACCGCTCTCCAGAATAGAGTCTGAGGTGGAGGTACATAGATCAGCCATGCTGCTCCTACCACGACCCTTTCGAGATCCTCCTGATGACTGTCCCTGCTCCAGGCCCTGCCTCTCCTTATTAATATCCGGGCTAAGGCTACGGAACAGCTGCCGGACGTGTGAAAGAGATTTGGAATTAGAGGGTAAAGACATGCCTTTTGGTGGACTCTTCAAGATCCTATTGGTCAAAGGGTCGTAGAACTTAAGAGGTGTCTTTTTGTACTTGTACTTCGGTCCAACATCACTATCACATGACTTTCGCTTCCTCCCTGTTTTCTTAATAGGAGTGGGCTTGGAGATTCCTTGACCCCCATCTGGGGAAGAAAGCACATAGACCAAAGTTTTAGGCTGTAGAGGACTCATTAGCTTGCAGTAAGAAGCAGGAAGCTTTAATGCACAGAGTCTTGTCTTCATGTCTGGGGTCCTTTCGGGGCTAGGGCATTGCTGGGGCTCTTTACTGTGTGTTGAGGGGAATGTTTCTTGTGTTGATTTCGGTCGCACCAAAGGGTAGCTAAGAGGGATGGTCTGTGTACCATGGCTTACCTTTACCACTTGGCAACGTGATGCTAGTCTATAAACTTTTTGCCTCGTTCTCCTCAACAAAACAGCTGAATGTTTGGGGTCTTCTTCATTGTGTTCCAAAAGCGGCAAGATGTCTGTAGGCTCCCATCCAGCAGTATCTTCTTTTTCTTTCTTGTCCTGGTTCTTGTTCCTTCTCCTTTTCTTACTGTGCTTTCCAAACATAGCCAAGGATTCACTGTCAAAATAGCAACGGAATTCGCCTTGTTGGAACTCATGTACTATAGAGTCTATCTTCATGTCATCTTCAAACATCACCTGTGTCCACGTTTTTCCAACAAAAGACTGTGGTATGTGGGGAAGATCGGGAAACACCTTCTCAGCAGCACTCTCCTTGGTTTCCTCAGGTGTTCCCACAGAGTTTAGGGCTGTGTCCAGCTGAGTCTGGTATCCTTTGTCTTCAAGGTTTATATGGACTTCCAGTAATTCGGCTAAATTCTTTTCTTCACCCTTTGCCTTTCCCAAAGCCACCTGTACTGCATTGTCCCATTCTTCACTGCCTTCAGATTCACTCAGAGACTGAGGACTCAGAAGGAAGCTGCCATCGTCCTCTTGCTGGTCGACTTTGAGACTGTAGCCATAACAGTATTTTTCAATAACCTCCTCTATCACATCTCGAATCTGGTCAGATAGATTACTTAATGTCTGTTCCCTATGAAGGCCTTTCCAATGTGGCAGTCCTGAAATCCACACTGTGGACTCCTCAGCCACTGGTTGAAATGTTGCAGGCTGGTCCTTCGAGGTAATGCTCTTTGCAACTGGAGGGGCATGGGATGCTGTAATGGAGTCGCTCTCCTCATTATCCCTATTAGTTTTCTTTTGTGCTTTCCTGTGTTCAACAGGTCCAGCCTTGGCGACTGGTGGCTGCTTTGAAGCACAGTGATGTCCAGGGTGTGTTTGTGAGCTTTCTCTCTGAACAAGTAGTGTCAATTGTGATGTATGTGGGTTTTCATTGGCAGAGCTGCCACTAGTCCTGAGCAAAAAACCCTGTGTGGGGGAAATCTTTTCAGGGGGAGGTGGTTCAGGCACTATTTTTCCTATTTGGGAATCAGTTTGTATATGTGTAGTTGCAGTGAGGTCAGTAGTCACTGCTGGAATTGAGGCTGCTTTTTGAAGCATTTGGCATGACTCTTCATCAGAGGTAGGCATCTCCTCTCGTGTCCCAACAGAGACTCCATTATCATCTGATCCACAGTACACCTCTGAGAGCACCTCCTTTGGGACAAGTGGGGAGGTTAGCGAAGGTAGATCAGCATGGGTAGGCCTACAGAGAAAAAGAAGGGTCAAAAGCAATGACTGAACTTTTTTTTATTTTTTTTTATTCAAAAGTAAAAGTATGTAATATATCATGGAAACATGTCAACAAGGCTAAATAAGAAATCTGATATATTAAAACATGGGTACCATACCGTGTATCGCTGTAGTGATGAGGATGATGCTGGAGCACATCCTGGAGGAATCTCTCTAATAAACTTCCAGAAGATACATTTGCTCTAGCAGCTCGTACCACTTCTCTATGTTGGGGACTCAAGATATGCTGCAGATATCATAAAAGCATGATATTAGAATACGGAAGAGATCAACTAACATGTAATATAACGCAATATATTTTTAGCTCTTATTAGCCATTGATTTGTTTAAATAGAACAACTAATCCAACCTTAACAAATACATTGAACAAAACAGTAATTAAAGTGGGAGGAATGATGAATGCCAGAGAGTTACGCACCTGTTCCACACTATTGTACAGAACTTGACAGCAGCTGCAGTAACCTTGTCTTTGGGAGCCAGAAGGACCAGCAACAGGCTGTTCTCCTCTACTAGTCCTTCAAATTGGGTAAAAAAATAGATTCTGATAAATAATATTTGTTTAAATTTGCAATTTATTTACAACTGAGAATCCATAATGGAATGGCTAGTGGGTTGGTGCAAATGTTACATTTATTTTCAGACAACTCACCTGCCGGACATAGCAGCTGGACACCTCTCTGCATCTACAACACATGAAAAAAATATTTACATGCATTCTCTGAATCAGTAGTTCTCAACTAGTTTAGCTTCAGGATCCGGATGTTACATTGGACATCAGTGGTGACCCAACACAGTACCAAATCTATTTATCTTATAAAAGTTAAGAAAAATGCCCTTAAAATAAATCATTTAAACTTATTACTATTTATTAAGACAACAATTTATCATTATTAATGTTCATTCTCAATATTTATTGTAGTCTAGGTAGTCTGTGTATTATTTTCTTTTCTTTTGTAGTGTTGTTCATCATTTTTAAAGATAAGGACATGTCTCACAACCTGTCCATGTTGGCATCTAATTTGGCTAGATTCCACCAAGTGTAGTGAACAGCACATTCCAGGGCCCAGTTTTATGGTGAGGCCCCTCTTTGGCTGCAACAGTAGAGAAAGGTTGGCTACATTTGAATTCGGTCTTGGTGGACTAGCACAAACAAATGTCCAACACTATCAGACAAGGATGTTAGGACAACGGACAGACACCTCTTTTAGGAGGCAAGAAAAAGACCCCTAGTCCATGTGAAGTTTCTGGCCCTCGCCCATCTTGAGACCAATCCCTAATGTTTTGATCCGGACTAGGGATGGGCGATATACCGGTAGACACGACTACCTGGTAGAAATTTGTCAGCCTGGTAGTGATTTTGGATTATCATCTCGATTGTGGTTATGCTCATGTGCTGTGCTATGTGGTCACGAAAGCTTATCGTTTGCATGGTTTTTAGGCATTGTGGTTTAAAAACAAGTGGTTTTAAACTGCTAAAACGCAATTAGCAGCGAAAGATAACTTATTTTGCTATATGCATGCTGTCTGAGAGATGGTTTCTGAACGCTGTCTGAGTGACATGTACACATGAAGCCGCTGTTCAAAAAGCTGCATGTGGCTGCGTTTACATGGAACCTAATAAATAGGGATGCACCTATACTGATACCAGGATCGGTATTGGGCCCGTGCGCTCGTGTACAGACAGTACAGTGCTTGTGACAAAGAAACACCAACAACAGAGCAAACAGAGAGCAGAATGGATATATCAGAGGAGTATGTCTATGAAGTTGAAGTTTGAGTCGCTTATAAAGTGTAATTGAAAAAGCAACACACGTCAAACATCTTTCCAGACATGAGAAGCTGTTATGAACCTCTTGTCCAACAAAAGACAACATTTAATACATCAATCAAAGCATTTTAATCTTATATATTCAGCTACAACGATAGTATGATGCCCCTAAGGATTTCCTGGAATGATGTGTGTTGTTGTCTACTTCTGCAGCGGGGCATATTTGGAGTGTCTGCGTGAGAGCGCCCTCTGGCTTTCAGATGGAGCAGCATCAGCCGCGACAAGCTGCGCATAAAATAATCACAGCCTTTGCCAAATCGCATGCAGTTTCATTTCGATTAATTGTTAATGCGATTAAATACATGTGTAACAGTTTATTTGATTTGTGCATTCGGTCTTAAAGGGACAGCAGCTTAATAAACCTGTTGCTGTTTTTAATGTTAATCAAACAATAAAGGACAAATAAATCACTCACTGCTCTTGACTGAATTACTTTTGTAACTTTAATCAAAATTAATCTATATTTAATTTATACAGTGAAGACTATTCACTGTTACATTATTAATTGTTGAAATCTGGATTATTTTTTTGAATAACAATTTGTATATTTTGTTTACCTTCGTTTATTAAAAAACGTTATTACTATAAGTCATACGTAGCAGTCATAAATCATTACAATTCAGGTCTAATACATTTGTTGAAACCTGGAAGCCATAGAGAGAACACATCATTATTTTATTTATTTATTCATTAAAAAAATAATACAATATTTATAATTAAAGTATTCTTTTTATTTTCATTCATTAAAATGCATTATATCAGCTTTATAGTGCATGGCAGTCATAGTCATTCAAGACTTATAATTGGTAAATCCTGAAAGCCAATAAAAGAAAACATCAATATGTTTATTTTCTTTAGACAATATACAATTATCACTACATATTACACAATTATTAATCAATTAAATACTAATATACATTTGCTGGTTGTAATGCCGTAATGCCAACCTCTCACAACTTTCCCTACTAGTCTCTCTTCAAAAATAACACTTTTATTAAGGTAAAATCTACATATATTTCCCAACAAAAGTATTGTTTAACATGAAGATTAATGCACAGGCTGTCGATTAATTAAATGATAAGCTATTTCTTTACAAAAGCTGTTTATTCAGCGTAGCGAAGGCTCTCCTCAATTGATATCCTTCAGAAATCTCCCTCCAGTTTACATAACTTTTATTTGTTCAACAATCTTTTATTGTTCTTTACTGTCAAGGTAAAATTTGTGGTTGGTGCCCCACAATTAAAGGAGAATATCTGACACTCTCACCTTAGATGGCATGTGACCAAAACACTATACACTCTTTGGTGCCAGGTGTGAGAAATCCAACATAAGTGTTTTTTTTTATTTTCCTTTTTAAAAGTTCTTTATTAAGTATTAATTATTGATTTTATTATTAGTTAGTTGCTCTCTGGTGCTCAATTATTTAAATAAATAAATAAATCTGAAACTCAATATTAGAGAACTGAAAGATTAGAGAACCTTACTTTTAGCAGAGGACTGTGGTCCTTCCTCCAAGGGCATGGTTCTGTCTTTAAACAATCACACAAACACAGAGAAAGTTGCTTGCATGGTTTATTATTGTATTGCACACTGTACAGATATTAAAAAAACTATTTCACGTGTTTACATGTTATATATATGCAATTTCCTCTCGCAAATGCGCTTCATTTTTCACTTTTTTGCATTAGGCATTGCAGAAAACATTTTACTACCAGCAATTACTGACGTATTCTGCGTTGGTGTGCATTTTATATCTTGCTTTCAGCGAGAGATAGTAAAATATCATTGTTTCAATGAACAGACCTACTAAACAAGTGTATATAACAGTTAACGTTACTCACCTACATGGAGGGGATGATGCCTATTAATGTTTCCGTGTCACATCACCGCGTTTATGTGCACAGCAGCCACGTGTAGCAAGTTAACAGTAGTATCTAAAGAAAGATATAGAATATATTAACCAGAAATAGAAAGACACTTAAAAGGCCTCTTGTAAATGCACTTGCTTATTATGCTTGATATATAATATATATTATATTTAAAACAAACATATACGGTTTGTATCTTAAATAAGTTAGTACTTCAAAACACAAATCAATTTCTCGTCAATTTGAAAAGTTTTTTTTTTCTTTACTGTGTTCAGCTTTAACCAACTTACTCGTCGTGTAACGTTACATGTGCCGGCCTGCAAATATAAACACGGCCATTTAAACAGCGCGTCCCACAATTACCACAGAAACCCACTTTCACTTAAAATGTATTTCAAAACGCTTGAATTTTAAACACTGTATCAGTATACAAACACTGTTTTGGATCACACAAACTGCAGTTTGAACTAGCCTGCTATGCTAACTCACCTAGCAAGCTAGTGACACTTAGCATGGCAACGTGGAAGGTGACAGCAGGACCGTGGCATAGTAAATATCCACTTAAAAATGATGTAGAAAATATATAAACTTGATAAGGCTGCAGTCTTCAGCATGCGGTCACCTGATTATGGATGTTATTCCACTTAGATCCCATCGGTATCCGTATTTAGCGCAGGACTGCTCGTGGAGTGACGTAAGATTAAAGCGCGGGAATCCGCCCACTATAAGTCTGAGACGGAATTTAATCAATGGGGCTTTAAATTCAACGCCAAATAACATTTATAAAACAATTCGGATTGCATTCATTAATGGTAACATTAGAAATATTGCAAACTATGCCGTTTTGTAAAAGAGTTCTCATGGACATGCTAAACCTGGCAATATGCACTTAAAAACAAATAAATTACATACTTTTTCGTTACAATTGGCTGCAACACATTAGAAGTTGCACAGTCAGCATTTGATTCTAAAAACGACTCGATTAACTTCATAAAAATACTTTGTCTTAAAAACAGCACATTAATACTAAAAGCACTTGCCAAACATTTAAAATGTTACTTTCAGAAGACAAAGTATTCAAATAAAAAAAAAAAAGATCAAGAAACAAAGCTGCATTTGAAGTGCTTTTATTGGATTAATGCTTTGTGCTTTTAGATCTTGTTGAAGGCTGCCACATCCATTGACTGCACATAGTCCTCAAAGGCTGTGATCAGTTCCTCCAGCTGGTCTGTTCCAACTTTATCATCCTCCACGACACAGGCAATCTGCAGCTTCTTGATGCCATAGCCGACGGGCAACAGTTTAGCTGTACAGGAGAAGTCAAGTAACAATTAGCCTAGTGTATTAAAATACAAAATCCGGAAGAAACTAATGGCAAAAACTAAATGAAAAAAAAAAATCTTTTTTTTGGTAGGCATAACATTTTATAAATTTTAATGAACCGTAGTTGCAAGGGATGGAATAGATTGACTTACATTGTCCCCAGACTAAACCATCCAACTGAATGGTGCGTACACACTCCTCAAGCTTGGCCATGTCCGTTTCATCATCCCAGGGCTTGACATCCAACAGGATTGAAGACTTGGCGATAAGGGCAGGCTCTGCTCAGACATTAAAAAGACAGTGTCAATCAGAAAGAAAACAAAGGAATCCAACCAATCACAATTTAACGACTAGTGAATGTCAGGTTAAAAAGAGTATCAATCACAAGATTCAGTCGAAAGATGGTGATGTGAAATCATCATTAAACTAGTCAATGTTGCTATATGTACACTATCGGTCAAAAATTTAGTATAATTACACAATGTTTTTGAAAGTAGTAGCTGATGTTCACCCAGGCTGCATTTATTTGAAAGATACAGTTTAAAAAAAAAATAGAAATGAATAAGTAATATTACAATTTAAAAATAACTTTTTCCAATAGATTTTAAATTGTAATTTATTCCTGTGATGGCATTCTTATTCCTGTCTTTTTGGGGTCACATGATTCTTCAGAAATCATTCTAATATGCTGACAGTTTTTGCTGCTTAATTTCACAAAGATTCAAAAGTTTTTTATAAATAAACTAACACAGAAGCAAGTATGCATTAAATTGATCAAAAGTGACAGCAAAGACTCCTAATGTTACAACAGTTTTCTATTTTAAATAAATGCTGTTCTTTCTGTCTTTTATTCAAAGAACCCTGAAAAATATGGTTTACACAAAAACATTAAGCAGCAAAAACAGATAATGGGAACCATTATTAATTGATCACCAATAATAATGGATAATAGAGCAACAAATCAGCATGTTAGAATGATTTCTTAAAGATCATGTGTGACTGAAGACTGGAGTAATGATGCTGAAAATTCAGCTTTGCAATCACATGAATACATTACATTTTAAAAACACATTCAGATAGAAAAGTTATAATATAAAAGTTCACAATATTCCAGTTTTAACTGTATTGAATAAACCGTCTTGGTGAGCATAAGAGACTTCTTAAAAAAAACGGAATTATTCTAAACTTTTGACCATTAGTGTATATTTAAAAGAAAAATACATACTTTTTGCCTTCTTTGCGTTGTATGCTGCAAGCCTCTCCTCCTTGATTTTTTTGGATTCCTCATCCTGCAAGGAAATATATTCATAATCAGGTGTGCAGACATACAGCAACTGCCTGGACATTTTTCGACTAACTGGCTTTCAGAAATAAAAGTGGTCCATCACAATATCAGCCGAAAGATGGTGAGAAAATCATCATAAGACCAGGTAGTTTGATCAAAGCACACCATCAGTTCTGCTACTCTACTTACCTCTTCCTCATCAGAACCAAACAGATCGATGTCATCGTCATCTTCATCAGCCGCTGCTGGAGCTGCTGCAGTCGTGTCCTGCACACCAGCAGGGCCGTACTGACCGAGAGGCTTCTTCACACCTGGAAGGCTAAAGGTAAGAAGAGGAGAGTGAACCCATGTAACTGCACGAGAGTCCATGTGACAGTCTTAGATCTCCCAGCCAAATCAGAATTTGAAGGATTGTACATCATTCACTCAGCCGAAAGATGGTGATAGAGTAATCATCATATATTGGGGGAAGTACCTGCAAAATATTAAATATTTCAAACAAGCATCTTATTACCTGCCCTTCTCCTTCTGGTAAGACTTGATGTGGTTGTACCACCGCAGAGCGTGGCAGAGGTCAGCTGAAGGGGCACCAGACAGGGCATCAAACACTGCAACATCAGCCTGAGAGGGCACATACCTGCCAAGAAAATGTGTATTGAGCAATCAAATGTGTAGAGATATTGGTGTTTTTTATCCTTATGCAATTAGAGAGGCTTATGAATGGAACTGATTGCAAAATGTTTATGCATGGCTCAACAGTAACGTACAGCAAAGAAAATATGGCACCTCACTAAATCTTGGGGGAGGGGGAAGGGTACTACTACAAATACAGATTCTAGAATGATCAAATATTTTGTCTATATTAGTCATAGCAAAGAACTTAATGACTTCTGCCTTTGACGTTTATCACGGCATTCAGAAATTATTAACGTTATAGTATTACAGCATATGGAAAAAAGTATAGATATGAATTGTTACAGGGCAACTAAGAAGACATAAATAGACCCTCAAAAGATCTTACCCCTCGATATAACTTTTGTCTGCCAGAAACTCATTCAGAACTTTGAGTCCAGCGGGTGTTTTGAGATCACCAAAGCCCATTGTTGGAAGTTACCGGTGAGACCGCGTGTACAGACGTTGAGCCCTGAGCTTGGAGGAAGAGCGAAGGAACGAGAAAAGAACGTGAGATGGTCTTTATACGTCTGACGCCATGACTCCTCCCACGCTGACACATTTTATAAAAAATATACAAAAATAAGACATATTTGACAGTCATTTGCGATAGGTATGCAAAACGTAACTTTTGTAGATAAAAAGGATAGCAAAATAAGCATATCATGTTGTTCACAGATACAACAAGTACCGAAAACAGTGTTGACTGGTAGACTTTTAACGTGAAAGAGAGAAGGAAACGACCGCTTTTATGAGCGGAAATGACGATGTATAAATGTAAAAGTTCAACACAAAACGTTGGCTTTATTATTTAAAAAAGTTATTTAATATATTAATGTATTTTTTACATACATGCACGCATGCATGTTCTATATTATAGAATAATCTGATCCAATTAATTTTTTTTGTCATTTATCAATGATCGATGTGAATCGGCTATTTCCGTCATCTGCTCCGTAACCGTAATCACCCGAGTCACTCACTCACAACTGAACCTACGGCAGTCGGCAGTAGCGCTGTTCTGGTCTAGAAGGCCAAATAGCGTCAAGGTAAGAATTAAATATGGCATTTTGTCTAGATTAGAGTGTAAACAGCGTTTTGTCTAGACATTTGCTTTGTGAGTAACTGCTGGCTTTATAAACCCATGCGAAACATGGGTAATTTACTGTAACGTTCTCCCCTGTCCTTGAAGCCACTGCGCCTCTGTGTTAATGTTAGCCTGCTAACGTAACTAGTGTGTGTAGAATGGAAATGTCAACAGCAGTGGTTTTGAATTTTAATTTGTAATCTACTTTGCCTTTACAGTGAGATATAGCTATATGATATAATTTGCCTTCTCATAGATATATGAAAATGGTTATTTTATACATGTTTATGTCTTTGTTAGGATGCAAACATGCTATGTTGCTGTTATAAAATCTGGGGTTTTGTAATCTTTGCCATATAACTATAAGGATAATATAACTAATAAGGAATGTATTAAATAATACTGTCATTTGCACACCTATGATCTGATTTTAAAGAAATTTTGTGGCTATTTCTTTGTAATTTCCTTGTGTTACAAATATCTGTGGCATATTTATCCCTAGATACTACGCATTGCAATAGTGGGGATCAACATATTACGTGTGCTTCTAATCACTTGCCATTTTCTTCTACAGCGACATGTTGCGTTTGCCAGCAGTAAGTCGGGCTTTGGCTGGGGCGGCCCATTCCAAGGGCTCCATTTCCACTACTAACAATGGTAATTTGCTCTATGCATTTTTTTTTCATCTTTCAAGGTTAAGTGTGATGCCCATTTTTAAGAATGCTGAAACTTTACTGGCTTGTCAGTCATTTTCTCACACTAGCTTGTTTTTGCGACAGTGTGGACATCAGTTCGGGCCTCAAGCAATATGGTTGAAGTGTTTGTAGATGGAAAGCCTGTCATGGTGGAGCCAGGGACTACTGTGCTACAGGTAATGATCCAGAGACCATTTCTTTTTAATAAGTCTATGCAAGGATTGTACATTCCATGTTGTATGTTGACATGCCAACTGTGTTTAGGCTTGTGCGCAAGTTGGTGTGCAGATTCCTCGTTTCTGCTACCATGATCGTCTGTCAGTGGCCGGTAACTGCCGCATGTGTCTGGTGGAAATCGAGAGAGCGCCAAAGGTAACATGCACCATTGAAAGTATTAAGATTATGACATCATTACGCATTATCGATTATTATCAAAATACATGACGAGTTTTACTTTAAGCACGTTTTTTCCATATGTTCTTCATCAACAGCCTGTTGCAGCGTGTGCAATGCCTGTCATGAAAGGGTGGAACATTTTGACCAACTCGGAGAAAACACGAAAAGCCAGGTTCGAGAAGTAGTTTCTTGCTTTACAAATACTACTCTCACACAGAGTTGTCATCATCACATATAATATTTATTAAAAAATTGTTTTTCTTGTGGTTATGATAGAGAGGGAGTCATGGAGTTCCTGCTTTCCAACCACCCTCTTGACTGTCCAATCTGTGATCAGGGAGGAGAATGTGATTTGCAGGTAAGAAAAACATTGTTTACTGCAATTTGAGAAAACTACACTGTCAACTTGAGTATTCACTCAAGAATTAAAAAAAAGAATCATCCCTGATACATTTTTATGATGATCTTGATGTTGTGCTGGATATATAGGACCAATCGATGATGTTTGGTGCTGACAGAAGCCGTTTTACAGAAGACAAAAGAGCAGTGGAAGATAAGAATATCGGACCTCTCATCAAAACTATCATGACCCGCTGTATACATTGCACACGTTGTGTTCGGTGGGTTGGAGATCTATTATTATACAAGCTACATAAATGTATGTTGTGCAGGGCTCAACAACAAGGGACCAATTCAATTAGTAGTTAATGTACCATCAGAATTTTTTTATTTTATTACATTTTTAATTGTAATTCTTATTAATTAATTTAATAAATATTGTAATTTAATAACATTTATTATTAGATCACTTATAAATACTTTTAGGTTTGATTAATATTTTAAAAACAAATTCTGTAATGCTACTCTGACCGATATAACACATAGTGCCATATGGTACAAAGCATTACTGATTACTTTGTTTTGTTCACATGCCTATTACCTTCAGGATCAGACAGAGTGTTTCAATCCTAAATAAATGTTTCTTTCTACAAATATATATTTTTTGTGTGTAACTTTACAGTTTTGCCAGTGAGGTTGCTGGTGTGGAGGACCTGGGAACTACTGGACGCGGTAACACCATGCAGATTGGTACCTACGTAGAGAAGATGTTCATGTCTGAATTATCTGGTAATGTGATTGACTTGTGTCCTGTTGGAGCGCTGACGTCCAAACCTTACGCCTTCACTTCACGACCCTGGGAGACCAGGTACGATCCTTTATGCACTTATGCATAAATGTTTATGCACTTTCATTCCTATATTTGAGTTTTTTTATGCTGCTTTATAATCCCTTAACTGCCTTTTTTGAACATGGACGTGAAAATGCACTAACCTAAAAATATACTCTTTTTAAAGAAGACACTCAGCAGATTATTGCTGAAGTGAAACCTCTTCAAAATTGATTATGTAAAAATGTTATAGAAGTTTAAATTTACTTTAAAGCAAATGTATTGTGCTAAAGATTTTTTTAATTTAAAGTCCCCCTGTAGTCAATAATTGTATCCCTTAAAACGTCTCTTTGATCGCCAAAATTACATATTGAAATGTTTTTTCTTTTAATTTTTTTTCTTCATGCCTTAAAGCAGGGGTGGGGAACGTTGGTCCAGGAGGGCCATTGTCCTGCTGAGTTTAGCCCCAACCCTGAAAAAAACTCACCTGATTGTAGCCTTAGTGATCCTGAAGACATTTATTAGCTTGTTCAGGTGTGTTTGATTAGGGTTGGAACTAAACTCTGCAAGAGAGTGGCCCTCCAGGACCAACGTTCCCCACCCCTGCCTTAAAGCTTGAATGACGTCAGAAACACCAGCGATTTCAAACCGTGTTTTTGAGACTGTCTTTGGTTCACTGCAGTTTTAAGGAGAAAATACTCAGCAATGGTGCTGACTTGAATTTGCACATGGTTTGTCTTAAACCATATTAAAAACACCACATAGACAAATAAACACCATTAAAAACTTTTATTTTCATTACAGGGGGACTTTAATACAAAATCTATATTTTACAAAATTATTTTTGCTCTAAAAATACTATAAAATAAAAGCCATGTCTAACCAAGTTGTGTTCCAAATTTGAAGTTGATATCACAAAAATGTAAGTTCAAATGAGATTTTGTTTAGGCGCTGTACCAATAATAGCCATTGGGTGTCACCCACATTCCATTGAAATACATTTCTGTCACAAGATAATCACCAAATACATAACCTTGAGTTTTAGACCTTTCCAACAATGTGTTTTGTCAAGTTTTGATTTATAAAACCGTGCAGTAATTTGTAATATAAAACATGACACTGCCCACTAGGGGGGAGGAGCCTGCTAAATGTCCAATTTCAAGATGTTTTTCACAGAATGAATAATGATGATATAAGCCTTTGAATGACTTGCTAGCCGGATATAAGAGTTAAGGGGTTTTAATAGTGGGTTACTTGAATATGTGAGCACCTTAATTTTGAAAATGAAAATGCTGTTCTCATGTGTCTACAGAAAGACTGAGTCCATTGATGTACTGGATGCTGTTGGCTCCAACATTGTGGTGAGCACCAGGGGTGGTGAGGTCATGAGAATTCTTCCCCGTTTAAATGAGGATGTCAATGAGGAATGGATATCTGACAAGACCAGGTGAGTGCATAATCTCTTAAAATAAGTCAACACCCCTCTCTTTCTCCATTCACACACACTCATGGTTAGTCTACTGTCCTGTCTCTGGCCCACCCTCTCTAAGGTTTTCATATGATGGACTGAAGAGGCAGCGCCTGACCCAGCCCATGGTGAAGGATGCCAGTGGGCAGCTGGTTGCCACCAGCTGGGAGGATGTTCTTACACGTGTAGCTGGAGCAGTGAGTGATTGCAAATTATGAACTAGAATCATACATGTATCTGTTTAGTATGATATGCTTTGTCATTTGCAGACAGTAGATCTCACTGGTTTATGCGTTTTGCAGCTCCAAGGAGTTCAAGGTTCTGAGGTAGGAGCTATTGCTGGTGGGATGGTAGATGCTGAGGCATTAGTGGCTCTGAAGGACCTACTGAATAGACTGGACAGTGAGACCCTCTGCACTGAGGAGGTCTTCCCAATGACTGGTTCCGGGTGAGTGCTTATCCGATAAGAATGATGTCTGCCCTGATTT
Source organism: Phoxinus phoxinus (assembly GCF_949152265.1). Lineage (NCBI taxonomy): Eukaryota > Metazoa > Chordata > Actinopteri > Cypriniformes > Leuciscidae > Phoxinus > Phoxinus phoxinus. The sequence continues at coordinate 27,471,163 of NC_136886.1, read as the reverse complement.
TAGCAAAATCTCTTCTCGTTCACACTGATTTCAAGTACCGTAATTATTATTGGATTTTTTTCTAATAGTAATATTCATAATATATTGTGATGTTACTGCATGCATTGCTGTTACTATTGGTCATACCAAGGGTTAGACATTTTCAACAAATTGCTTACTTTAAGGATTTGACTTGTGCAAATAACCACAAGCAGCCACCCAGAACACCCATATTTCAACATGCTAAAAACACTCAGGAGACTGTTAGATTGAATGGAATCCCCATGTCAGAAATGTCAAATCCAGCCCCGGACGCCGGATCTTGTCAAAAGATATCCGTTTTGTCTGGTGTGCAACCCAGTAAAACCTGTCAACAGAATGTCTTGTCTTTTACCTAAAGACACTATTAACAGCCTTCTATCAGCCTGAGAAAGCCAGGGAAGAGCAGAAGTAGACGAAGTGGTAATAAAAAGTTTGAGTTTATTGAATAATCTTAGTTGACTATGTTTCAAAGGTCAGACTTCATCTAGATATTACACTACTCAATAATCTGAATTTTCTGACAGTACGATTCCAACAAGTGTTATTATACCAAGGGAAAAACAATGGAAAATTATTGCTTCACAACATTGACCCTTGAAATGGAGACATTCTCTTATCTCCTACTCGTAGACAAACATCCCTTTAAACCACACATGCATATGATTTAACAACAATAGCAAACATTGCAAGAGCAAGGAAATAAGTCCATAAGACTTTTGATTAATTTTTAATGAAAATCTGAAAGATTTCTGTCCCTCCCTTTGAAAGTCCATTCCACCAAAACTTTCAACCTTCAAAAAGTACATGAAAGTAATCCATATGAATCAAGCTATTTAATCCATGTCTTGGGCAAGAATTTTTAGATGAATAGATTTAATTTAAGCTTTTATTCACATTCATCAATACACAGATGAACACAAATATTGTTCATCATTCAATGGCAGCTTGTATATACTTTCTTGACACGCAAGAACAATTCACATTATTGGTTCTCGTGTGTCAAAAAAAAAAGAAAAAAGTTTGAGCTACAATTAATAAAGATTACGATATCTTTATGAACTTGTTGAAGCTTAAATGTTGGTGTGCTGGGCTTTCAGTGGAGGTACAGAAACCTATCTGGTTTCATTAAAAATATCTTCAGTAGTGTTTAGAAGATGAACAAAAGTCTTACGAGTATGGAATTGGGGGTGATTAATTGATGACAGTTTTGGTGAACCATCTCTTGAATCCTACTATTAAGGATTTAAACTCATTTTGCTCTTTTGGCTCCTTAGAACCGACCTGCGCTCCAATTACCTCTTGAACAGCCGTATCACTGGCATTGAGGAGTGTGACCTTCTGCTTCTGATTGGAACCAACCCACGTTACGAGGCACCTCTCTTCAATTCACGTGTCCGCAAGAGGTAAAACCATTGCACACTCTTGTTTGCAATAGTTGGACCCAGTTGAGCAGGTGTCATTTCACTCCACCCCACTTTTTCTTTTTATCCCCATTCTTCAGTTGGTTGCATAATGAGCTGGAGGTGGCCATGGTTGGTCATAAGGTGGACTTAAGCTACAGTTACAACCATCTGGGTGAAACCACACAAGTTCTGCAAGAGATCGCTGATGGAACACATCCTTTCTGCAAGGTAACATTATATAATAATGTTGGTGTTTACTGGGAACTTCGATTCAAGTTTTTACTAAGCATTTTACGAAGCATGACACCATCAGAGGATTACTCTTGAATGAGAAATAATTGGAGTATGGTTTTGTATTTCAGGTTCTAGCCCAGGCCAAAAAGCCCATTGTAGTGGTGGGTAGCTCCTCTCTCCAGAGGGATGATGGGGCAGCCATCTTAAAGGCTGTGTCCACGATTGCTCAAAATTCTCGAGCCATCAGCGGTGTTGAGGAGGGATGGAAGGTTCTCAATGTTCTTCACAGGTTAGATACTGCCATAAGTGTGTGTGCATATGTGGACCTTCCTTTGAGTATCATATATTGTTATGTGTGAATAAAAGAATTGTGAATGTTGACCTTTTGCTTCGCACAAGCACTGACCTTGTGATATACATGTGACCTCAGGGTGGCCAGTCAAGTTGCAGCCCTGGACCTGGGTTACAAGCCTGGTGTTGATGCCATCCGGAAGAACCCTCCCAAAGTACTGTTTCTCCTGGGAGCTGATGCTGATTGCATCACCAGAGCAGATCTTCCCAAAGACAGCTTTATCATCTACCAGGGTCAGTAATCTCACTTGCTAATTTTGTATTCTATACCAGTGATTCCCAACCCTGGTCCTTGATTTACCCTCAGCACTGCACATTTTAGATGTCTGTCTCCCTAATCAAACACACCTGATTCAACAAATCAGCCTAGTGTTAAAGGGATAGTTCACACAAAAATGAAAATTCTGTCTTAAAAACCTGTAAAACTTTCGTTCATCTTCGGAACACAAATTAAGATCTTTTTTATGAAATCTGAGCGATTATATAATGAGATCATATAATGAATCCATAATTGAGCGTTTTTTGTCCAGATTTTCTGAGACTTGATCTCTTTATATGATGAACAGATTTAATTAAGTCTTTTATTCATATATAAACAACATTGATCAGTGACCATAAACAGAAGCTCAACCGAACCTCATTGGTTCTTGCGGAAGCTCAAACATGCTGCTTTAAACACGAGAATGAATCTCATTGGTTCTCGCAAGTCAAGCGACCATGCTTGAGTTTCTGTTTACCACAACTGATGTGTGAGTTGATGAATGTTTATACGTGAAGAAAAGCCGTACTCAATCTGTTAATCATATAAAGTGATCGTGTTTCTTAAGACCGCTCAATTCATATGGATTCATTTTACGATTTCTTTAATCGTCAAAGTGGCAGTTGCGTAGCTGTTAATGGAGGGACAGAAACCTCTCAGATTTCATCAAAAAGATCTTCGTTTGTGTTCCGAAGATGAACGAAAGTCTTACAGGTTTGGAACGACATGAGGGTGATTAATTAATGACAGAATTTTCATTTTTGTGTGAACCTTTAAGACTCCCAGACCTCAGATAGATGTCAGATAAGAGAGAGGGAGAGCGGAGAGAAAACACAGCTCTATACACTTGTTCAGTACCGCAATCTCATGGCAAGCGCCTTGCATCCAAATACAGTATATTCTTATAAGTTTAATGGTACCACATGCTTATCCAGGTCACCATGGAGATGTAGGTGCACTCATGGCTGATGTCATCATGCCTGGTGCTGCATACACCGAAAAGACTGGCACATACGTCAACACAGAGGGTCGTGCCCAGCAGACTAGAGTGGCAGTCACTGCTCCCGGTATTGCACGCGAGGACTGGAAGATTTTGCGTGCCATTTCTGAGGTACTTAACCTCTACTTTAACAATGTACAACCTGTTCCTCGTATTGTTCATATACCTTTGCCTGAGCTATTCTTTAGAATAAAGTGTAGACTGTTCAGTACAGATTGTTGTTTTTGTTTGCTCAGCTGGCTGGAGTCACACTGCCGTATGACACACTGGATGAGGTAAGGAGAAGGCTGGAAGAGGTCTCTCCTAACCTGGTGAGATATGATGATGTAGAGGAAGCCAATTATTTCAAACAAGCCCATGAGCTTTCAAAGGTTTGTGTTCTTTTTTTAATGCAATTTTTTGTTTGAAATCTCCACTACTTGAACAGTTAACTAATGTTCTCCTGGTTTCCTTAGGCTGTTAATCAGTCATTGCTTGCGGCTCCTATTGTCCCTCCTCAGCTCACAGTGAAGGATTTCTACATGACCGGTAGAGTAACAAATATATTATGTTGGTTTAATGAGTTATATTAAGTTTTTACGTTTGAATAGAATGCTGTAACGTAGTGTATGTCTTTGAACCTGCCATTTATCATTGCCTTTGGTTGTCTTCCTCTATAGACTCCATAAGCAGAGCCTCTCAGACAATGGCCAAGTGTGTGAAGGCCGTGACCGAGGGAGCAGCAGCAGTTGATGAGCCCTCAATTTGTTAAAACTCCTTCAGGCACACCAATCTATCTATAGTAATGCACACAAAAGTAGTCATCGACAAGTACATGTACAAACACATACCTGGATTTTAGCATTACTTTGCTGTTTGTCTCTTGTGTCTTACATAATCATACTTCACCAGAGCAGCAAAATGTGTGAAATTAGCGTATTTAAATAGGCTTTGAAGGTTGTTGTAAAGTTTTCATTCCCATGATTAAGTTGAATGGGGTCTGCTTTGTTTTGGAAAGCTCTTATTATAATAAATAAAAATGTATTATATCAATATACCATGGTCGCCGTTCACATTGCTGGTCTAAATTCTTTAAAGTAAGGGTGTAGTAGAAAACCAAATTGCCTATACTGTTTTGGTAAAAGCTAGAATTAAGGTGTAAGGGGAAAATGCTTTCTAAATATAAGCATCTTGATTGGGTTTCCTTCTTATTATTGAAGTTGGATTAAGTGCAGCGTAAAGCCTGTTTTCCTCTGAAATATACAATTCTACACATATTCAGAATTCTGTTGAATAATTTTAAGTTAATTTATATTAATAACAAAGTAATGGATTATCATGAGTTTTACTCAGTTACTGCTCAAACTGTTTACGTGCCCTTGATCTGTACTTTTTGTTGTTGCTAATGTTAGGATCATGCTGACATCACTGACTGAATAGGGGGCAACATAAGACACTTTGAAATATCAGTAACACCTGGTTCAGAGTTTACATCACAAGTCTTGTCACCTTGATCATATTTATTGATGGCAACGAAGGGAAAATATGACTGACAAGAATGTTATCGTCTCACGTGAGGTTGCACTGAATTTGAAGTTGGTGATGTCATTCCAGGCATGGATGAGACGCGTGAGGGGAGGCTGTCGGAAAAGACTTTGGGGGAGATCCCTCAAAACTTGAAATCAATGACTGGGGCTTAAATAAAACTTCACGCTGGTCCGAACACTTCGGACAGCTGTACACACAAATGTTCAATCTGTATTGTATGTTTTCGAGATCTGTCATCTTTCTAAAAGCCGACAATGAACATACAAAGTTGAATTCCAAAATGGTTGCAGAGGTTGTTGTTGCACTGTTGGCTGTTGTCATGTCCCCCCAGTGCCTGTAGTTGTGCTGTAAGAAGCCTCGCATCCGATGACTAAACCAACACCCCCTTCTCTTTGTGTACGGCTAGTTTTATTTAACTAATCGACAAAGATGTGCCAGTAGGATTCGTGCAAAATTATATCCACGCGTTAAAAAACTAAATCTGCTAGCGTTACATGGGAAGGTAGAGGCGGAATATCCCCGCTGAGAGGAATAGCCGTCGACCGTATGAAAAGATCAGCGTAGCTAGTTTAGCACAGGCCGCAGTGATCGGAGGCTGAGCTGCTACCGGGAAGCAACGGACTCAAGTAAAGGCGGAAGACCGCTTATCACGCACTGCAAGGCGGGTGTCTCGCTACTCGACTCGGGGGGATTCGGGAAGTTTCACAGGCCAACGGTAACTACGAATTGCGCAGAAATAAAGGAATGTTTGTCGTCAAAATGTGTATCTGATATCAATTTTATTGTTATATTACTAAAACGTAAACTCACGAAACTAATAAAATTTTAACTAATAAATAATACCCCGAAACTTTCAAATGTCTCCGGTCGTCGACAACGCTTGTTCTCATTTGACAGGTATTTTGCTTATTATCGGTCCCGAGTGTTTCTCACATATAAAAAATATTCCGACGGCCGTTACAAAGTTTCAAAATACGTTCGAAAGATTTGTACGACGCAACAAAGAAATACATTCTGCCGCTCTGATTTTGACCGTATCTTTCGGAAAAATAATTAAATTGTTTCTTCAGGCGCAACACCCAACTTGCTCAATCCTTGCCTCAAAAGTAACTGATAGTGCTGCCCAAGTACATGATAGAGTAGTAGGCGGGTTGTCCACCGTCCCCTTGCGTTTTCAAAGTTGCTTTGCATGTCAAACGTATTATACTCTGCCCAAACACTTTTACGAGCTATCATTTTATGATTTAGTGTTTCACCTACTTAAAGCTCTGCTTACACCAGCTGTTTTTCTCAAGTGTCATTGATTGCTTGAGACAGGGGCTACTTTTCCTTCTTCCTGTCACTTTAATATTTAATGGTTTGAGCTGTTTATGCTGAGCAGCCTACACACTGCATACTTTCACGAGTGCTTTAAAATGCAGAGTTCAGATTTGTTAGGTGTTGGAAGTGACTGCAACATATATTGAAAGCTATTCTATATTGGATGTCACCTGACCTGCCAATAAGCGAGAATGTCATTTTTATATTAATGGTTTTATTATAGTTGTTTGTCATGTATAGTCAGTACCTGATTCATAGTTTTGTATACATTAGTGAGTGCTAGAAACTCCTTTATAAAGGAGCACAATAATAATGGAAGAGCTGAGAGGTTTGATTATCATTAATACGTCTCTGCCAACTATGCTGTTTAGGAGAGCTGTAGGGGAAACTGGAGCTTCCTGCAATTGAGATCAATAAAATAAATATTACAGTAAAGGCTGGAATACACTACACGGAAGAGATGTTAAAGCACTCGGCATTATACACTTGCCGACTTTGTAAATGATTACAGAGAAAAACTGAGCATCACATGAAACTGACTGAGGATCATACACTACTAGACTTTAAAGTTATTCCGAACACAAAAAAACAAATGCAGAAACATGCACCTCGTTGCATGGAGACAAATGAGAACAAAGTGTTCAAAATCAAAATATCAAAGATGATTGATATCCTCCGACTAGATGGAATATCTAAAAAAAATTTTTTTAAAAGAGTCAGAAATCTGGAGAAAAAACAACAACAACTCCCAACTGCCCAAAATCTGGAGAATGAAAACTAACATAGAGTGGAGGGGAAGCTGGGCAAAAGTCATGTAGTGTATTTTTAGCCTTAAAAGTATAGTGCATTTAATACCTTTATACCCTAATTGTACAACAATAAACATGTTTTTTTTTATATATATATATAAATAACATTTAAATAATTTAGAAACATAATTACAACTTTAAATAAAAAGCACATTCTCATTGACCAGTTGTTCTTTGTGCACTCCTAAAGAAGCTAAATTTGAGTTTTGGTAGTTGACTCAATGCTTTCATCATACTTTTGTCTTATTCACATACCGTTTTTTTGTTTTTGTTTTCATCAGCTGATGTTCCGTAGAGTTCCAGCCCTGGGATGTATGAAGGCAAACACATCCACTACTCGGAGGTGGACCACAAGCCTCTGTGTTCATACAGTCCAAAGCTTTGCAAGCAGCGCAGGCTCAACGGTTATGCTTTCTGCATCCGCCATGTGCTCGAGGACCGGACCGCTCCCTTCAGGCAGTGCGAATATGTAGCCAAGTACAATAACCAGCGCTGCACCAACCCAATACCCAAGGCTCACGACCGCAAGTAAGTTTGTGGACTAACAAATGTTTAAAGAAAAGATGTGCATGTTTAAAATAATACTGAAAACAATCTGTTTGTCTTTTAGGTATTGTAATAGTCACCTTCAGGTTATGGGTGTCCTCCCCAAGAAGGAGCGAAAGAAGAAACAAGATACCATTGAGTCTTTGGCCCTCAAAATTACCGTTCCATCCCTGGCTCTCAAAACTCACAACGGTCTCGAGCTTTTACCTCCATCCCCACCACCCTCCCTGGCTTGTCTACTCCCCTCAGATCCCTTCGCCTTTTGCAGGGGAGAAAAAATGTTAAAATCAAGCGGCACATTCCTGAAGAAACCACAAGAAAACCAAGCTCTGAACCATAAGCAGAAACCGCAAGATCACAGTGTTCCAGCGTTCCCAAACCATCTCAGAACCTCCGCTCTTTCTTCAACCCTTCCACATTCTTGCCTCCCTCCTCCGCAGACTGGAAGAACCACACAAACACCCATAGTTCCCTCCACCCCTAACGCAGCAACCCTACAAACCCCTTCAGTTCGTTCAGGTCCATTATTCAAAACCTCATCCACTCTTCCGGACTGCCATCAGGGCTCAATAGACACGGCTCCAACTGATAACAAAATTAAACTGGACCTCAATCATGCGTTTGATAAGAAGGTTGCCCCTGCAGTTTCAGGGATGGCACCAAGATGTGATGACATACATGGACAATTAATAAAAGTGCGCTCAGTTGCTATGCAGCAACAAGCTCCATGTTTGCAGAAGTTCCATAGATTGATGGACCAACACAAGGGGGGGTACCAAGACCTGAACCCACATTTAGGTAGGTAATTTTGACCTGGGATGTTGACGTTTAAAAATTAGTTTGGCTTTAGTTTGTTTTAATGACAAACACAGCTTGTGTCCTAGGGCTTGATTGGTCAGAAGACAGTGAAGAGGAAGATGGAGACTTGGGGAAGCTAGTGTCATATCAATGCCAGAGAATACAAGAGAAGCACTTTGAGGAAAGGTACAGTAATCCATCAGTCTGACAATCATCCATCCTCCACCTAATTTAATGCCAAACGCAAAGATTAACCCATATTATAATGCAGATCTCTGGAATACTTGATTCTGATTGGTCAATTGTCGGATTCTGCAGCTAAATTTTTTTAATGACTGCTAACTGCAACTTCTCGTATCACTACATGGCTTCTTTCTCACATAATAGAAAAAAAATTCTCAAATCAATATTTATGTCACCCTTTCACACGACAGTACAAATAGAACTTTCAATTGTTTCAGTGATCTTTTAAAGTAATTTTTGGAAGGTAAAACCTAGAGCAGTGGTTCTTAAACTTTTTGTCTCCAATGCCCCTATTGTCCACAACAATATTTGAAGGCTGGACATTCCTAGATTCTGTAAATAAAATTGCAAGATGCCAGAATTTAAATGTTTGAATGTTCCCACACTTTTAAGAATTTCATGACTTTTCCAGTTGTTCATTATGGATAAGGATTAATTCATAATATCAACTACTTACTAATTTCTACCCGATCAAATATTTTAGAACTTGGCATACAAATGTATACATTATACAAAATGTTTATTCATTATAAAATGCGCTTTTATGCAGCTCTAGAATTAAGGGTTGAATACCAAAAATCGATTTTTTGGTCAAGCTCTTGTATTGACAATGCAAGAGTTAAGCACTTTGTAAAGTCACCTCCAGCACATCCCAAAGACTTTCAATGAATTTAGGGTCTGGACTCAAGAGGTGCCAATTCATGTGTGAAAATTCTTCTTCATGCTCCCTCCCAACCATTCTTACACAATTTGAGCCTGATGAATCTTGACATTGTCATCCTGGAATATGGCCATGATGTGTCTTCCTACATGGTTGTTTAAGAAATGAAAAGCTACATGCACCTTTAATTAGGGTTAGAAGAACTGTTGCCAAACATAACATGCTAGAAACATAATCACTGCTGTAATGATCCAATCATTGACTCGAAAGCATTTGGCTATTTAAATCCATGGCATGAATATGAATGCTTATTTCCATTCTGTGACCCACCAGTGTATCGGAACCCACAGTTTGAAAACTGCTGATCTAGAGAAATCTCTTTCCCGTCTCGCAGTGCCAGCAGTTCCCGTGCTGAGCGTTTGGCAGGCTTCTGCTCATACCTGAGACAAAAACACACGCACCTTTACAGGGAGCAGAGGGGCTTCAGGAGAGAGAGAAGATCCCAGCATGCCCTTCGTAAAGCCCTGCTGCAGGCAGCAAGAGAGGAACCTCAACACACCGCACAGATTATTCAGGAACAACATAATGAGACCTCCACACCCTCCAGGTAAAAAAGTCCAGTCCAAAGGGAGCTATTCTCTACATCAGTAAACTCTGAAACGCTTCGATCGTAGCCTATGAGTTTTCTTCCTGGAACATAGACGTCACAATATTCCGCATGTAAATAATTCCCGCCAGAGGCATACGCAAAAAAAAGAAGGGATGAGGCATGTTTGAGATGTTTGTAGTGTGTTTTTGCACCCCAGGCCTAATACGGTTATGGAAAGTGGGATGACATTTCTAAAATATGCTCGAAAAGAGCATCACAGTCCCGCCCACAGCCGGTGCCGGAAGTAAGAATTCAATACAATTTCTCCATTGACAGTTGGGGTATAAGCCATAAAAACGTAACCATACATGGTAGACTTAAAACCAGCTACGGCTGTACTAAGCGATTGTATATGCTCATATAAACGCCAAAAGTTCATGGGGCACTAACCTTGTTTTGAGATAAATGCCTTTTATTCGCGATGTCTTCGATAAGTACTTCATTACCCACAATCCTGAACAATCCCACAATCCCACAGTGATGCATCTGATTGGTGGAAGTCGTGTAAACCTCGCGAAGGTCCGTGAAAAAACAGAGCGTTGCCATGGAAGCAGGATTCTAACCGTAGAGACGGAACGGACTGTTTTCTTTAGCGGAAGCCATATAAATCGTTTTTAAATCAATAAATTCCTTTTTAAATTAATATTTTGTGTCAAATTATTTATTTATTTGGTAAGGCTCTTTCGCGGTTGTGGCTTCAGTCGACTTCAGTGAGGCGCGGTGGTTTATGGGATGAGTAGTTCCTTCGCTCGGAAATGAAAATATGTACACAGTCTTGTACCTTTGCCTTTTTTTGGATTTTCTCTTCGTTTTTTCGCTCGAAATGATATGTTGTATGCTTATGAGTTCAGCCGTAGCTGGTTATCCTCAGACATGCTCTAAAACTCTTTAGATACGTATTTTTCCAAAAGTCAATGGGAGAAATGAATGGGAAATTTACTTCCGGCACCAAAGCTCTCTCGGTCTGTGGGCGGGACTGTGATGCTCTATTGGTTGATCAATGACAACACACTGATCCAGCTGACCAATCAGAGCACATTAGCTTTTTGGAAGGAGGGGCTTCATAGAGAGAGAAATTTGACAGAGCGATACTGACAGACTGGGAAGAGAGGTGCTGCAACAGTATAAATGTTATGAAAAACTGTTTTAGTAGACCCCAAATACAAAATCAAGACTTTGTAAAAGTGCACAATAGCTCTTTAAAAAAAAAAGGTAACTGGTAAAACAGGCGCATAATATCTTAACAATTGATATATCAATCACAGGCCCCTGAATCTTATCAATTCCTTTCCTAATAGTATCTCTTCAAGATTTGAGATATCAGCAAATAAGAGTATTAATAGCAGGTCTATCAAGTATTGTGATGCAACGTCCGATCTACACCCCTGATGTGCTCGACATGCTTTCATGTTGCAGTAGTTTGTTTTCTTGTTTTAATTCCACAGCACTGCAGTACCAATGGCTGGAGATGACTCAGGTTTATGCTTGGCTATCGTGAAAGGTGAAGACTGCAGAAATTCAGCCTTACCGTTCACCAGGCACTGCTTTCAACGTATCCTCTCAAAGTTCTTAACAATAGCTGACTGCTTTTGGCTGTTCGTCTGCATTCAGAGCAATTTTTTTCCTGTGACTTCAACTAACCATCTGCTTTGGTGATTGACCGATCGACTTTGGATCGTTCCCTGTGTTGTGTCCTTAATGGCACTCTGTAGATATCCTTCAGAACCGTTCACAGCAGCTGTTCTCAAGCTGCACTGCTCGCTTTGCAGATGGAGCTCAGTGTTCCATCCCTGTCTTTGACATCACGCACCAGACACCACTTTGTGATGAGCATGCCAAGAAAATGGTGAGAAACAGAAGACTGTTTCATTGCGTAATAAATTTTTGCTAGTAACTAATTCCACCATTTGTGCACTAATGGTACTTTACAGGACAATTTCCTGCGAGGTGATATCAGCCGGAGAACGTACCACCACCACCAGCAGATTCAGCGGCACAGGCCACTGAAGAAAGCCAAGCCTCCAGCACTTAGTAAGAAGCATAAGAAGAAAGGCAAGCGAGGAGCACCAAAGCGCCCTCAGAAACCCATTCCTCCTGCGCTACCCCAGGGTAACCTGGGAATGCCTTCCATTTTGTGCCTGCCCACTCAGCCTTCTGGCATAAGGTGAAAGCAGTGTGTTTTTATATGTGTGTATTTGCGTATGTCTGTGAATGCGCACTCATTGTCTTTGTGTTTTTCAGGAGCCCTTTAACTCCTGATTTAAGTGCAGATGAATTTCCAGATGACATCACCAATGACATCAGTGACATTCCACATGACCTAGTGTTGAATCAGGAGGATTTCTCGGATGTTCTGCCTCGACTCCCGGATGACCTGCAGGACTTTGATCTTTTTGAAGGTAAAAGTGCTATAATATTATGGAAGGGTATTGATACAGATTATTAGATTTTGATTTGATTATGATTAATTTCTGTATATTTCAGTTATAATGTCTATTTTGGTTAAAAACTATTATATTTAATTTATTCATTAATATATTCATTTTGGAAGGAAATACATTTTTTATGACAGGGCCTAATTTATGCAGTTAAATTCCTATGTTATTTAACATAAACAACCAAAAAGTTGGTAATGTGTAGTTATCATAAAATTATAAACTCATTAACACTTAATGTACAGTCTTTAGTGTCATAAGATCCTTCAGAAATCACTCTATGCTAATTTGGTGCTCGAGACATTTTTTATTATTATCAATGTTTAAAAACAGATGTTGCATAATTTTTCTTTTTTGTGGAAACCATAATGATTATTTTGCTGAATGTAAAATTCAACAGCATTTGAATTTGAAATATAAATTTTTTGTTACATAAATGTTTTACAGCCTCTTTTAATCAATTTAATGCATTGTTGATGAATAAATTATATTTGAAACTAATTGTTTAAAATATTCCATCACTATAACTTAATTCAGTGAAGGATCCATCCGACTTGATTAAATTTTTTGTGACTTTTAATCTGTCTGATTAATTTGACTGATTCATTAAAGGGATATTTAAGCTTTAAGAGCGTTAAGCTTTGTATCAGTAGAAACCCGGTAGTATTTTCGAATGACCGTGCTTCCCTCCCTCATGTCCTCTTGAGACGAGAGATCGTCATTTTGCGTCATCGGAGACTTTCCTGCCCAGAGGCTAAAAACTACAGCCACTATATCCGCATGTTTTCAACCCGGCCACAGTGGGTGGGATCTCACTCACAGAATGTACAAACAGTGTCAGCCATCTTTTTTTTAAGCTAAGCTAACAGGCTCTTGCTCTGTAGAGAAAGCGGAGTAGTAGGGGTGACCATACTTCCTCTTTTTCCCGGACATGTCTGGCCGGGACTGCCCGGGCTCTTCCTCCCGACTGCCAAGCAGGTCTCGCTCCTCCGCTGCAGCTGCTGCTCCAGGAGCGAGACCTGCCCGGCGGTCAGGAGGAAGAGCCCGGGCAGACTTCGAGCTGGGGCGGACTAACTTGTCACGGAGATTTACAATAAAACGGCGTCAGTTTCGAGTCAACTAGTAGCCTATTTCAATTCTTCCGATCCTGGCCTCTGTAACCGGTAGGCGTGGCCTCGTAGGGCAGCGAAGCAAGTGCATTCTGGGAGTTCATCCACATGAGCCAAAAATTAATTTTCTGACTTTTCTCAGTCTAGAAGGCACCAACTTCTAAAATAATTTTACATTTCTACTACATACGTGACCAAATACACATAGGTCAAATGTGTACAAATACACATTCATCTTTCCAGCGGTAAAGTATCTCTTTAAGATGACAGAAAGTGTCATTTGTCCGTGATTGAGACGTACACTGGTTTCACTGTTATCTTGTGCAGCCACAAGAACAACTCCATTTAAGACCTGTTTTTTTGCTTTCATTTTGTGTTTTTTCTGCAAACTTGGGATAAATATGATCTCATTTGCTGTGTGGGGCTGCAGGAAAAAAAGAGTAATTCAGTTTATGGGGAGATGGGGATTTTAAGAATTAATATTTTTACCCTTATACACTATACTTTCTATGTCTATTATTTTTCTGGTAATTGCTCTGTTTCCTTTTCTCACTTTGTTTACAGTCATTTTATATTCACTAATTCATGTTTATTTGTCATATAGGTAAGAATAGTGAGCTGCTGCCCACCTCTGAGGAAGCCGAGGAATTGGTTCGCGTTCTGCAGGCCATGAGCTCGTACCCAGAATCCCTTGCATGTCTAAGCGGAATGGCTGAGCTTGGTCCTGTAGAAGGGGTAGATTGTCGTAGCATGCCGGGGGGAGTCGTGGATCTACTGAGTGCGCGGCTATCTGCTGAAACCCTTTCCAGCCTGGAGCTGGACCCCAGTCTGCTCCCCACCTCTGAAGACGCTTTCCCCCCATCACCTCCGTCGCCACAGCCCCCTCTGACTCCTCCATCTTCTGTGGGGCATCTCACAGACAGCACATACACACAGAGACAACCTCATCTCCTAGCTAAGATGGATAACTCCAAAGCAGATCTGAGTGATCTGCCCCTTTGCAAGGACGAGGACATCTCTCATGGCTCGTGGGGCGTTCTCGCCCTTTCCCTCAGCGACTCCTCACAGTTTCACAGCCTTATTGCCTCAGACGGCCTGCTGATGTCCACAGCCCTCTCAACGCCAATGACCCCCATGCCCTCGGCCCCCTGTCAGCCCAGTTCGGCCCTCTCTGCTTTGCATCAGAGCAGCCAAACTGTCCCCGTCACTCGCTCCACACCCGCATCCTCACCCTCATCACCAACGTCCCAAACCAAGCACCTTCTCCCACCACTGTTCAATCACTGTGGGATCCCAGCAGACTTACAGCCGCACCACAGTACAACGGCACCCCCTATGGACCAGGCCTGAACTGCAGGCAGAACCAATTATTTGCTACGGTCAGTGTTCAGGGAACATGTTGCAGGTGATTTTTTTTTTTCTCTCCAATTGTCAGGGTCATTGTGTTTGTCTCCTCAGTCCTCTCATCTTTTTCCCTCACAAAGAAAGAACATCAAGCAATAAATTTCCTTGTTGGCGTAAATTAGTTGCTTTTTTTCAAAAAGCAAGCATAGATGGATTTTAGCCATTAATTTCACTTGTATCCTTAAACACATATTTAATATATTTATAGAGTAGCAGTCTGCACAACTAGTTTTATTGATGAGTGAAAATGTGTGGTAACTGGTGAAAATGTGGTTCTCGTTTAGAGGTAATGGGCAAGTTTGTCAGTGGCAAACACAAGGGGAAAGGTGTCATGGTTGTATCACTATTTTGTCCCGTGTGATGATTAAAAAGCTCATTGTTTTGGCAGATGGTGTTTGTGCTTTTAGTAGCCGTTAAACTATGGGGTCTTGCTCTAAGTGTAAGTGCCTGCCATAAAAGCTGTGTAACACCTCTATAATTAGTGTATTGCAAATCAACATAAATTACACTTTGCGTTGTCACTTAGTAAGAACCTGTGAGTGCACAAAAATACACCCCTGAAAATATTTAGAGGCATTTATTCCCTGTTTTTGAATCCTCACGCAAGTAATTACCTTCTCACATTACCGTAAAGTTACTCAAAGTGTTAAACTTTGATTCTGAGTGTTCAATGTGCTCCTGTGTAAGGCCTTTAGCTGAAGTGATAGCAGTTGTGGGAAATAAATGGTGTAAAGCTATAGTTGGTTATCTTGTCATGGCTTTTAAAGAGAGTAGTTATGATGCCTTTACCCTCATGTCATGTCATGCCAAGTCTACATTTGCATTTTCCCATTTATGTTCTTTGCTGATGCTTTCTTACCAAAGCGGCTTCCAAGAAACCCTCTTTTTATGTCCACAACAGAAAATATCGTTATATCAGTATATCTAACTGAACCAATATACCGTAATGAAATCATGTTTGGGCAGTTAAGCTTTTAAAGAGAACAGTTAAGTATAACCTTGATTCAATGTCATTATAAAACGAATAATGATGTAAAATTGTGGTTTGGGTAGACTTGCCGTTGTACCGGATAATGCTGCTTTTATCAACAGGCATACTGACAGATATCCTTGCACACAGAGGGTTGTCTCATATACTTTTTATACTTATTCACTGAATGTATCAAGTCAACAAAAAAAAAGTTTATTATAACCTATTAAAATGTTATGGTCCTCTTCTTTGTTCAAGGTATTTTATGTCTTGACATGTTTACTTTTGTTACTTAAGTGCTTGGATGTGGGCGTGTGTGTAGACAATGTGTAAGAGAAATTCTATTTGTTTTATTTGAAATGTGTGAATTAAAACTGCTATGACCACGACTTTTTGTGCACTCATTATTTCAATGTGCTGTCAGCGGCAATTTTTTGTGTTGCAAAGAAAACACTGTGATGACACTGACTTAAAAGACTATCTGGATTAGGTTAGTCCATGTACAAACTAAAAATGACCAGGCACAGAGATGATTCATACCATATAGGCCCTATGGCTGGCTTTCGAAACAGATAAAACTGTAAGATTTTAAATAGTAAATAATGACTCATTTGAATGGAATCTTTCTCCATGCCAATGAACATTACTTGAATAAACAGAAGAGGGCGCCAAATCATTATAAAATGCTCCAGTCTTTTGCAAAGAGGATATGGGTATTCTGATTAGTTTAATACGCACGTGTATTGTGTCCATTGAATGATTCCCTCAACGGATTCGTTAAAAGGCCAAGACAAGTAGCCTATGATTATTAATATTTGTGTTTCTACAATTCTTCAGTGAGATCTCTCGAGAAATGACAACAAAACATGTTTGTATAATTCGATCAGCTGTTGAATCAGCACTAAATGACACATATTCGTGAATTAATCACTTGTTTGATTTAATCAGTCAAACGTGTTTGATGTTCAGTGCGAAACGAAGTTTGATACATTCGATCAGTTCTTATTAAGCGGGTTCTTACACCGAAACACCTTGTGGAGGATATTTACCAAAAATCACTGGAGAAAACGACCCTGGGAAATGTCTTCAAATGTCCTCCGCTCTTTATTGCGCACGCTGCTTCTGCTTTCGCCTATCCTATCAAAGATGAGGACACTTTTCGGGTGGGGGAGGGAATAGTTTTGCTTCACTAACGAAACACCACTAAATGACAAGTTGGAGGAGTAAAGTATTGGTAATAACACACGATTCTGTCTGATATCAGAGAGCGAAAGTAAAATAAGTATTTTTTTGTGTGCGTCTTTCCACCGCTCGAAATTGATCTGCACATTTACCATGAAGCAAACGTTTAACAATGACGACTGCTCATAATGACTGCGGATGCAAATCTACTTTCCTTCATCTCACCGCTAAGAGGGGCGCGAGGATGCTCCTCCGCGCGAGCCCGGGGCTCTGGCGTTACCTAGCAACGGCTCCCATACTGTACTCCCGCTCCAAGTGCCTGGCTGCCTTCGACTCTGGCGCTGTTTCTATTTCTGTTGTAGCGTCGCAGTCTGCTAAAACATTCATAGCACAGTCCTCTTAGCATGTGGCTTCTGCGGTAATGTTTCAGTTTGAAGCACTACCCTACCCAACGCGCCGCAGAGTGATACTGACAAATGGCGCGTCAAATGATGGGTGACAGACCAGTTAATCATGGGCTGCCGTCTCCGGGGACGCGCTGATTGAGTCTGAAGTAATGGATGTTATTATGGCCAATGACACGACAACTGCGACCCCGTGCACGGACGTGATTCCCACATAAACAATTGTTAAAGCAGGTGCCGAGAAACTGATAACGCGGTTTCTCTCACGCTTTTTGGTAAGGGGAACAAGCAGAGCTGAAGGGGGAGGGATAGACTGGCAGAGGGGAAATGGCAGTTGCATAAACTGTCACAGTGATGAGATCTTATCATTATGACTCTAGATATGCCAGGGCTGTTGTTAGGCCTCGACAAGGTTTAACGCCCCCGTGATTCCCCACGAACAGCTTCTACAAGCGCAATCGTGTGTAAGTATCAAAGTGGTCCAGTGCACAATGGTGCATCATCACACACGTAGCTTAACTGTTAACGTCAAGGATCGAGGCCTCTTCTTGACCCACGGGCACTGAGGTAAACTGGTGAGCGAACACATTGCACAATGCTTCAGAAAATCGATCATCCTTAACACCCAAACAATTTTTCACTGCAATAACCAAGTTCTAGCTGTATCAGCCTCTTTGTTGTTTATCCTTCACATTACCTTTTTTAAATACATTTAGGGGCCTATTTAAAACAAAATATTTAAAAAATGTGAGTGTTGTGGTATGGATTTGTGTAAATTGGGTCACACACTGACTGAACTCTGAACAGGTATTTTGTGTTTTTTAAGTCACTATGGATTTATTGGTCTGGGAGTTGATTGCAAAAAAGAACTGATAGGCTACTCCGATTCTGAGGGGAATTCAGTCGACTATTAAGATTGGGAGTCCTCAGTATACTTATTTTATTCAACACCAGGGCTAATATTCAACTAATACCCTATCTGAATACAGCTAATTTAGACATCAAGTGTTCTCTTTTATGCACAAGACACCTTACCTTAGTCAGTTCACTCAGTCTCATCTTAACTAACCAAATTACATTAGTTTGTTTGATAAAAAAACACATTACAAATCAGTTAACTTACAGAAGCACTATTATCATGGCATAAAAGATTGTCTGATCTTTGACACTATCACTGTAAAAAGTTAGTGTAGGATTTACTTTGAAACAATTTCAGACATTTCTAGTTAATTTCACATAAAATGACAGACACAGCAAGCTGAAATAAACATGACATTTTGAAGTAGAAAGACTGAAATTGTATTTTCCTGTAAAACAGTCCATTAATCTTTGTTTTATTTAACTTTAAAAAAAATGTGTGTGGTATAGTGGTATTGTAGTAACTTTACTAATTGAATTGAAATTTGTTCTACATTATCTACAAAATGTAGTACTCGTTACAAATAAAAACGAAGAAAAAAAATGATAGCTTCATGAACAATGAATATTATTTTTCATATTTTTTTCTATAATTTTCACAATTATACTTAATGTCAGTTCAAGTTTTTTTGTTGTTGTTCCTAAAATAGCTGAAAACAGCCAATAGTAATCACACATCTCTCTTTAACAGACAATTTTGAAATTCTTGAAAACCTGGAATCGGACAGCATTATTAACTATTAGCATATATATATATATATATATATATATATATATATAGGCTACTGTATATATATATATATATTTAACAACTAATACACACACACACACACACACACACACACACACAAATCAAGCCTATTTTCTTTCCTTTTATAGAACAAGTGTTGGATGGGTGATCTGCTGCAAAGTGTCTCAAGCGTATCACCCGGATACAACAAGCTGGTAAATGGCACACTTCCGCTGAAACACACCTCATAACAGACAGCACGTTGTTGTCCCTGCAGGGAACATCCACACGAACAGAGCATCCTGTTCCTACAGTTTGATGCTGCCCTCATGTCCATCCAATTATTACCTCAAGCCATTATTTATCTGTGGCACATGCCATCCTGTGCCAACCTCAAGAGTTATAAAAGGAAAGTAGCTCGGGACCCTTTTTGTCCTGTGCAAACAGGGAAGGATAAGAATTTAATTTTGATCTTATTTGTATTTAACGCAAACAAAACGAAACCCACATACAGTTGACCCAGACGTCTGGAGATTCTAACCATTTTTAAAAGAGCAAATATTTGACCGGGAGGCTGTTAACAAAGGATTAGCCTTTGTTTATCAATAATTAATGGGTAAGAGCCTTTCTCCATCTACTCCATCATCAAAGTAGTTCACTAAATGAGAGTGATTTAATTTTCACCATCATAGAGCAGAGACAATTTAGGAACTCATTAATGGTTATTTGAAAGAACATTAACTAGCTAATCTTATATAGGATGGGATTAAATCTCTAAGTATGGAACTGATGAAATGAAATAAGGAGCGTTTGACGTCGGGCTGCAGGGGAAGATAAATTAAAAGGGAAGGCAGATTCTGAGAGCTCTCTGAAAAGAGATGAGCAGGTTACAGCAATAATGCTCTTTAAGCAGTGCAGGTTGACCTTCACAAACTCCTTCTTTTCATCCGGATCTGACATTTAGTGACAAGATAATATTCTCTGTATTTCAGCAGCTCTCTTTCAAACACACAGATAATTAGCTTCCTGCTGATAGAAGTTCAGGATATTGGTCCCCTGTGGAGAGGTAATGTGTTAATGTTTCTTAGGGATGTCGCATCGAGGGATTCATTTAACCAAGAACCGCGTGGAGCCCCTGCAGCTTGTATATCTAACGTAACTTCGCATTGTCTCTTTCACAATTCACACCACCATTTCATTTCGGTCTGAAAGGCGAAGTAAATAAATGTCTAAATCGGATGAAAACTAACTTTTGCAGTTATGACTCGAGAAACAGTTTACGGTACTATGCAAGGCACACTATTTTGCAAAGCCGCTGGGGTACATGGAAAGGACAAACCTGCCCAGTTGTTACAGAAAAAGCTTTATAATTCCACTCGAGCATTATAAATAATTAATAATGATAAATAATTGAAAACTTGGGAATTGCACAGGTGACCTTTTTTTGTGTGGCACTTCCACAGTGTGGGTTTTCTAAAATTCAGTCATTAGACCTGTGTTAAAGTGTTCTGCTGTTACATACTGCAATGATCATTAAAAGCAGGCAGACATTTTTTTGTGAAGTTAGCTTTTCTCTGCATAGAAAATCCGTCAATAGTAACCATGAGAATAGAATTCTCAGGGCATTTGAAGCAATCCAACACCTCCAAAGAGCAGCATCGGGCAGCAAGCTGCCAGTCATCCACACAGCTGGGTCATACCAGATCAAACTGCTTTATTCGTGGGGAAGACCTCTGCCAATACCAATGAGCTTATATGTGACGAACATAGGCAAGTCCACCCATAGCTTTGATTCATTTTTGGACTTATTTTGTGATGAAAGTTCAGGTGGAGGTTTATCCTTCAGTTGTTTCCTTTTACAATAGACTTGTTACACATCACAACACATTTATTACAGTATTATAAACCGCTCCAACTGCCATTCTTATATTTGTCAGAAGTAGAATAGAATGTATTGAGATAAACACAATTAGAAAACTGTAAAACCATTTAACGTTAACATAACATAAAGTACGAGATTTTTCCAGTCAGGTGTTCCACTGCAATGTATAATCTTATTGCTTCGGTTTTCAAGCACAAGAGATAAACAAAGCCATAACAATGTCGACAAGGTCTTATCTATAAAGAATATTAAAACAGATATACACATCCATTGTGCTCTTTTCAGTCTTTGATGGTTTCCCCTCCCACACACTTTTATCCACCTTACCCATCGCAATACTCAAGTCATTCAGGTCAGGAAAATATTTGAACATTTCAACTAAGCTTAAACTGCTAAATGGAGAACAGCAGGAAACAATCATTGACAAAACATCATATATAAAGTCAGTTAAGTATTGGGAGCCAAATGAGAAATACTGTTTTAAAGCCCTACTCTTCCACAGAGGCTAAGAAAAGCTTTAAAAGTGGCAACCTTTTTAAAAGCTTTCCAAACTACAATGTTTGCTATTTTACATTTGGCTCCTTATATTTAAGGCTTAATCTTTGACGTGAGATAATCTGGCTTGATCATGCAATAGATAAAAAAAAAAAAAAAAAACCTGAGTCGGTTCATAAAAAAAATGTTACATTTCCATAAATGCACAGCGCCCATTTCTTTAAGTCTAAAGACACAGTAACTAATCTCTCAATGTGTTATTGTGAACCACAATAACCAATCCACTGATTAAAAAAACCAAACGACTAACTCAGGTTATAGCCATTGGCTTCTTTAAAAACATTAGTTACCATGGATTACCAGTGAATACTGACACTGCATTCTGATCATTATATTGATATTCTATTTTAAGATATACATAATATAGGCAAGCCCTCAAAACATGTTTGGCTAACAGGCTAATATAAAAGGTATATCATGAATCGTTGTTAAATAGTGTTGAATATTGTTATATTCTCTGTAATAAGGTGTTGAATGAATTCTGCTTTCATGCTGTTTGCGGTAAAAACATGCCAGATTGTGCAGAGGATTAGCATTAATCTAATATTTTATCCATATATAAATTGCTAAAAGTATAGATCGCAATTTCAGAGGAGGTACATGGGCAAAATGTGTAGATATAGAAGTCAAGTTCATTTAAAACTCAAGCCCGTGAACCTCTCCGAATTCATTTTTCTCAGTTTGGGAGGCAGATGTCCATCCATTCGTCCTCCGATTCCGATTCCACCCACCCCCCCTCCAGCCAACCTTTGCAGTTTCGGTGGCAGATCTGTCACTGATTGGCTGATGTGTTCAGTCCCGCCCACTAAGCCCAGCTTGGGAGCCAGTCTGTCCTCCATGGCACTGATTGGCTGAAGCCTCTCTTCTGCCACACCCGGAGCTGAGCTGATTCGCTGGAGTTTGACGGGCAGGTCGCCCAGGTTGTAGGTGATCTCCGAGCTCATGCGCAGAAGCTTGCGGGGCATGCCGTCCCGCATGGGGGGGTCCCGTCCCGTAAGCTTTTGAAATTTGGCAGGCATTTTGGTGGTGGGCATAGGGGTTGCTATATTGATAGAGCCCGTTTCTGCATCGCTCTGAAGATCCAGACCTTCAAGAGTGCTGCTGCCCTCCGTCCCCCCACCTGCGCTGTGGCATAAAGAGGGGGCCGTCAGAGGGGATGACAGGAGCAAACTCTCCTCCTGTTCTTTAACACTGTGCGGAGGTGTGGGGACCTCAAAAGTGCCGTGAAACTGCGAATAGTCGACCTTGAAGAAACCCTCCTCCAGAGAAATTACCGGGAAGAAACGGTGACCCCACAGAACCTCGTCCTCTGTGTACGAAGTGCGAGCCTGGCATGTCATACCTAAGATAATACAAAGAAACAAACTAATTTAAATGAATGAAATAATGTCATGTCACCTTTATTTATAAAGCGCTTTATACAATACAGATTGTTTCAGAGCAGCTTCACAGTAATAAACAGGGAAATTGTTGAAATTATTCAGCTCATGTCAGTTCAGTTCAATTACTGTGTAAAATTCATCAGTTCAATTCAGCTATAAACAAAATGACAACACTGTCGTTATTCAGCTCGAGTGTTGATTCAGTTCAGTAACAAGTGTCGCAAAATTAGTCAATTATAAAACAAATTAGATTTAGCTTTTAGGGTGTGTTCAAACTTTGCAGGTTTGGTTTGATTAAAACGATCTCTGGTGAGATTGCTCTGTTAGTGCGGTTCATTTGATCAACTGATTCATCCGAACCCTGATACACACCGAACAAGTGGACCAAGCCCTCTTCAAAAGATGGGTCACGGTCAGCTTCCAAAGGAACTTTTGTGTGGTTTGACTGAAATATGAACGCACCACGGACCAAAGACATCTAAACAAACCAAAAACATCCTAAAAAGGACAGAATTCTGAAGCATACCTGGTTTGTTTTCTCGTCATAGGAGCTACGTTGCCCATTACAGTTCGTTTGTGTGCAATGGAGGAATTCCTGCTGCTGTTTTGACTCCTTTACACAGTTTATAAACTCCTCAAGAGTTCTCAGCTGGACAAAATACCATCATATGTTCGCACATAAAATGGGCGCATTTAGCCCGGAACACAGCGTTGGTTTGGATGTTTGTTAAGTTCTGTCACAAAATACGTTTTTTGTTTTTGTATCTTTAGGTTTAGTTTTAAAAATGACCGTGTGAACGCTAAGTGAACCAGGGCTAAATTTATCATTTTCTTTTTTTGGTCCAGGCCAAAAGAACCGAACTACAAGTGATCACACCCCTAAACCTCAACTAAGCAAGCCAAGGTGCGAATGAAGGTGACGGAACAGCTTATTTATCAAATCTAAATCAAGCTTTGAGCAACAACAAATATGTACTGTGCAACAATGGTTGGGTGACTATAACTAATAGATGCATTACTGACAGGGTGTGCGTACGCACACACACACACACACACAAGCCCATTTACTGTTGAGCAACACCCACGGGAACGTCTGTTCACGGTCCATTTGGTTGCATGAAAACAAGAGCTTTATCTGTGGGAAATTCATTAGATCTGTGTATCACCCACACCAGCGAACATCCCTCCTTAATTAAAGCGTGCAAAGCCTTCACTATAAAGAGCTCATTTTTATGAACCCTCTAACAAGCAAACGGATTTGCAACACGCCGTTCTACATCAGTCAATAGCAAGGAATCTAAGATAAGACAATTGCCGACTGAAAAACATTGCGCTTGACGTAGAGTACACTTGATCACACAAGAAAGGTGCGCTTTTCTTCCGTCTGCGATTGCTAAGACGGTCCCTTGAAAACCAGCATCCGTATCTCTGTCTCCATGTAGGAGTGTGGTTCTTTGTCAGAGAGGAGAGGAGATTTGAGATGTTTGCACTGCAGGAGAGATACTGTGAGGATCTAGACAGGGATTTGAGCATCTGGATGAAGGTGTTTCGAACGCGCCGGGACTGCTGTGTGCTGTTCTCCTGACAGAAGGAAGCAGACGCAGACTAAAAAGAGACGGTTGCCGAGTGCACATTATAAACCTCAGACCTAAATATAAAAAGCCAGCAAGACAAAACATAAATTATAGATTTTTGAAAGTCAAGATCATTCTTTTTTTCTCACGTAATGCCGCCTACGACTATCACACACCTACACACTCTCACACACACACAAACACAGGCGCGGTTATCCTCCCTTACTACAAAAAAAATCCCTGCTTTCTGAGCTGACAAATCCTGGGCTTAGCAGTATAACATAATATTATTCATCTTATGAAATATTTAACAGGCTTTCTGCTGTTTGCAGGGAGAGGGGAAGGTAAGGTCTCAGTCGAAGTTGAAATCAGGTCTGACTCCCCGCGATTTCGGCTTACATAATCATTCCATATTCTTCCATTATGACAAATTTCATTTCTGCATTTGGGGGGACCGTTCGCGCACATTAGCTTCCACCAGGAAAAAAAATGTGGTACCGCTACACTCCAACATCTGACAGTTATGAGAACAATTTATATTTCCAAGAGGGATAATCTGTTTCTATGGTGACCGTCATCAAGTGTTCGGTTCCATTGCCACAGAGGTGCACTGCCTGACCTGTTTCTGTCATCTCTGTCTTTCTCTCTTTCTCTAGCTCACTCGCTCACTCTCCTTGATTTCCCCAACTCGCGCCACATTCCCTCCTGTCCATTTTAGTGTCTCTTCCTAACACACCTATAGCATTAACCATCATTATCATCACGACTCTCTCTCGGTCCCTATCTCACACTCTCCCTTTCACTCTTGTTGTCTGTCTCTGTGGTGTGAGATAACAGTAAACTCTACTATCTGGCTGTTCTGAACGGTAATTGACCATGCAGCTGTGCCCAATTCTCCCCTGTATCTCACCCACACACAGCGTGTGGTCCTGGGGGGATGAGGCAGTGCTCCTCTTTTGATTTGCCGAGGCCCTTTGGGACGGTTGCACCGAGCTGCCCCGTTTACTTGCACTGCTGAATGGCACAAGAAATAAAACTTTCTGAATTTCTGAAACCGGCCAGGAACTAAAAATAAAAAGTGAATTAATAATGGTTAATGTTTCATGGCACTCAATATTTATTACTAAGATACTGTAAAGTGAATCCAGCCCAGTTCTATTTTAGTGTCACTGAGATACTTTTATAGTGTGAATGCGGTTTTATTTTCATATTTATTTTTAGTTAAAGTTTTAGTAGTTTTGTTTTTGTCATTTTAGCTTTTGTTATATATATATATATATATTTTTTTTTTATTTTTTTATTTTTTTTTATAGTGTTTCATGTCTATAGTTTATACATTTATAAATTTTTATGTCAGTTTTTTGTTTTATTTATTTTAGTACCTCAAGTTGAAAAATTAAAATGAGAAATCCTTCCTTGACAACTAGCTGAAATAAAATAAGTTTTATTTTTTTATGTTTTTAGTTTCAGTTAATAACCGTGAGGTGTAACTATAATAACCATGTCAGCCTTATCAGGGATCTGATAAAACGTAACAAAAATAGCACTTGCACATCACACAATCATTCGAAATAATCACTCTTCAACAGGCACACATTTCAGATGCTTTATCTTATTTACAGCGTGTTTAAATGTTCAAATTGTTATGTCAGGCTTTCAGAGAAGTGTATTGATTGCATTTAATTGAAATGGTTTTGACACCATCATCGTAGCGTCGGGCATATCTGTGTCATGTTTGTGTGTGTGTCAAAACAAGTCAAAACAATCAAGAATCTCATTACATTTTTAGTGTTGATATGTTAAGAAACTAGTTTGAGAAAAAGCCATGAAGTTTGAAATTGAAAATCAGAAAAATAACACTTTAAGATGTCATTTGCATAACAGGGAAGAGAGTGCAAGCTCTCCACACAGCAAAAAAAATAATTGATTGGTCTTGTTTTTCATCAGAAATAATATCCCAAGAACAAAATATATTTATTTGAGACGTAACATTTACATAAGGTATTAAAACTTCAGGGAATGTATTTTGAATATGTTATCCAAACAAATATATTTGAAATAACCTCGAAAACCTGAGGTTTTGACCTGAGACTTTTTCCTTTGTTTTCATTCAACATTGCGAATTTAACTTGAGCGCAAAATTGGAATTTCGCATAAAACATTCACGAATAAAGCACTGTTTCCATCCAGCGAGACGAAGAGAGCAAAATCTTCACTTCCTGATAAACTGGTGCCAAATATCACTAAGAATAATGTAGTTGCTGCAGTAGGAGATATAGCCTACATCATAAATGACTTGCGCCTCAGAGCATGCAGATGAAACGCAATAAACGGCCATGTTATCTTGTGTTCGGTGGTAGATGCCTGCTGTTTGGGAATGCAGTCGTGTAAGACAGAACTGGGAGGTAATAATACCGAACCACTTTGACGACACACTTTGGCTAGGCATTTCAGAATGAACAAAACAACATTTCAGATGCTTTGCAATGAGATTGGCCCACTATTCAGTCCAGTTATTGCACAGTCACGTGACTTTTTTATGTGCATCAAGGAATTTAATTGGCAAATGTTTTTTTTTATTGTAGTTTATGTGCATGTTTTGAATCCGCCTCATTTGAGTTTTTTATGCGCATTTTTATAATTGACATGCATCTTGGCATTTCCTTCCAGCGTTTTTAATTTATTCTGTGATGTCCCAAAAGGCGCATAAAATAGGTGAATGGAAATATGACAGTTATAGAAGAACATTCTTGTTAAAACATTTCTAAAATCAAGATTTAAAGGAATAGTTCACTTAAAAATCATTAACAAAAATCATAACCCCATTGACTTCCATAGTATTTTTTTTTCTTACTGTTCAGCAGAAGAAAGAAATTCATACTGGTTTGAAACATCTTGCAAGTAAATGATGACATCATTTTATGAACTATTCCTTTTAAAAAATGCTAATGCGGTGGACAAAAAGGAATTCTTTAAAGTAAATATATTTCCACTAAAAAAATTAATGGACCATAATAATAGAACACTTGACAGAAATGCTTTAAAATCAAGTCTAACTTGCAATTCACTCCTCTAATGTTGTGGTCTTATATCAAGCAATGCTTTATTCTCAAATCTAATTTTATATTCTTAATTCACAATATCATTAAGTTTCTACAGCTCAGGTAAAAGGAAATGTAATTAAATTGGTGTTAGATTAAAAGGACAAAAAAATGTCAAGGGTCCAACAAAAGTGCAATGCTCTTATTTATCCATTTAAGATCCTGCTTTAAAGGAGAACTCCAGCGCAAAATGAACCTTTGGTCTAATTACACATTGTTACCTAGTCAACCGTTATCTGAGATTTGTTTTCATGATTATCGAATGTAAATAGTTTTATCTCTAAAAACAGTTCAGCCTATAACGCTAGTATAACGCTAGTATATGGGGCATAGAGTAATGACAAATAAAAATCGCTTGTTAATACCACTAACAAGGCTCAAAATAGCCCCACACTAACACGGCAGCATAATGAGGGTCCCTACCTTCAAACCGAAGCATTGAGAACTTTGACAGTGTCCAGACAATTTAATAAGAAGATATTTTATACATACAGTCAACTTCACGTATACAAGCAGAAGCCATCTTTGAAAAACCGACTCGATCAGTCAATCAACGAAACGCGGATCTAAATGCGCGGGACCATATGAGATTCCACACAGTTCAGCGCATTTGGATCGGCGTTTCGTTGATCGACTGATCGAGTCGGTTTTTCAAAGATGGCTTCTGCTTGTATACGTGAAGTTGACTGTATGTATAAAATATCTTCTTATTAAATTGTCTGGACACTGTCAAAGTTCTCAATGCTTCGGTTTGCATGTAGGGACCCTCATTATGCTGCCGTGTTAGTGTGGGGCTATTTTGAGCCTTGTTAGTGGTATTAACAAGCGATTTTTATTTGTCATTACTCTATGCCCCATATACTAGCGTTATACTAGCGTTATAGGCTAAACTGTTTTTAGAGATAAAACTATTTACATTCGATAATCATGAAAACAAATCTCAGATAACGGTTGACTAGGTAACAATGTGTAATTAGACCAAAGGTTCATTTTGCGCTGGAGTTCTCCTTTAAGAATTTACATCTCAAGGTTATTTTGTCTTTTGAACAAACTGCCAATAAGTTGAATTGACACACATTTTAATGCAGTCTTAATATTCCAAAAAAACATTCTTATTTCCAGTGGCAGAATTAATGTCAGTTCATGTAATTTTTTCTTAACTCGCGCAGAGTTTTTGAGTAGTATCAGAATTAATTTAAAAGTGCATTTTTATCTCCTTTTTTTCTTTTGCAGTGTAATGTGAAAAGCTGTAAATAATTTGACAGATGTGAATGCTGGCACAGCTGTCATGTTTATCTCCGAGGGCAATGGATGGCTCAGGGCTGTTCCTCTGAGACTCCTTGGCCTTGAAGGCCCTGGCTCTCTGCTTGAAGGAAATTAATTTATTAATGTCTAAATCTTCCTCCTGCCATATTGAGAGAGTCATATAGAGGAGAATGTGATTAGTTGTCACACTTGTTCCTCCAGGGAATATTTGTCAGGGTAGCTTTATTAAAAGTCATTTTCTGTATAGGCAAAAAAAAAAAAAAACTATGTCCACCGTTATTGTCAAGGAAGAAAGACACAGTTCATTGAACACACCTTTAGTGACAACATGCTCTAAAACCAGTGCTGGGGTACAAAGAAATCTGCAAATATTGTACCTTCAGAGACAGTATCCTCAAAGTGACATCTTTGTACTTTATTTACCACTAAAAGATTCATATTTCACCTCACGGTACATATTACTACTCCAGATACAAGATTGAAAGGATTTTTAAAGGTTCCTAAATTAGGTTTGGAAGTCTACAACAGGTTTGCATGCATCCAAGATCAAAATTAAAATGTGTGTGTTTTTTTTTTACATTGCACATTACCAGTGTTGGGGAAGCTACTCTGAGTCTGAACCTGTGGCTTGAAGAATGAAGAATGTTTTAAGTAAAAGATTTGTGATTTAAAACAATGTAATGAAATACAATTATGATTTCAAAGAGTAGCCTATCGTTTTATTTTAGGCTAGATATATTAAACTATATCTAAAGGCACACAGCATACTCAAAGATAGCCTATATCTCAAACTGACTGTCATAGTGCAAACTTGCTACAAATGTAATCAATGCAATAACAAAATGTATGCAAATTAAATTGGATCATTGGGAGTAGTCAAAAATACAGCTGCTTTGTCAACACGCAAAACGGAATGTAGTTTGTCGCGCAACACTTTAAAGTGCCCCTATTATGTTTTTTCAAATATTCCCTTTCATGCAGTGTGTAATATATAGCTGTCTGTGAATGTAAACTTTCTACAAAGTTGTTAAGTCAAAAAAGCACGATAAATAAAGTCTCCCAAAAGAAAGAATCGACTCTGAAACGAGTCGTCGTAATTCGAATCCCACTGCGTTGCGGTTACGCGTCATGAGACATTCGCATAACCCATTGATATGGTAAAATCCACGTCATCGTTACTGTCTTTACAGTGTACAACGTCTGAGGACTGAGGAAGCCTCCTGAAGTGAAGTTCAGTTATGGTAATGGGCGTTTAGCTTCCGACAAGCACTGTAAGCGGTAGACCAATCACAACAGACCGGGCCATCTGACCAATGAGAGCAGAGCAGGCTCGCGGAAAGGAGGGACTTAGAGAGACTGATTCATCCGACGAGTCGTTTGAGAATCATTGAAAAATGCTGTGATGTGCAATGTTTATTATGAGAAAATGAAAGTGTTTTTTGACCTTTGATGCATGTAAACCTATTGTAGGAGACCTCCAAAACAAAATTAGGAACCTTTAAAACAGGGGCACTTTAAATGCAACGGAGCTACTCTCAAGCAACTGAAAAATTTAGTTAAGTTAGTAGTGTCACTCCTTGTAGTGCGACTCCCCAACACTGCACATTACCTCATTATCTTCATTCGAAGATTCAGTCTCTCTAAACCTCTCCTTTCCGAGAGCCTACTATTATGGGGCAGTCTGTTGCGATTCCTCTACCACTACCACGGTGTGTGTCTGAAACAAAACGCCTAATACCACATCTGAATTTCAGCTCTGGATGCTTCCTCAGCACTTGATACACAGTGACACGAACAATGGCATCGGTTTTCCATATCAATTCCAGTGCGAGTCCTCATGCTTTTGAAGTGCATGCGAAGTGGAATCGCAGCACAAAACGGCGTCTTCTCGACATGTCGATAACACAAAACAAACTCTTCCAAGCCTCAGCTACAACTACAGTGTTTAAGGTCAGGTCACACATTTTGCACATTTCTGACAGCGTGAGGGAACGATCAGGTAAGTTTAGATGGTACAATTCATGAAACATCAAAAATATAAAAAGGTAACACTACTAAAACCATCAAAACATTATTTTGGCCAGCGGATTAAATTATAATTGGATTATATTTTAACACAGAGCACATTTGACAACTTGCCCCAATAAAAAAATATGACAAAAAATTACTTTGATTCTATAGTTGACCATTAACTTAAACCATTGTATATTTATGTTGTCCCCTTTTTAATCCAAGAGCTTTACAAAAATTTGACAATATTGATATTTTCGTTTTGAAGATAGAAATCACAAAAACGATTCAAATTGAAGTACGCCTGGATTAGCTGATTAAAGCCAAGAAACAAAAATACCCTGAAAAAAAAAAAATGTGTGTAGGATTAACTTTTTACTCCAAAACCCCCCTTGTATCCGCTATGTGAAATAAGAGCTTTTATATACAGTGAAGTGTCCAAACAAAGACTTAAATCCTGAAGATTAGAATGGAAGGACACATGAACACCCACACACAAACACACATGCACAACACATTTGTGCTGTATTCCCACATGCACGTCATAAACCTAGACATAATTACAGGGCATAATTAAAAATGTGTAATGAATTATTTGATAAGTCGTAATTAGTATTTGATTTGTGAGGCTGATAAAAACAAGTTTTGTCTCCATACTTCAAACAGCCGGTGAGACTTTACTGTATGGAGACCGCTTAAGAAGGGGCCGATTTAGTTGCTATGGAAACTGATTCACAATGGGGAGAACAGAGTGCTGACTAACTGTACAACATTTTTTTTTTCCTTTTCTTTTCTTTTCTTTTTTTTTAACCCGCAAATCCCTTCACTTTTCTGTAGGCGGATTTTTCAGATGTGCCATCAATGAGGAGGACCGGACAGAACGATTGTGTGTGTTTTCTTTATTATTTTAATTAAACGAGACTATGGAAGCATATGATTAAGTATGTACATACAGTGTGTTTGCTGCAGAGATTTTCTGCTGTTGCCTGTGCGAACGCTGTTTCTTACTGTAAGTGCGTGCTGTCTCGTATATGTATGGATCGATGTTCTGCAGGGTGAGAAAGTAAAGGTGAGCTGTAATTTGATTGACAGGTGGCTTAATCTCTAAGCATGCCAGACTACAGAACCATGAGGCAGAGAGCAAAACGAAAGAATAACTTTGTGTATCATCTCTTATATAACACGTCTCTCGCTCTCTTTCCATCTTTACTGCAGTAGATACCAACATTCATTCTTTTCTATCATAAAAAGCCAATTTGCACTAGCAAACTTGCTTCTGCAGACACACACACACTGAACCACACCACCCAAACGCCTTCACCCTGCACACATATTCTATTAATATACGCACACAAAAAATGACACATTAAAAGAAACTTGATTTGGCATTCTGTTCATTGCATTGGTTTGTAAATAGTGTGCATGATTCAATCAACAGAAACATGAGCTTAATATTTTTGAAAATATATAAGCAGTATGGTGGAAATGTACTTTGAACCGCACAGTGTACAATGTGAATTAAACATTCATACTGGTTTTTGCCAGTTTTTTTTTTTTTTCCTATTTTCTGCTTCATACATGTTACGATTAAAACTCACCGGTGGTCTCCACGATCCCCTCTAGGATAACCACAATCTCAAATTGCTCTGTTTGCATGGACCTGAGCGAAAGGTCGTAGAATGGGCTCTTGGAGTCGATCACATGGCAGATTGTCAGAGGAGACACCAGGAAAAGCTGGTCGGCTCCGGTACTGAAACCAACGTCCAGCTCCAGTTGATCCAGAGGCAAAAACTCTCCTTCAGGAGTCTGACGGGACTGAGGGGAAAGGTACAAAAAAGAACTACTTAGGATAAAACAAGAAAATTATGTAGTGTGTGTGTGTGTGTGTGTGTGTGTGAGTGTGTGTGTGTGTGTTAGTGAGGGAGAGAACGACTGGGTCTAATTAATATACACTCTAAAAAATAAAGCTTCTTTATTGGCATCTACGGTACCATGAAGATCCTTAACATCCATGGAACCTTTCCATGGCACAAAAAGCTCTTTAATAGTGGAAAAGGCTTCATTAGATTAATTAAATATTCTTCACACTAAGAAGAAAAAATAACTCTTCTCTTAAGGGTTCTTCGGGGGAACCAAATATGATTCTTTTTACCGCACTGCTGTGAAAACCCCCTATTTACCTTTATTTTAAGAGTGCACAGAAAGGGAAAGTTGCATCCAGTCATGGAGCAGATCAATACATTGTCCTCTGTAGGTGGACATCAAATTACAGGTCTTTCTCATTTGTCAAGGCATGAGGTTAAAGAATGACCCTTAGCTTGAACACTTTAAATATTCACTTATACGCATGTGCTCTATATCCACGCGGTAACCTTGATGTTTACTTATGTAGCCTATATCTCTAACATAGTCTAGTAATGTAATCCGCACATTATGTTCTATGTGACTTGGATTCATCATTTTCTCTCTCCTTTTAACTGGTTCCAGTCGTGTACTCACTTTGAGTAGTTTGCAGCGTATTTGCGCGGAGACCATATGGCTGTTCCGCAGGTTACCCACTCGGAACATCAGGGTCAGTTTGCCATCACGCATGGAAATAACCGCGTGCTCGCTGAACATCAGCGTCTCTGCGCGTTTCTTCGGCTGGGACATCTTGATGAACATGCAACCGATCAGAAAAGCGTCCACTATGGAGCCTAGGATGGACTGGAAGAGGAAGAGAATGATGCCTTCCGGGCACTTGTCTGTAATGTAGCGGTAACCGTATCCGATAGTGGCCTCAGTTTCGATGAAGAACAGAAAAGCGGAGGGAAAGTTGTACACATTGGCCACGCACGGTGTGTACTTGTCATCGTGGGCCTGGTTCAGGTCTCCACGTATAAAGGCAATGATCCACCACATAGAAGCCATGAAGAGCCACGCCACCGTGTATGTAAGAATGAAGATGAATAGATTCCAGCGCCATTTGAGGTCCACGAGTGTGGTGAACAGGTCCGACAGGTACCGGCTGGTTTCTCCTCCCAGGTTCCCGTGCTGGACGTTACACCGGCCGTTCTTGTCCACAAAGCGCTGACGTTTCCTTTTCTTCTCGGGGGCCTGGTTGAACCCTCCGCCGCTGGACGAGGTGGTCACCACCTGATAATCATCCCCAAATTTTTTACGCAACGCTGACATCCTTCACGCTTATTAAAGTTGTCCCAGATATACGAGAAAGCTTTGCGTGCTTGTTCCTGACAAAAAATGCTTTCGGGTTTCTTTACACTTCAGATACACCAGTCTCCCACATTTCTGAGCAGATCATTTAAAAAAATAATGAAAAAAAGTTATTTTTAAGGCTCACCGCAGGAGTTTGTCAATAACAGCGCGTTTGTCCAGGGATGGGGCGATGCAGATCTTCTTGTCTTCTCCGAATCCGCATAACTAAAAAAACTCACTCAGCCGAGGCTGTAAAATGTGGTGAAATATGGATGCGAGTAATTTGTAATCTCAGATTGGCTTGGCGCAGTCTAAGCACTTCCTCATCCACCTTCATCCACTCCTCCTGTTTCGCCAGGTGTATCGCACAAATTTGATAAGATGGTAGTTGGTAGACGCCCTAAGGATCCTGTCCAAGTTTTAACTCACCGCCTCTGCTGTTCCTCTCAGCTGACAAGCGTTGATGTCTGATTCTGTTCGTCCTCTCACTGTTCTCGGTTCCTGCGCACTGCGCGTCTCCTGCTCTCCAACTCCATTTCCAGCCCCGACAAATAAGAGAAACTTCTCTGAGAGGGTGGTGGAGATGGGAGGTGGGGGAGGGATGAACACGTGTTCTTGTGTTGGGTACATCTTTTTTTTTTTTTTTTTGCTGCACTTGTAACATGCTTCTCTGAACAGTGCTGCATAGAAAATTCTTTATTTTTTAATGGAATATTGTAGTAGGCTATATAAAAAATGTATCCGTGCACATTATTGTTGTTGTTAATAATAATAATAACATTGTCTTACAAATGTATGCGCCCTCTAATCTTTATTCAAAGTAACACCCCCTCCCACTTGCAACATCTCTTCTCTGATGACGTGTTTACTGGCGTGAGGGCGGGGCAACCTGTCACTCACATGACATCACAGCAATAGCAAACCACAAAGTACTTTTGTACTTCAACAAAATCACAATATATTATATATTAGTGCTGTCAATCGATAAAAAAAGAGAAAAAAACATTCGCAAAATTTTCTGTAATTAATTTAAGATTAATCACACCTAACATTGAAAATAAATTATATATTATTTTTACATTAAATCTCCAAATTAATGCATAAAGCCAGTAGCCTATATTTAAAATGTTGAATCACCAATACTGCTATGTCTCTATTAAATTATTATTTTTCTCAGTTTTAGCCATTATAGCCATTCAGCTTTACAGTTTAGGTTCATTAAAAACTATCAAATTTTAACATTTATTAGGCTTTAGAAAATATACCAAATAATTTAAGTTCATTTAAGTGACCTTGAATTTTTTTTCACATAAACCCATTATAATAAATGCCACATTTACCTGTGCCCTTCAATATATCAGGGCATTTTTTTTTAATCAGGGCAATGTTTTCAGGTAGCCTAGGTCTAACAAGTAGGATACAGCAATGTAAAAATCAAACACTTCAGTCTTCATTGCATAAATTATAAATTAAATATACATTAATCCTTAAATTAAAGCTACAAAAGTTATTCAGTCAAGAGACATAAGACATGCCACACATTACGTGGATCTGACACGCATCCCATTTTCTCACAACTCTTTACTTTCATTTAAGTTTTCATTTAACTAATTTAAGACTGTGCTTGCAAGGATACACGCAAAACAGGCATTTTGGCATTTAAATGCTGTCTGAAGCAGCTTTGAGACGACAGGAGATTCACAGATGTGTGCCAGTACTGCACTGCCTTTTCTTTTTGTGTCTTATAAATGCTAAAGGATGATGGAAAAAACAAATGCGTTAATTGTTAAATATTATTAACGTCTTAAACTGAAAAAAATAATCGCATGTGTTCACGCGTTAATTTTGACAGCACTAATACACACACACACACACACACACACACACACACTTTTATTTAGCGAGTCTTAGCAATTCTGTCCTGAAATGATAACTCAGCTCATTCTATAAACAAGACAAAGCCGGAATAACACATTTACATGAGATTTGAAATGACAGAATTTGCTCCGGGTTTGACATCAAAACGTAAACAGACATGCGCACCCTGAAGGTCATCAAATATTTTGCACCAACATACGATTCATCATAAAATAATTCATGTCCAGCCTTTAATATATTTGGCCCTTTATGTGTCAGAATGATGGATGAATAAGATACAGGTGATGAATATACTGTCACATCAGTGTCAGATAGAGCAGGGGGAACAAGCTTTCTTTAACAAAACACATTCTTCATTTGATAAAGCTTCTAAAGCAAACTGTTATGACCAGCAATACACCATCTTAAAGAAAAACACTCACTCTGAACTCCATTTCACACCTGTGTGTCCTTTTCCGACTCTGCGGTTTCCCATCTCTTCCTGTTTCAAGCCAGGCGGGGTGCTGGAAGATAAGGGCACAATTAGTGTGTTATTTTGGAGTCATGCAAATGACTTCCAGTCTATAATGGACTGACTCTGCTGCTCTGTAAGTGTCAGCACTATCCTCAATGGAAGACTGTAGCAGAACTTCATCAGGAATATCTCTCCAATTATAAGTTGCACATTCACACATGCACAGTGTGTATTCGCTCTTTTGGAAGCAAAGACAAGCAGTCCTTTTGCTGAACATACCCCCATAGGAAAAAAAAGGATTTAATGGGTTTCAATATAGACATTCTTTTCAATTGTATGCCAAAAAGAGTTATATATAACTCTAAAGTGCCCTTATTAAGCTATTTTAAAGGTTCTTTTGTTTTGGAGGTCTCCTAGGTTTACATGCATCCAAGGTTAAAAAACATAAATTTTCTCATAATATACATTGCACATCACCTCATTTCTCAAAGAGTCTGAAAATGGTTAGTTTGAAGATTCAGTCTCTCTAAACCCCTTGCTTCAGAGAGCATACTGTGCTCTCATTGGTCAGATGCCCCAGTCTGTTGTGATTAGTCTACCGCTTACAGCGGGTGTCGGAAATGAAACACCTATTACACATCTGAATTACAGCTCTGGAGGCTTTCTCAGCGTTTGACGCCGCTTTTTCCATATCAATTCAAGTGCGAGTCCTCATCCTTTTGAAGTGCATTAAAAGTGGATTCGCAGCACTGAAAACAGCCTCTCCTCGACCAAACCTCAGCTACAACTACAGTGTTTGGGGGCGGGGCAAAGACAACGTTGTTCGCGGGGCAGCCAATGAAAACCATAAGTGGGCATTATGCAAATGTGTTACATTGTTACGTAGGTATGTTACGTTACAGGAAGTGAGACTGGAATTGCTGACGACTCTTTAGGAGGCAGTAACTTTATTTGTCATGGCAATTTGATATTTAAAACTTTGCAGACATTTTACATTCACAAACAGCTTAATATTCAAAAAAGCACAATAAAGGCACTTTAAATGATTGCCTACTTTCAGGTTATTTCAAAATGTTCTAGTGATAAAGTATGTTTGTGAGCTGTTTAATACATAACATTTTATCAAAATAAAAAACTATTAAAGGGATAGTTCACTTTAAAATGAAAATTCTGTCATACTCACCCTCAAGTTGTTTCAAACCTGTATGAATTTCTTTCTTCTGCTGAACACAAAGGAAGATATTTTGAAGAACCGAACAGTTAACTGGTCCCATTGACTTCCATAGTAGGGAAAAAAAATACTATGGCAGTCAATGGGACCAGTTAACTGTTTGGTTACCAACATTCTTCAAAATATCTTCCTTTGTGTTCAGCAGAAGAAAGAAATTCATACAGGTTTGAAACAACTTGAGGGTGAGTATTATGATGACAGAATTTTCATTTTAAAGTGAACTATCCCTTTAAAGCTAAATCCATAACATGATAATGGGAACCCATAACAGGTTCTATACATGATGCGCCTCCCAGAACTCTTTAAGGTTCTATAATATAGAACCTTTCCTTCTAAGAGTGCATTCAGTTTAGACTGTTTTGTTTTTTGAAGCATTCAAATCCAAGCGCACCATTAGTATTATCTGTTTGTAGTATCAGGTTAGTGTAGAACAGGCTTAAGGGTGTCTGCGCCAAGGACAATCCAATAAGCAAACACCAACGGCATGCTCAGAGCAAGCATCAGACAACAACATGCACTTGTCTAAACGCTGCAAAAGCACATCCTGACTGTTAGCGTAGCACAACTGCTTCACGCCAGTCGAGGTTTTCCTCAAGACACTTGCTTCTATGCCTTAATGACCTACAGAAATAATTACACCGCTGGAGGAGGACTGACGGAGCATAATGAAATGTGATGAAACGTGTCCAGACAGCTTCTAATGCTGTCACTGGTGAGAATGACACATAACAATTGGAATAATTCGAGAGGAATTTTACCACCACCACCGGCACTGTAACTAAGAACGCCCTCTCTGACTCTTGAAAGTCTGACTATTTGTTTACTAAATAGATTCATCGGCACAGTGGGAAGCTAATGACAGGTTGGGAAGGTCCAATCAGTAACTGCTATTCCTCTCATGTGATAATCACTAGATGGCAGAGTTCGTCAGAGTGATGCTTCTAAAAGCCCTGACATTAAACATTCTTGTCCCCAGAGATTAGAAAGAGAAGTCTGTACCAACAGATAAATATCAACCGTCCGACTTGCCTTTTAACTTCCAATAAATAAATCTGAAGCATACATTTTTTGGTTTTAGCAGAACTGCTCTCAGATATTTGTCGAGCAAAATGCACCCTGTTATTTAACAGTCACCATGATTTTGCCAAGTTAGACGTATTCCTGGATTGATCCTGAAACAACATTCCTAGTCCCTAAAATCAAGTCAAGTCAAGTCATCTTCATTTATATAGTGCTTTTAACAATGTAGATTGTTTCAAAGCAGCTTTACAGTGATAAACGGATAATTTAAGGTAACAGGGATTGTTTTGGCTTTATAGCGGTTCTTGAATAAAGATATTTAAAAAATCAGAGGACAATTGTAGGTGAATAACACTGGTGTAGAAACACCTAACTCTAATTGTAAGCCTAAACTTGACATGCTGTAAACTTGTCCCTCAAATCTGATTGGTTGATTTGAATGATGTTCCAGGAACAACAAAAATGTTGATCCAGGAACATGTTGTACTTAGTGAAATCATGTTCACCATTATATAACTAAAGACACAATAAATTATTTTAAAAAGAAAAATATAACCGTTCATAGACAATATACACAACCTGCTGGTATTTGTGTAAATCGTGTTAAAATGCAAGACACATTTTGAAATATGCACAGCTTTTAAAGAAAATGGCAATTAGGTGCATACAAGGAAGATATTACATTACCATCAACACACATATTTAAATGTTATTGCCAGATGAGTCATGCATCATAGGTATTTTTAACAGATTTCAACATCTACCTGATCAAAATCATCTTAAGGCTGAGCCTGTATTACATAGATACTGTGCAATCATTTCAGATTCCTCTGCCTTGTTTCTATCTCTCCCGAGTCTCTCCATATGTCACATTTCTGTACTCTTCCATATAGCTTTTATTCATAATACGAAGAGACAAATATAAATGTCATTGCCAATAGGAATCGTGCTTCATCACACTGTAAAGTGATTTTTCAAGATCACTGGAGTATACATTAGATTTAGTTTTTTCTACTTCAAAATGTCATGTTTAATTTAATGTTACTTGCTGTTTCTTTGTGAAAATTGTTTCTACACCCATTTTTATATTTTTCACTTATAACTGATAAACATCATCATAAGGTATGTATTAAATACATAGACATTTTGCTTTTTTTGCTTTTTTTAATCCTGCAGTCGTTTCAGATTCCTCTTCTTTTCTAAATCTCTGCATATGGCACATTTCTGTACTCTTTCATCTGTAGCTTTTATTCATTATTATGTTACATTAATGCACAAATATGAATGCTATTGCCAGATGAGTCATGCATCATACACTGTAAAAAAAAACATGTTCAAAGTTGTAAATAAAAACAAAGATTACTCGAGTACAATTTACAAGAAAATGCTATTTCCGTTTTTCATGCTTACTTGCCATTTTGGTAACACTTTACAATAAAGTTTCATGTTAACATTATTTAACCACACTACTTTAAATGAACTAACAATGAAAACCATTTTACAGCATTTATTCGTCTTAGTTAACATGAATCTTAACATTTACTAATACATTTTTAAGGTCAAAAGTAGTAAACATCAGTGTGAAATAACATTAATAAATGTTAATAAATGCTGTAAGAATATAACTGTTAACTAATGCTAACGATGGAAACCTTATTGTAAAGTTAGTGAAATTTAACAATTTCTGAGTGAAAATGGTTTCTACTCCAAATAGGTATTATATTTAAGCATATTTTCACTTCTTCCTTTAACATCAACATAAGGTTGAGCTTCTATTAAAATACCCTGACAGTTTGCTTTTTTTTTCATCTCTCTGCAATTGCTGAATCTCTCCATGCATATGACAAATTTCTGTATACTCTTCCATCTGTAGCTTGTTCTACCCATAGCCACCCACATACTTCTTCTTCTTCTCTCTCTCTCTCTTTTTGCCTCCATCCCCCTCCACCACTGAGGGAAGCAAGCGCTCAGTGAAAGCATTTGAAGAGAGCGCATTTCAATGTGCACAGTAACACCCAGACAGGAATAGCACTATGTCCTGAGAGCACATCTCTCTCTCTCTCTGGTCTGATGATTCATATACACATATGGTGATACAGGACAGAGAGGACATGTAAAATAGTACTGCTCAAAACAAAAGGCCCTTGTTTGACGGACTCACTCCGTGAGGTGCATTGTGGGATGTGTGTACATTGCACAGACCCTGTTTACCTGGCTGTTGATTAAAAGGGCAGGTTTGAGAGGATCTAAGCACCCTCCATGATCGATTCTTCCTCCCACCGCTGAATGCTTCACAAAAGGGGCTTTTAGGACTTAATTCGCCCTGATATCTAAGAGCTTTGATGCTGTTAAGTGCATGTTCAAGACACATTTAACCCTGAAAGAGCATGAAATATAACATGACTAAGATGTGGTGATTTCAAAGCAAAATGAATACTAGTTGAAGGACCACTATATATAGTGCAAGTACAGTCAATTGCATGAATTTTCACCTCACAGTGTAAACAGAAGTATATTAAAAAGATTATCTATAACTGCCACGTTGCACACCCCCTCAGTGGCGTCTAATGGAGATATTGCTCCCATATATTTCCATGGTAATCCTGCTGTTCTATATCCATATGTTTACATGCACAACACTCATTCCTGAGGGTTTATGTGGTTTCATTAATTATGGATTTCCATTTTCAAGTTAAACCCAACTGTGAGCCACAGCAATAGTGCTTCAATTTTAACCACATTGGGTTGATGGGGTTGTTTAGCTTGATTATTTGATTAAAAATGTGTGAACTGGATCTTGTATAATCAACATGGCTGTAATTATTACATTATTCCTGCATTACATGTTCACACGACAGTGAAGGGAACAGCCAGCGGGACCCCTCTTCATTTTGACACATTTCAGGAGCAACTCTGCCCTCTGCTGCATGTGTGACTGCAGACTAAAAAATAGGCTCAATTCTGTTTTCAACTAATTATAGTCTTTAGTCATTGCGTGCAAAACACATTAAAAAAATAATGAACATCATATTTAATAACTCAAAGCCAAATTAAATGATACTAATTCAACTAACTAATGCAAAAGATATTTAATTAGTTTTCTGTTGCGCCAAGCCATTTCAACATGTATTCTGACCTAACCAGCATCTAGTTTATAGTGCTTATTTTTAATTACCAGTAAGGGATCTATTAATGATGAGTATTTTTTTCTCTTTCAATTACACTAAAAGTATTGATTAAATAGTTGCAATAACTATTCCAATAGTGACAAATGACAATGCACTATTCCAGTTTTGGGTACAAATCTCTTATTATTAACTATTCTAATAGTTACACTTAAAAAAACAAAGATGCTGTGCTGCCTTAAAGTCCCACTATGGGGAAAATCAAGCTTTTCATGTTGTTTATACGTCTGTGGCGTTTTTTAATGTGCTTTAAGACAAACCATGTGCAAATGAATAAGCAATCAACACTCATTGCTGAGTATTTTCTCCTTAAAACTGCAGTGAACCAAAGACAGTCTCAAAAACACGGTTTGAAATAGCTGGTGTTTCTGTTGTCACAAACTACCTTGTAACCAACCACGTCAACTTGTGATCGTCAAGCTGATGGAGTGGAGTGGAGGCGGGGCTTATTTGCATATGCATAGGATAGGACCATGTATACTAAATGAAGCAAGGGTGTAGAGTTACATTCAAGCTAGCCTATTTTGAGGAATGAAGATTTTTTTTTTCAAAGAAAAAACTTTTAAATGTCATTTTGATGATCAAATATGAGTTTTAAGGGATTCAATTATTGACTACAGGGGGACTTTAGGGATGTTAAAGTCAGTTAACCTTAAACTACATTTAACTGACATTTGACATAAAAAAATAGTTGAATCTTGTATAAAAGATTGAAAATTGCTTAACTTATTTTATAATCTATTCCAGCTTTAGTATTATATGTATGAGAGGTTATTATAGCCTACAAAACATATTTCCCAATTTTTAACATTTCTTAGTAGTTAGCCTACCTAATTGCTTTTTATAGCTAATAGTCAGAATGGTTACTTTATAGTTCAATAGTTCAGTTAAAAATCTTATTCAAAATGCAATACAAATGTAATAGGCCTATACGTGTTATTTGTCTAATAAATAAGTACGTTTGAATAGTTAAAAGTTATAAAATAATAAGTATTATATAATTACAATAGCTGCAGTTACACTTGGATTACATAACCCGAAGTGATGTCTGAATCACATTCATACAATTTAATGGCAACATTTGATTTTTGTTCCTAGTATTTGCAAAGTGACTAGTAGTAAAGACATAACTAGCCTACTAGTAAGTGATTAAGTATTGATTAACTCAATTCACATTCCTCACTATTGAAATGAGTACAGTTAGCCTACTGACTATAAAAAAAATAAGTATTGCATAAGCATATAGAAAGATAATAGTTAATTCAAATAAATAAATATTAC
Organism: Phoxinus phoxinus; assembly: GCF_949152265.1. Classification (NCBI taxonomy): domain Eukaryota; kingdom Metazoa; phylum Chordata; class Actinopteri; order Cypriniformes; family Leuciscidae; genus Phoxinus; species Phoxinus phoxinus. The sequence goes on along the minus strand of NC_136886.1, from coordinate 27,428,176 downwards.
GTGACTTTAAATGTGGTTGGTAACAGTTAACTTTCAACTAGTTCATACCGACCTCTGCATCGTTTTCAGATTGTCAAAGGGGGCGCAATACGAACGAAAAGCCCTGTAAACACTGAACTTCTCAGGAGTCATACCCCTGTCCTCTGCACACCAGAGCCCCTAATTACCTCCACAACAGGTCCGAGAACAACATCCTCTCTACTGCATGTCGGCACACACATTCTGTCAAGATCTTGTTTGCTCTTGTGACTTTACAGAACTGAAGGAAACTTCAGCCGGTGTTTTTGTACGCACCTGCTCCTCTCTTCCAGGGGAGCCCGGAGAGTATTCAGAATGAATTCAACAGTTTTCAACGGCACGGAGAGTGCTTTGTTTTCCAACAGAAGCAGCGAGAGCTTTCTGTCGTGCTGTAACGTGTCTTCAGTGGTAACGGACAGCGGGTTTGTGTCCACGACGCTGGACGAGCGCAGTGTGTTCATCATGCGCGCGGTGCAGATCGCGGTGATGTGCGTGCTCGCGCTCACCGTGGTCTTCGGCATCTTCTTTTTAGGCTGTAACCTGCTTATTAAGTCCGAGGGCATGATCAACTTTCTGGTCACGGACAGAAGACCGTCAAAGGATGTCGAAGCGGTCATCGTTGGATCGTACTAGTGCGTAAAAGTTTGATGGTCAGATGGGACGCAAGCTTTGGTAATGTGCGAAACTATCTGTGTTGTCCTCCTGAAACGAAGAGAGGTTCTTCCCTGACGGTAGAAGAAACTGGCACATTGCATTGATGATTCAGTATTTACTTTTTTCACTGGGAAAAGTGCAGTTTGTGACTGAGGAAAGTAAACGTGAAAGTGTGCCGTGAGACCTGGTGACTGAAATTAATATGAAATATAAAAATGTAAAATATCTCTCTAACATGGACTAATTGGCCCACTTTATGGACCATGAGTGATTATTAATGCTTGTAGAACAAACTGCTGTTTTCAGACTGCTAATTTATGTGGGTAAACAATGCATGTATTTTGAGTAATAAGTTTGATAAAAATAATAATAATTTTGTGTAACAAAAGCACTTCTTAATGCTGAATATTGAGGTATATTTTGAGCAACATTCAGTGACAGAGGTATTTGTTCTACTACAGTATGTTCTCTAATTAATTTACTGTTAAATTACATTTTGAAAGTTTTATATATTGTCCAGCAAAACTGATTTGCACTGTGGGTTATGGGTGAATACTGTATTATGTTGAATTAAAAAAAACTTGTGGAACTTTATTACAGTGACATAAATTTGAAACTGATAAATGTAACGTTTCACTCTGACATCAAAAGTTTTTTTTCTAATAATAATGATATAAAAGACAAGTACAAAACAACTGAATCATTATTACTTTGTTGTCATTTTCTGCAGAAGCAAATAACACTATGAGTGTGTGTCATCAGATGGAAAGGGGAATATGGACTAATACAGTTATGTTTATAGCCTTTGGCAAATAATCATGCATAAATCAACAAAATTATCAATAGCGGTTCATTCACCATGGAATGATATGTGGTCCAAAGGTCTGAGATCACGAATGTAAATGCTTCCAATTCCGTATATTATATATAATATTTTTCAACAGTTATATTATGAGTAAAATAAAAAAATAAAAAAGTGAAACAATCTTTAAATATTCATATTCATTTTACACCGAGGTTCTTTAAAAGTTTTATATATCCTAAACCTAGATCCAAAAACTAAAACAATTTAAAAAAAAATCCCAGATATGTAACACAGTCTGACTTTTGGTCCTGATACAGACCACACCTCAGTAATATTGCATGCTAACAATACCCTATACCGTTCTTTCAAATATTTTATTAACATTAGAAAAAAACAACCTAAAGAATTAACTCTTATATAGCAACTTGCAGCACAACTACATCATTTAACTTAACTTAATATCAGTAACTTAATATCACTTAACTTAAACTAAGATGACAATCAGTTTACTGATTACAGATCACCCTGTTACCTTAACCTTATATGTCCAGAGCAGTGTTTGTATACCTTAGGCATATTTTCACTCCTCTACACATCAGTGCGTCAAACAGCTGTGCAAATGATAGAACACCAGAATGCAAAAAGTGTCATGAATGGGGCCAGCGCCGAATTCTCGGCTGAATTTGTAAGTCCGGTGGGTGTATGTCCAGTTGCAACAATTTTAAAGTAGGCCAGTTCTGCAGGAATTGGGCTATACACTGAGTGTTCGTGCATTTTAGTTTCAAAAGTGTATGTTGCTACAAAAACATTAACAGTTGAAAACTGTATTCAATGTGTTATTTTAATTATATTTGTAACATTTTATGCTAATTTTAGTTTCACTTTTAGTCATTTTGATATGTGCTTTTGTCATTTTAAATATTGCTCTTTTTTTTATTATTATAATTTTTCAATTTATTTATTTCCAGTGAATAAATTTAGTGCTTCAGCTTAGGCCACATTTCTCGTTTAAGTTTTTCAATAAATATTTATATTTTATCTTTATTTAAAATAACATAAATGTTTCTTAAAGTCTTAGTTTTAGTTAATGACAATAACCCTATTTAGTGGTTTTTAAAATCTCCTAAATATTAGGGGTGAATGTTTAGTAATGTTATATATATATATATATAGTATTAGACTCCTTGTAAACTAAAACAATCTTATGAAATATTATGTGGAATCTATAAACTTATACTGCTCTGATTCAAAAATGTGGTTCCCCAGGTCTTCATGTGGAATCAGACCAAGGCTAACATCAGATATTTTTATCTCATTCTAGCCAGTATCTAAGCAACACGCACAATCTCTGTTTTCATTCAGCTTGTCCAACTCCATATCCAACACAAAGCCAAACCGAGGCAGATTCTAGGCTATTGTTGGCTGAAAAAACGTGAGCTCTCTCTCTCTTTGTTTGGTTTGGTTTTGTGACGGCGGAGTTCATGGTGCAAAGACTGAGATGATTGCATTAAAGAAGTCAGGTCTAATGCCATCACCAGATCAGTGGGTAAAGAAAGACAGATGGAAAACACTAAGCGAGGGGGAAAAGGCCAAACACTGAGCTGGCCCATTAACTGCCTTGATGGATTTGCAGACTAAAACTTGGAAGAGCATCTGCTGGCTTAATTCGTTCCATGGATTTGTCACCTTATACAAAGCAAGCCAAAAAGACTGATATTAAAATTTTCAGCTCATGCGGTGTTGTTGTCGACGTTGCATAGTTTCAAATACTACCAGCAAAACTGTTTATTTTTTCCTCTCAGATCTTTACTTTTTTTATAACCACAGCTATTTTTCTTATTCACTCATCTTCCTTTCCTGTCTTTTATACAAATAGAGAAAGTGTAATTATTAGGCTACTATTTTATACTATAATTATACGTTTATTGCGGGGACGTTATATAAAATCAGTGTTATTTTAGTTTGATCAAAGTTTTAATTATACAAGCTAAATGTTTTAAATTTAATTAAGTAATTTCGTTATGTGCTTTTGTTAGTTTATAATCCTTTTTTTAAATATTGCCCTTTAGGATTTAGTTATTTTTATTTCAGTTGATAATTTTAGTGCTTCAACTTAAACTTATTTCAGTTTATTGCAAAGGAAACATTTCTAAAAATATTTTTTATTTTAGCTTTTTTTTATTTTTACAATGAGTTTTAGTAAATGATAATAACCCTGAATAGAATTGAAGTCACTGAATATTTTCCAGTGGCCTATATACAAATTCAAACATGTGTCAACAGTCTTGCATGCTAACATCAGAGAATTCACCATTTTACATAAGCATATCAATAATAATCATCAACCACCGATATGTTTGTGATGGCATGCTTGCAATCCCACGAGTTTAAGCCCAGGGCTAAAACTCCATTACACCTTTGCACTGTTATTAGTTTGTATTGCGTATTTGCAGTTTTTTTGTGTCCTCGTACGAGCATCAGACAGATCAGGAGTCAATTTTGTTAGACGCACACAGCGAGCCGTGGGTGTAATTTTTTATTCTGTAGAATGATTACATGTCTCGCTGCCCTTTCATGAAAACTAGCCTTGAGGGTGACAAGTAAAAAGGCGTCATAGCGAATGCTTTCATATTGACTGCCACTCACATTCACGTCTGCACTCTGAACCGCTGCGCCCGTAGGCCTTAACTGCGATCTTTATAAGCGCTCACCCGCAAACAGACGTTTCTATTAGGTTCATGTTTTTGTGAATTGCAGCACATTATGATTTTATTTGGAGGCATTTTCCCCATTTTACGAGAAAGGATATAGGCAAGCACATATAACTACACTGTAAAAAATATCTACTTGGTTCTACTTAAAAGCATAAGTTAAGCAGCTGCCTCAAAATTTCAAGTAAAAACAAAATGGATTAATGAATTGTTTCAACTCATTATTTTGAGTCTTGTTAAGCTGTGAATTGCCTTCTGCGAGTCAACATGACTAAACAATTATTGTTGTTTCAACTTTGCTATGCAAGTTCAAAATAAAGTGAACTCATTAATGAGCATTCTGTTCACTTATCCCCATTAGTGGGTTCAACTTAGTAATTTCAATTAAGTAATGTCTTTGAATTAGGGTATCAAGTTAAGATGATCTAAAATAATTTCTTGTTTTAACTTAACAATTAATTATAAACACACACACTTGTGTACAAAACATTTTTTTTATTAAAACCAATGTTAAGCCAATACAGCCAATACAACACTATTCATATTCACCCAATAGAAAATACTTTCCATTAAACACATTAGCTTTTCCTTACACAACACTCTTTGTCTCTGGTAAGTTTAATATCAGTTTCAACTGTTTTATATTTTAATCAGCACAAAGATTCATTTAAATTTTACTTTTATAAATCATTAATCGTCTTAATCTGTGATGAACCCTGTTTCTGTGTGTATTTGTTTGTGGTGTGTGTTTGTATGTATGTCATGTGTGGTGTTTGTTTGTGGGTGTGTGTGTTTGTGGTGTGCTTGTTTCTTTGTGTGTGTGTGTGTGTGTGTGTGTGTGTGTGTGCAAAACATAAAAAAAAAAAAATTAAAACCAATGTTAAGCCAATACAACACTATTCATATTCACCCAATAGAAAATACTTTCCTTTAAACACATTAGCTTTTCCTTACACAACACTCTTTGTCTTTGGTGAGTTTAATATCAGTTATATTTTAATCAGCACAAAGATTCATTTAAATTTTAAATTTCAATATTTATACTTTTATAAATCATTAACCGTCTTAATCTGTGATGAACCCGGTTTCTGTGTGTGTGTTTGTTTGTATGTATGTATGTGTGTGGTGTGTGTGTGTTTGTGTTGTTTTTGCGTGTGGTGTGTGTTTGTGTGTTTGTTTGTGTGTGTGTACGTGTTTGATTGTTTGTGTGTGTGTGTGTAAAACTTCAGACTGCAGCTGGTTGTTTTCAAATATTTGAGACTTGATACATGTCAACAGAAACAAAGCAAAAATGAATTCCAATCGTATTCTCGGGTGGGGCATGGTTTACAAATTGTACCTCAGGAGCTTGTTTCGGATGCCGTGGACTCTGGCAGAGGCTTGATCTGGTTTGATCTTCATCACTACCCTCTGAAGGAACTCAAAGGAATACTTCATGGCTCGTGGATACTCAAGGTTAACGCAGTAGATGATCCCCAAATGCATGGCAAAGCTGGATGGCACATCCTTAAAGTTGTGAAGCACAACAGTCTCCTCAACCACAACTGCCTCATTGAAGACCTCACGTGGAAATACATCCTGGTTTTCACCTTCATAGCCTATCAACAGGCCAAGTTGCATCCCCTCCATGGCTGCAGTCAGAGTCTCACCATGGGCCTTGAAAAGCAGAAGAAAAAAATAGTGTGAATGTTTGGGTCAAGAAGTGCATGCTCTGCAAAGCTACTTAAGTCTCAGTGATCATAAGCCTTGTTTTCAAACTAATAAAATAGTCTTGGTTGTGAGTGTGCATGTTTGTAGGGGCAATGTTGCAAGGTTACTGCAAGGGTGAAAACTTCAGTGTCCTCTCAGATCTGGGTTAAGTGTATGTTGCACTGGGTTCTCTCCCCATCCCTATTCTACCCCCCCTTTCTCCTCCCCCAACATTGTTCTACCTCTCCCTCCTCCCATCACCACTATTCCACCCAACCCTCATCCTCCCCATCCCTATTCTGCCCCTCACCCCTCCCTGCATCATCACTATTTTGCTGCCACAGGACTTTATCAAGACCCATGAGTGTATCTAATCCAAGCTCTGTGTTAAAGGTTGTGTGTGTGTTTGTTTGTTTGTGTGTGTGTGTGTGTGGGGTGTAGTGAGGTGAGTGGTGTGTGTGCACGCAAGTGTATATGTGGGTGGGTGCGTTCGTATATGGGCTGTTATGCATGACAGAAAAAGGTCTTACGTCACACATCCTGATGATGTCTGATGGCTCTTCTCTTAGGTAGTGTGGCAGACCCAGCAGAGCAGCAGTCCTTCTCCTTTCGTTTGTGTCCTACAAGACAAAAATAAGCAGTAGGGCTGAACGATACATCGAATTTTCATCGTCATCGCGATATGAACTCCCGCGATGAACACATCGCAACAGACAGCCTGACACGATGAATAATGCCTGGTTCAGATTAGCACTAACTTACACGTTTTTGACTCCTAAAATCTTGTCGTGGACAAGAAACATGTCAGACAACACGTTGCTTTCCGACCAGTAATCGCGTGCCGTCACACACACACATTCACTCGCAAACATTCACTCGCACGCACAGACACACAAACAAACATACTCACTGTCCCTCGCTCACTCACTCACTCGCTCACGCACGCACGCACGCACGCACACACACACACTCACTGGCGCACACACTCACTGTTGCACTCACTCACGCCTCGCTCACATATTCAACCCGTCGTCGAGGACCGTTAAAGAATTAAACATGCTATAGTCTTTCTGTCGCGAAGCATTGCAGACGCGACGTAGATTGTCGCCCACTGTGACACACTATACGAGATGAAACGATCGAATCTTGCGTCCCGACGCCCGTTGTCATTATTATGAATCTCCATGACACCCATACGTCAAACGGATCGTGCCAAAATCGCGCTAAAATCGTGTATTCTGAACCAGGCAGGTAATAAACGTTTGACCTATCACGCAAAGAACCTATTAAAGCACTAAGACATGGGAAGAGTATAGTTAACAATCACATTTATCGCAAGTCATATCGTCATCGCAATATTAAACAATGTTATCGCACATCGCAGCTTTTCCTCATATCGTGCAGCCCTAATAAGCAGTGTTGAGATTTTATTGCGAACATCTGGTGCCCAATTTTACAATTCTCAGCTCGTCTACTCACGTCTTTCTTCAGACAGTCCAAAATGGCTTTCAGTGCAGGCTTCTTTGCCGACTTGGTCGCAGCTTCGTACACTTCCAGCAGTCTTGGTGTCAGGTCATCAAGTCCATCGAGGAACGACTCAAGAAGGTCTGTGCTTACGACTCTTTTGAACTCTGCCCGAACCTGAGGAGACAAAAAAGACAAAAAGGTTAAGAAATTAGAGAAAAGATTTTTCAAAGCATAGAGTCACAATTTAGTAAGATAAGGTGGTCTGTTGTCAAAGGCTTTCATCCACTCAGTAAAACTAAACACAATCCTCTCACTTATCTGTATGCACATTCACGCCACCATTCGGACTAAAAAAAAACACATTTCTGAACGGACCACTGTACAGTATCAGACATCTCTCTAGTACTTACTGGAGAGAATCTCATACATTGATATCCAGTCATTGGATTATGGTAAGTGATTAATCTTAGGCTGTGTTGTCTATTGTTATACCTGTCTCTCACAGAACATGGCCGGCCATCTAGCTATGACATCCCCAACGAGAGGTTGATCCCCTACGATCTCCTTTCTGCGCTTGGAGAACGTGGCAGACATCAGCTCATCTATCTGCTGGTGATCTGGGTCTTTTTTCAGCACTTCCATCTGAATTTGATTGCACAAGAACAAAGGGCACATACTAAGACAAAATAGTAGGCTTCACAGACACAAAAGCAAAGTGTAGGTAGTTAGTATAATATAGGCAGGTATGTATGCAGTAATATTAGACAGGTATGTGTGATGTGCATGTGTGTGATGTACCTCCATCATCCTCCGCTTTTCTTCGATGTCTTCATCACTCAGTCCTTCAGGGGGATCTGGACAGTCAAAAAGTATTGATTTATTTTATTAATAAATTTATTTATTTCCCCAAAAAATAAAATAAAAAGTCTTAATGACCCCAAACTTTTGAATGGTGTTTAATGTTACAAAAGCTTTAGATTTCAGATAAATGCTGTTATTTTTAACTTTCTATTCATCAAAGAATTTTGAAAAAAAATTGTACACAACAGTTTTCAACATTGATAATGATCATGAATGTTTCTTGAGCATCAAATCATCATATTAGAAGGATTTCTGGTGGATCATGTGACACTGAAGACTGAAAATTCAGCTTTGATCACAGGAATAATTTACAGTTTAAAATATATTAAAATAGAAAACAGCTGTTTTAAATTGGAATACTATTTCACAATATTACTGTTTTTGTTTGTATTTTTAATCAAATAAATGCAGCCGTGGTGAGCAGAAGATAAAAATCTGACTGATCCCAAACTTTTGAACGGTAACGTTAGTGTAACTTAACGTTATTTGGCCTTGACATACGGTCTATCAGAAATGGTGTTTTCTACAACAGTTTACAGTGAAAACTGGTATTGTCTCAGATGAAGCTTTATCAACCGTCTCTGACTGAACTAAAAGACTGCAAACGTGTTCTAGCTAACATTAACGGCCGCTGAAATGTGCCTCGCTTAAATGACATCACAGTTGCCGCACATATCAAAAGGTAACGATATGATATAACTTACGTTAATCGCGTTATTGGTTTCATCAACGCACATTCATAATATCTACAAAACACGAACACTTACCAATAGCGAAGTTGTTCACGCCAACCCGATCGTCTTGTCTGATGGAAAAATGAGGCACCTGGCCGTTTGAAGTGTGACTGCTTGCAGGCGCGAAAAACGTGCTTGTCGTGGCCTCGTCGTCTGTAGTCTCCCGCACATGCGCAAAGAGCTGTCCTCCGCTTAATTTAAAATGGCAAGTTCATTCAATCACCTGTAATTTGTGATTCATTGAAGTAACTTATGAACCTAAATTGAAAGATTGAAAACTCAAACAATTGAGCTGAAATTTCATAACACATTATGTTATGTCTGAGTTAATGACATATATAAGTTATCATAACTTTTTGATCAGATTATTTTTTACAGTGTAAGTGCTAGTGTGAAGAATGAAAACCAAAGCAGAAAAAGAACAATTTATTATTTAAACGGCAAATTTATTGCTTTTTGCAGAAATAAATTCTTACAATATTCATTCTGCTAGCGTTATTTGACACAATATCCTAATGAATATTCCAGTGTTGTTTTTACATCCCTGATTATTTAAATGGAAGACAAGCAAGCAAACCGGTATAAACACAATATACAAATATTGTGCATTGTCTGTGACAGTTGCACTGCACGGCTGAAGGTGATTGGGATGATTTACTTCTGACAGACCTTCACCTCAACAGACACAGCATTAAAAGAGACACATTGTTAAAGTTATGCAAGAACATGTTTTGTAAGGCAAAAAAAAAACACAAACACACGAAGAGAGTGTGGTCAGGCATGCACATAAAAACCACTCTTTTTCCTTAATATACCCGACTAATGTATGTGCAACAGGTTTTGAAGTGGATAAACTACTTCTGGAAATGAATTTAAACAACAAACAAGAATTAAAGGGATAGTTCAACCAAAAATGAAAATTCTGTCATCAATTACCAGTACGTTCCAAACCCGTACGACTTTCGTTCATCTTCAGAACACGAATGAAGATCTTTTTGATGAAATCTGAGAGCTTTCTGTCCCTCCATTGACAGCTACGCAACTGACACTTCGCTTTATGATGAACAGATTGAATTTAGACTATTATATTATATATCTCATATATCTATATCTATATCTTGAGGATCTTATATATCTCACACATCAGTTGTGGTAAACTGAAACTCAAGCATGTTAGCTTCACGTGCGAAAACCAATGAGTTTCATTCTTTCGTGTTACGCAGCAGGTTTGAGCTTCCACAAGAGGTTTGTTCTCGTGCGTCAAGCAGGTTCAGTTGAGCTTCTGTTTATGTTAGCTGATCAATGTGTATATGTGAAATTAAAGCGATCAAGTCTCTTCAGAAAATGTGGGACTTTTTGAAGTACAAAGTCCCATAGATATCATATAATAAAGGCTAGATGTCTCGTCCGCGCTGCTGGCCAATGGAGGTCGACGTCTGCACACGGCGGCCATCTTGCCACAGGGGGCTCGCTCACTCGTAACATTGTTTTAATGGTGCATGTACTTTTTAAATAACCATAACTTGCTCAATTTTCTACCGATTTTTAAACGGGTTGGTTTGTTATAAACGTCAAGAGATGCAAGTTATGACACTGCAAACTTATGAATAATTATAATATTATATATTTCAACATGTTCAAGCATTCAAAATTATAGCCACGTTAATAACGTTTGTAAGAAACCAAAAAGTTTGTAAATCCGTCAAGATTTCAGCGAGATAAGAGTATTTGTGTTCGTGCAGATGACTCGCCTTACAGAAAGCTTCCCTGTGACAAGATGGCCACCGGGTGATGCCGTTCGAGACTCCGCCGTAAGACATCTAGCCTTTATTATGTATATCTATGCAAAGTCCAACTGAAGCGTCAAAGTGTCAGTTGCGTAGCTGTCTATGGGGGCGACAGAAATCTCTCAGATTTCATCAAAAAGATCTTCATTTGTGTTTTGAAGATGAACAAAAGTCTTACGGGTTTCGAAAGACATGAGGGTGAGTAATTAATGACAGAATTTTCATTTGGTGAACTATCCCTTTAAAGGGTTGGTTCACCCAAAAATGAAAAAATAAAAAAATAAAAAATAATAATCTAAATGTAATTACTCACCCTTATGTTGTTCCAACCCATAAGAATTTTGTTCATGTGAAAATATTTTAAATTAAATCTGAGAATTCGGTCTCTCGATTAAGTCTACACAAGAACCTTTCCCCTTAATTTAAAAAAAAAAAAGAGATCGTAAAACTAGTCCATATGAGTTGAGGCGGTTTAGTCAATTTTCTGAAGAGACTCGCTTTATATGATGAACGTTGCATGGACTGTAAATGGAGGTACAGAAAGCTCTCAGATTTCATTAAAACATCTCCATTTGCGTTTCAAAGATGACCGAAAATCGTATGGGTTTGGAACGACAAGAGGGTGAGTAATTGAAGACAGCATTTTCATTTTTGGGTGAAGAAACCCTTTAAATGTCTATTTAAATGTACTAAAAATGGAGATGGAAATGTCCTGTAAAGGAAAACAAATTATCGGACCCAAATATACAGAGGCGGCATACATTAATACTCCATATATACAAGAGACAGATCAGTGCATTAGAGCTAGCTGAAATGAGTCGCTACAGGGCTTGCTAATCCAATGAAGAAGAAAAAAGTAATCATGGCCTGGCAGAGTCTGCATCAAATAATTAAAGTCATAAATTAAATCCACACTTCTACACTCTCTGACCTTCTCCCAGGCTCTCAACAAAGCCTTAACACGGTCACTCTCCATCAACCCCAAAACAGCTATTGTATTAATGATTTCCCCCATTAAAACGCTCAATAGAGCAGCAACTTCCAGCTTTAATAAAGCATGACAGCAAAGGGACTCTAGTCTTTGCTGAGAGGAGGTCATAAAATGCACATCCAATTTATTTAGAAAGACTTAAAACGGCATCTACTGTATGTTGTGTTGTCCCACTGAATGGATGACATCAAAAGGGCAAAAAGATTTAATGCACTGCTATTATAATGGTAAAAAGCTGCTGCATCAGGATTCTGTAATAAAAGCCTTTTATCAGACAACATATCTGGGTAACAAAGAGACCCTGACATCCCTAATGTTATTTTACTGAAATGTAGTCCATTAAGAATAAGTCATTGTGCGTTTATTGAATTTGTCAAATTAACATATGAAAATATGAGAAACCCTCTAAAAACAAACAAACATTGGACACCAAGTGTGCCTCACACATCCTTAAAAGGTGACGCCAAAACATTTACCCCCTAATCGCTGGCGGCAAAACCCGCCCCTCTCCTATGTAATCGAATGGGACATGAGCCAAAAATAAATAAATAATCAAATTACACTTCAATAGTTTTTTTTCCCGAAGATGGTTTCTCTCATTTTAGATAGTTCATATCACGCTGATGATAAAGTGATCAAGTGTTTGTTTTTCTATTAAGTTTTTTGATGGTATTAAAAAGGGGTGTAACATCATGATTGACAGCTGTGCTTGCGATTAAAGGAGTAGTTCACTTTAAAATGAAATTTACCCCATGATTTACTAACCCTCAAGCCACCCTAGGTGTACATGACATTCTTCTTTCAGACGAATACAATCGGAGTTATATTAATAAATATCCCGGCTCTTCCAAGCTTGATAATGGCAGTGGATTGCAACCAACAGATTGAAGCTCAAAAACGTGCACCCATCCGTCATAAACAAACTCAAAACGGCTCCGTGGGAGAAAAATACAGCAGTACGTCGCATTACTCGCATAAGTTGCGCTTTACACTTAAGTCAGAGATCCGTATGTTCGGAAGCTAGTTATTTTACTTTATAAAGTTTTAAAATATTAATATTTTTCTTACACAAAATCATCGTTTTGCTTCAGAAGGCCTTTATTACCCCCCCGGAGCCGTTTTCAGTTTGTTTATGACGGATGGATGCACGTTTTTGAGCTTCAATCTGTTAGTTGCAATACACTGCCATTATCAAGCTTGGAAGAGCCAGGAATTTTTTAATATAACTCCAATTGTATTCGTCTGAGTAAATCATGGGGTAATTTTCATTTTAAAGTGAACTAATCCTTTAAGTCTACGGGAGCGAGAGTGAGAGTATGGGTGGGATCTTGATAGTGCAGCTCCACTGGGCAGACTCATACAGTCTATGTACTTTACTTCCTGTTTTATTCAGTGTCTAAACGACTGAGAATTTAAAATGTAATACAATTTTAAACTAGCATTTAGTTTATTTATTTTTAGCTGTAGTTATATTATATTAGTAACGGTTCCTCCAGCCATTAAACTTGGAATTGCCTCCTGATAATTGCAAGTCAAATGACAGTTGAAGTCTCCGCAGTTGGGCGGTAGTTGAGGAGCATCAGGTGAGATACCATATAAAAGTAAGAGTAGCCACTATTCCATTGAGTATTGCCATACTGTAGCCCATGTGGAAAGAGTGTCCGGTCATTCTTCTGCAAAAACAAAACAAAACACCCAAATGGCATTAGTCCACATCGTGACTATAACAAAAATCTTAATTGTTGCTTATTGTCCTTGATATTGTAAATTATGTTTCATATAATTTAAATTAAAATACATATTTTGTGTTGTACAACTGCATGGTGTATTCGTGTAGCCTAAACAACTTAAAAAAGTGGAGAACTGTTCCTGGGGTGTCTTAACCGTTAACTTCACATTGGCCTGCGCAGCAGCCTGAAAACATAAAACTGTTTATTGAATAAATTATACTTCGAAAAGCGAGAAACAACAGTTAGAATGGGATGGGAGCATTCTAGTATTACTAAAGCAGTCACAAGTCACTACAAATGTACAGTTTTAGGCAACTGTTTGAACTCTTAAAGGCTGGAATACACTACACAACTTTTATTATTCTTTTTTTAAAAACACTAAGCATCGTACACTTGCTGACTTTGTAAATGGTTAAGGCCCTTATACTTCAAGAGTAATGAAAGAACAAACTTAATACATTATAATTTCAAGAAAAATCAGAGTTGGCTTGGACAGCTTCCCAAAGCGAACTTTCCGGAAAAGTTTACTCTGGCGGGTGGAACAGCGGGGCTTTTGATGTGGAAATCTTCTCTGGTTCATTTCGCACAGAACATATTTATATTCATCTAATCTCAGCAGCATTGGGATGTTCGCTGCTGAGGTATTTCGAACTTCTATTTACCCCTAAAGCAAGGAATGAAAAATAACTTTGTTGTGAGAAAATTGGGGCCTTTACAGAGGGCATCATACACTAAACGACTGAGGATCACATAGTACCAGACTTTCAAGTTTTTCCGCACAACACAACAAACTCATGCAAATAAAAAGCTCCTTTTTGCTAGGGAACACGTTTCAGATGGAAACCGGCTCTAAAATTGCCTTAATCTTAATAAACCGATCGCTATTAAAAAAATTTGTGTGAAATTGGTCAATTGCCTAAACTCTGCAGACTGGCTCTGACTTTTCAGCAACTAGAACAGACTCATCCAGACTGCAAATCATGTAGTGTATCCCAGACTTTAGTTCAGACACATTATTGGTCTGGACTACCACAAAATCTTCAATACAATTAACAAAGCAGTTTACACTGATGAATCTTTTATATACACTGTTTATTCCTCAATGATCATTATGTTAATGGTTTGTTGTGAATCCAAAATAGCCTCTTGAATTCTAGTAATGATTCAAAGTTTTTTGTAAAACTACTGCAAAAAGCAAGCATCTTTAACTACCATGTACCAACATTTAAAAAATAACTGCATGTAATTGCTATAATTCAATCTATAAGTATATTGTTGAGTCTTGACCTTTTCCCCCACCCTTAAAACTAAACATGTCCCTATAACCTTACCCGTATCCCGCCTAAATAGTAGCGTGTTTTGCAAGTAGTTTTGTGATAAAAAAAAGCACAAAATAGAAATCTCTGAAGCAACAGAAGTAGACATAACTCAACACACTTCTAATCATAACAGCTGTAATCATAATCTAAATGATTTATCTGATTAATTGTTTAGCTACATGACGTACTACCCCTTTTTACTTTACCACTCAATCGATCTGTTACTCTCGAGAGGTGTGTGACTAATGCAGGAAGTTTAAAAGCACACGGAACAAACAAAACTGAGGACCATGTATGGAACATGGACATGGGTATTGATCATATCAGCTGGCCATTACTCTACTCTAGTAAGTGCAGAGGCCCATAAAAATCCCATTATGAGGCATCAAGATGTCCCATGTTAACCACTCCCATGAGTTCTCTTTAATGGCTGATTCGAACATGTTTAGAGTAGAAGATCTAAGCCAAACTGGCCAACGACGTTCATTGTTTTAGTTACTCTAGTCTATTCAGTTCAAGAATACAATAAAAATGCTATGTGACATTTTTTTGGGTGGGGTTGGAGGGCATAAAGCCAAAAATGTGATACAACTGTTCTGATATCATAATAATCATAAGAAAGAAAGTCTGGAATTATTATTATTAGCATCAACATTATCATTAGTAATAGTTTTTGCAGTATTACCCATGCAGTCCCTTGTGTCAAGGTCAAAAAGTCTTTTGACTTTTTTACAACAAGGCAAGTAGATCAAGCTGTAAAATGCCATGTGTCCGAGTCCACATTATATTATTTATTATTAAATTATTCATGATATTTGTAAAAGAAAAAGAAAGAAAAAAAGAAAGAATGTTACTTTCCACTTGATGGTTACACATGACATATATGTCCTTAAAATGAAAGTTTTCTTGAAAAAGCCCAAAGTTTTCTTTGTTTAAATATATGACACCAACATAAATAGAACAAGTACATATCTGAGGCACAAGCATTTAAAAAAAGATTTTTTGCCACTGACCCAAATAGAAATCTCATATTCTCTAAAGTAAAAATACATACACGACATATATACACCAATAATATGGGTTTTCACTGCTTGGTTTTTTCTGAATCACATCAGCTTACCTAAATGACTATGACATGTTCATTTTCATTGTAACAATTCTCAACCAGGCATATCACATGCTCATATAGGGCTGTATC
Organism: Phoxinus phoxinus; assembly: GCF_949152265.1. Lineage (NCBI taxonomy): Eukaryota > Metazoa > Chordata > Actinopteri > Cypriniformes > Leuciscidae > Phoxinus > Phoxinus phoxinus. Next base: position 27,412,212 of record NC_136886.1, on the reverse strand, counting down.
AGCTTGTGTCTGTTAAATTTGTATTTTTTAAAATCAGGAAACATTAAGGTTTATCTATCCGAAAGACACAACAGACTCAATGACACGCTTTGGACAGACGGCAGCCTTGACATGGTGGAACATTAGGGAGCCAGACACTTCCCAACATATCAATAGGAAAAACAGTTTGGGACAGATTATAATTAAGGCCATCCATTCAGATCATTTACGGATGTGAGATCTAATCAGGGAACGACTCGACTAAAAGTCCAAAGCACTGAAAGAGACTAAACTCATTTCTATTAGCCAGTTAATTCACCAAATCAATTGCTGTGGCGTGGACTCCCTGAACCTAACCTACAACGGAAGCAGATAATGCAAAGCTTATCTGCTGAAGACAGAGCCACCAACAACTGACTGTGACCATATGCACCAAACGATTCAAAGGCTGGGTTTCTATGGAAACAAAGTGATGAGAGCATTATACTAATATGTTTGTGCATATCTGGAAACAACAGAGGCTAAATGCTAGAGCAGTGCTGCGACATACAGTGAAAACTGACACGGAGAATGCCAATGGGACAGGGTCTGTGTCTATCACTGCTGTTGAACTGGAGCTAAGCAAGCATAAAGGAACAAGCAGACCCAGTCACAGTTCTGTGGGGGTCAGTCAATACCACCCCATCCGGCGCTAGCTGGTCGATAGCCTGTTTGCGTTTTGAGCCGGCTGTGTAAGTTGGGTTTAGGACAGACATCGTCTGAGCACCGCTGTGTGATTAGATAACCAACTCGCTCGGCGATGGAGTGACCCTGGGTTTTATCGCCAAGCCTCCAGACACAATCAATAACGTTCCTCCCAAACAGCCAATCAGAAGCTTGCTTATAAATTCATAAATTGGAACACAGCCTTAAACTCATTTGCAAACTCAGTTAGCAAAGGAGACACGTTTTAGCTGGCTTCAAATGGGGCTCCCTGTCTTTTCATCATCTCGAATGAATAAGAAGCTCAGAGGTGCCATCCAGCATGAATTAAGTATAGTTGAAAAACAACTTCAAAGAGCTCTGCTACAAACTTTGTTCCATAATGTGACAGAATGCATTATTTTAGTTAAGTTTTAGTTCACTACTCAATATTCAATATATTTGATGTTATCATTCGAGTGTCCTCTGAAGACTTTCAAAGCTTAGGTCTTCAAATAACTGGCTCATTAAATCCAAATTGAGGTAATATCCAAGTATATTAAATCTGCAAACGGCAACAGCTTGTCACGGCATTCCCACTTTACACGTGCTTCCTCCTACCTTGTGTACACAAAGCTCCTGCTGGTAATAAATGTCAGAAGTACTAAGGTCACTGGAAATAAAACTGAATTCACAGTCTGATGGGCTAACAGCAATTCCTCACACCTGCCAAACATTTCCTTATTTATGCAGTGGGTAAACCACTGAGAAAGTATGACTAATGCTCTATATTTTCCTGCACCTATGCTCATTATTTTTACCTTGTCATTTGGCTTATTTACTAGCCATAGAGATGAAAGAGTTTCTGTGGTTTTACCAGATCCAGTGTGCACCCAGCTTCATTTGCTAAGATTACAGATGACGCCAACAATGGATGGACTTGAATAAGACAGACATTAAATTGTCCTTATTTTGCACAGCCGATGGAGAGCAATACAGCAGGATTCTCAATAAACATTTTCGGACATGGCCATTGACTCCAATGTTAAATGGGTCCATGGCCAATTCTATTATAGTCAAAAACTCGAGAGAGGAACCATTGTCAAAAAAAATTTGTCCACCACTCTTGTTCATCCAAAACAAACTACAATATAGACTCAAGGTGTTAAATACCGGAATTATCCTTTAACATAATGATCGAGGAATAAATAATAGATTCATCAGTAAACTGCTTTGTTAATTATATTGAAGAAATCATGTTCATGGATGAGCTAATGATAAAGGTATCCAAACAGTTGCTCACCTGTCTAATAAAACACATAATATATTAAAGCATCTTTGGAATTTCAATGGTTTCTTTATAAGTGAAACCGTAAATCGAGGGTAACGCAAATATGACATTGACAGGCGATCCAATGACACAGGCCGTTGCACTGGATAAAATAGCTGATTTCTCTGGAATTAAACATTGTAGGAAACATTAGGGATACTTAAAATAAGTACACAAGTCAACAAAATACATAATTTGTATATTTGAATCCACAAATCATACATATTGTGCCTTTAAAGGCACACTATGCAAGATTTCCGTTTTTGTCAAACAGCGACCCCTAGAGTCGACGTGGAGTACTTGTATTTAACGTTACTGTCGTATACCACTCATGCAGAGCCGTCTCTGCACTCACGGCCTTATCCCCTCCCCCCTGTATATCGGTACCCGTTCAGTAGGATGGAAGCGTCGGACATCGAACAGGCACAGATAGACTCCGAAGATGTCTACTGACCAGCACTGTAAAAAATTCTAACCTCCCCAACTCAAAATTGTCTAGTGACTGGTCACATCTAATTTTTTCAATTTGCCCAAGTGAAATTCTGCAAATGTAATTTTAGCAATTTGCAGAATTTCACCTGGGCCAATTGGAAATGTTTGATGTGACCAGTCACTAGAAAATGTATAGAGTTGGGGAGGTTAGAATTTTTATATAGCGAGGCAATGTTTCAAATATTAGGCTACTGCATAATTGTAAATGTTGTGCCGTAAAGCAAGTCGTGATTCTCGCGAGATTTGGTGACTCAAACCTGCATTGCTGTTTTTTCCTGATCGCGGAAACCTACTGAAATGACTATTTTGACCACGAAAATATGCAGAACAATGGTAAATGTGACCACACCTTTAGAGCAATATATTATTTTTATGTCATGATTGGCTCCAGATGACCCTGGTTCCTTTCAAGGTTTCTCTCCAGCAGCTCACCACTAATGGATTCCCCCCCCCCCTTGACCCAGTCCCCTGTGACTGCTCTCTGGGGCTCAAAGACATTAACAGAAATTTTGTGATTTAATGCAGAGTAAGAGAGATAGATCTGTTAACTCCAAAAAGGTTTAAAATATCAAGAAATTGCTGTATGAAAGTGCCATAATTGCCTTGTAGCTAATTACTCAACAGGACAATAACATCCTATCTAGGGATGCATCAATATTAAAAGCTGATGATTATTTTTATGGCATGGCAGATAACTAATAAATGGTTTTCTCTAAATAAAAAAAAAAATACTAAAAACTAAAATAAATCATTTTAAATGTCAAAAGTGCATACACAACATTATAACATACACAATATGAAAAATGGATATATTCCAGCAAAACAAATATTTCTGAGTGTATATTCAACCAAGATTTAGATTTATTTAGACGGATTTAGATGGAAAATTCAGATTTGATGCACCCATACTAGGGGAAAAAAGCTCCATAAGCCTTGATGGAGTGAGAAAGCTCGCTTTGGTGCTCTGATATGCATGTCTTACTGAGTTGGTTGTGGCATTCTTTCTGTGGTTAGCACTTCCTGTTAACAGCTCAGACACAAGTAACAAAAGGGGACACAGTCACGAAGGTTTGCCTTACCATTAGGAATCTGAATTAATCTACAAAACAGAGGTTTGGAGTTGGGATAGTTCACCCAAAATTACTCACCCTCATATCGTTCCAAATCCATTAGACTTTAGTTTATCTTTGAAACACAAATGAAGATATTTTTAATGAAACCTAAGAGGTTTCAGTCCCTCCACTGAAAGTTCATTCTCTTTCACGTCTCCCTTAGCTTCGGGTGGTGTCGGGTGGTCGGGTGGTGATGGCGCAATGGATAAGACACATGCCTTTGGTGTGAGAGACCCGGGTTCGAATCCACTGTGAGACACCAATGTGTCCCTGAGCAAGACACTTAACCCCTAGTTGCTCCAGAGGCGTGCGACCTCTGACATATATAGCAATTGTAAGTCGCTTTGGATAAAAGCGTCAGCTAAATGAATAAATGTAAATGTAAATGTAAGCTTAAACTGACAATTTAACACAAATTTATCTTAAAATGCCTGCCATCGCGAGTATCCAAGTAAACCTAGTCGGTCATGGCTTAAGTAAACAATGTAACATTCCTGCTGCTGTGATGTCTGTCATTAATGTTAATTAAAACTACAAAAGACAAAGAAATCACTCCCTGCTCTTCACCGAATAACATATTTTTAACTTTAATAATCGTTGACCTTTATATAATGTGTACAGTGAAGATTATATGCAGTGTTATTTTACATTTGAGTACCGGTACTTTATTACATTTCTGTCCCACAAACTAATATACCTACCAAAAAAAACTTAAAACCACTGATTATTTCATTTGTATCTTTGTTCTATTGTATTTATTTGTGTTATTGCTTGTAGTTTAATTATGTGTTCTTTATTTATGAATTACTTTTTTACTTGGTTTTAATAATCTTTGAAATTTATATTAGTAGTTTTAGCTGTGGTAACGAAATTGGAATTGAGAATTGTTAAATTTACGCATTAAGGAGATCTTATTATAAAATTACAGAGCCTAATCTGCACGTTTCCACCCACGGCGCCGGTGTTGTGCCGAATTTCGACCCCTGCCAAATTATGACCCCTAGCATTGGTAGGTTTAGGATTAGTTGTGGGGGAGGGGTTAGGATTAGGCAATCAGGTACTGACTTCAATGAGGGGGGCAATAATTTGGCAGGGGGTAAAAATTCGGCACAACACCGGCATTTGGTTTTCGCAAGCGACAACAGTGTAAACAATTCTAACAACGTAATGGCAAAAGTTTGAGCAAAGCATGAACTGTTCTGTCGTTGCTGCACAGAACACTATTTGACCAAAACATTTAAAAGCTGTCTTATAAAGACCTCAGGAAACTGTCAACTTGTGTAAAACTTAAACATGACGGTACATGCAAGTCGATGAGATGAATCAATGTAACTCCACGACAGATATACATGTGTCCACTAACCATTCAGAAACGTCCAGTCTAAAGGTTGCGACCTCTTCCTGAGTCTCTCCGTAAGGCTGCACTCCGCTACTGGTTATGTCCATAGACAGTATAAGAAAGGTAATTTCTGAGATTTTGGATGAGTAAGATTATTTGCGCGTTTTATTACTTCTGGAGCAACCGGAGCTTGTGTAAAGGATCTTCCATCTTCGGGGAGCAGCAGATCATTTGCATTTAAAGGGACACACACAAAAACGGCGCGTTTTTGCTCCCACCCAAAAAGGGGCAAACTTGACAAGCTATAATAAATGATCTGGGTGGTATTTGAGCTGAAATTTCACAGACACATCTTGTGAAAAGGGGCATACTATGTCACCTTTAAGAATAATAAAGGTTTTACCGCTTCAGAAAGCAAGCAAACTAGAAGTCAATGACTTTGGAAAGAGCAATACTAAAAAGTTCAGGCAAATTCCCCACCTCCTCCTCTCTTCTCTAAGAGCATTAGAAGTTGGGGTAAAGGACATTTAGACATATTTGATGGGGCTTTGAGGCACACGAAATCCCTGCAGACCAATTCTGGGACCGTTTTTGAATGTTCCGCTTGGTGCAAGTATTCAGGTCTGAAGATGGAAAGCAATTACAGGAAAATTGCTTTTCTGTTCTCCTCCGAGTCTGTGCTCTCACCCGGGCGAGTCGAACCAGCACAAAGTGATAGGAACCATTTTCTATTTTACCAGCTGACAAGCTTCTAAGGCACTGACAGCTAAAAACAAAATAGGAAAAATGGGTGAATAACCTCAGACCGGAGGAACAGCCTTGATAACATGGTCCTATAACTACTCTCTTAGAGTATTACACTACTGAACAGAACTGGCCATGAAAGAACAGATACTTGTAGAGAAAATCATTCATCAGACTGTCTAAAAATAAATGAATAGTGCTCACAGGATCAGTAGGATGACTGTTGCAAATGCTGCGGCAGTAAATTAACTCACTAGCATGAGTCTAGACTATTAGCTTGAAATGATCAAATGATTACTTCTACTTGGAATTGGAGTTTCTCTTCTTGAATGTGAACTTTTCATTTCTAAGTTGTGAACCAAGAAATTATAGTCTGCCTCAACCCAGATTCCACTCCAAAATATATGTTAGAAACAAAAAGAGCTCATCCCCAAAATGGCTTACAGTAATTATCATAGAGACAGTTTGCTCTGGTCTCAGTATTATGAGACTATTACCACTGGAATGGTATTAAATCAGTTATAGCGAGAGGAGAGCACCAGAACGACATCAAAAACCATGCTGTGACAAAGAGTTTGTTTGTGATTACCAATCATAAAGACAGATGTCTTTCCGAGTATAATTCTTTCGCCCGACCCCTTTGGTGAACACCTGTAGCAACATCAGTGATGTGGGAACGGAAGGTAATCACTGCAATTGTTGTCCTTAATTTACATTTAAAACGAAACCTTGTTTACAAGATGAGAGGGATGACTAGTGTAGAACCAGCATAAAAAATTTGAGCCTGTATTGTTCGGAGCTCATTCCAACTCCATTGAACCCAAGGTGCTTTGTGTACTTTGTCATTACAATAATGCTGCAATAAACTTCTTCATCGAGAACTTCAACGTACTCATTTTTTTTCTTCTTACAAGCCCCACAAAAAATAAAAAAACACAATCTTTTGATCGCTTTTCAATAGTAACAAACTTAGCGCCTTTTACGAAATATCAGTTTGAATTACTTGGAAAAGGGAAGTTATGCGTTTCCTGGAACTGGCGGTTTGCCACCCAGACAGTCAATAACACTGTTTTAACGTGTTACGATAACGATAAAGATATACCGGTAGTTCTAAAAACCATTCTAAATATAAAAGAATAGCAGAGTCCACACCAAAACTGTAACGATAACGGCACTACATTTTTGGAATCACTTTTTAGAACAATTTTTTCCACGCAGTTGATGAACGATAACAACATTGACAGACAATCAGAATCCATTTTGCTTTAAAGAGCTCGAGCATTTAAAGGAGCAGACGACAAACCTGCAGCACATGCTTAAAATAAACAAAACGTTGTTGTTCGTTAGTGTGGAAACTAATACAGTTATGGTTATCTTTAGTTATCGTTCTTGATGTGAATAGGCCTTAAAGGTCCCTCCTAATGGTTTCAGATCAGCTTCCAAGGAACCATAAGATCACATCTAATGAGAACAAATTCAAGTGAGCTTTACAGATAACCAAGCAAATAACTAATGATTACTATTGGTCCATCAGATGCAATCTATGGAATAAATCTATGGTGCCAACCACATGGGGATATCTTAGACAGGAACTAACCCAAACATTAAATTCAGATATGCCTTAATTTTCAGGTTTCAGGCAGAACCTCTTTATTTTTGCCAACTTTTCAATACAATGGCACAGTCTATCAAAGTCGTCACGAACATCAAAATTGACCCCATTTACTTTGTTAGCGCACATTGCTAGTCTTGAGAACAATTAATCTGCGCAGGTTAATACACAGGGAAAAAAAAGTTTGTCGTGGTAATCTTTAATCAAAATCTGAAAATGTGTTTCCGCTCTGGAATGGCATTCCTTCTCTGATGACGTCAGTTTGACGGCTTGGGTTGAATATCCTTTAACACCCCTCTAACTGTCAGTCTGCTATGAGCGAAGTATGGAGAGGAGGTGCGCTAAAGTAAAACCCTGTCCTCTACTTCATTGTTGTGACTTATTTTCAAGTGAAACAGAATAGTGAAAAAAGTCAGTTGCGACTTCATTGGGACTTTAAAGCAAGACCAGCAGTTTCCTGTGGTGTAAAACTATTTTAAACTACTAAATATTTTTTAGATTTATCCACTAAAACTTGTTTAACTATACAACATCTAATATTAATACAAAATAATTTGATTTCAAAATGGAGAAATAAGGAAACAGAGCCTAAAATGTAACACAATCATAGTCATATTAAAATAAAATAATAATATAATTTTATCTTGACCCTGAAAAAAAAAAAAAACCTAGGTATTGTTTTATATCCATATATTGGGAACGGAAGCACAAAGAAAACACTGTGTAATGTGATTCTGCTTTAGTTTAGAGAATATGGTTTGGTGATTTAATTGCACAACCATTATGATAAACAGGCTCACTTGAGTTTGGCTGAAGAAAGAGGAGTTGGAGGAAACATTCCTGGCTCAAAGGAGTCAAAGTAGGTTAGGGTCCAGGAGAAACTGCAACACAGAACTCCAGCCACAGAAGACAGGACCAAAATACTCCAAAAACCTGCAGGAAAAAAAAAAGTATGTTACCAAAGCTTTCAACACGCAGCTAATATCGGTTTATTAATATTATGTATACACTATGTGCAGTTTGGACCTACCCAGGAGTCTTACTTCGGATCCATCTTCAATGGTTATCCTCTCTGCTCTTAAATCTACAGATCAGATAATTATTATCCATAACTTATGCCATTTTAGGTATTGCACATACTGGAACTTCAAGAGAAGAATCCCAAGAAACAGATATTAAAATGTTTACCCTTTAATACGATGTACAGTACAGAGATCAGCACAGCGATAAACGAGACGATGACTATGCTGCATAGCACAGAGAATATACGAGCGGGCCACAGGTGTGTGTCTTTCCAGTACCGCTGGCGTACGGGGAGCCGCCCAGGAGCTGCCCGTCCGTTCACGCTGCTCTCAGGTGAAGCTTCATTTACTTCTCCCAAATGGGTTCTTCTTTCTGTTAATGCAGTATTATCTTCATCTTCAGAATAAATGTCTAAAGACTGGACATCTTTATCTCTGGAGGACCGCAACATGGTCACCAGGAGATAGGTTTCTAAAGTTGAAATTGTTGGTTCGTGAGTCACATCCTGCCTCCTAAATTTGCGCGTTTCCGTTTCCTAGACAACACGGAAAACTGGCTTGTAAATAAGCGCGTTACATGTACCCACTTTTCATATGATTAATTACACTCGATTTGTACAATGCATGTTAAATGCTTGTTATATAGTTAAACGACAAATACAATTGATTTAAAGGGGATTTCGATTAAGACTGTGTATTCATTTGAAAATGATCAAATGGTAAAGAGTTTCAAAACATCGCGGTTTGTGCTTCCGTATTTGTGAAGCACCGCCTTTACTGTCGTGTTGTCCAATCGTAATTGACAATCCATGCAATACGACCATACAATTGGATCCAATGAACGTCATTCAAGAAGAAGATTACCCATCACATACATGGTTAATCTTTAGCAAAGAAAACTATTTTAATTCAGACGGATAGGTATTAATCATGGTCTGCTTGACTGTGATATTTAAAACGCTTTAAAAGAATATATATATAAAAAAATGCTTTATTGCTTCCAAAATAAGACTGACAGCACAGCAAGCAAGGCTGTAACTGCTGTCAATATTGTAGCCTACAGCCCAAAATAATCTAAAAGATTAAACACACTAACTAAACACACCTGAAGAAGGCATAATGAGGTGTGTTGTGTCTTTATCTGAAGAGATAATGAAGAAGATTTTTGTTAAACTATAATTACTGAAATATTTCTTTCACGAACTGGCTACAACATGAAATTCTTGGCCTACGACTACTTGTATATATATTTTTTCTTACAGAAAAATAACTGCAGGAAACAGCTATTCATATTTCAAGTTAACTGCCATCTAGATATTTTTCTTTCAGTAATATTGTGCTATAATAATTATAGCCAGTTAATTTTGGATACACCTGTTAAATCAGGGGTTTCAAAGTGGGGCTGCAAGGGGTGCGTGGAAATGTTTAAAGAAAAATAGCGTAAAATATATATAATTCAATTAAAATAAGCAAATAAATAAGTAAATAAATAATGCATGCATATATGCAATAATTTACTAACACAATATTTTCATAATTATAATATTGACATAATTATAATATTATTTTCACCAAAAATAAATAAATAGGCCTTTACACAAGAAACTAAATAGATGCTTGTAAAATTTTAGGATTGTGGCCCCTTTCACAATAATGATCATAATATTATTTTGTGGGTTGTGGCATTTTAAATATTGAAAACCCCTGTGCTAAATTTACTTATAACTTGATTGCTCTTTTCTGCTAAATTTCAGTCTCTCTAAGCAAGTATTTATTGCATTCATCATTTCTTGTTTTTTTGGTTCTTTCATGGAACACTTCTTCAGCACTCTTAAAGCTTCTGACAGTCGGGAGGTCTGCCCACACGTTCTCCGTAGCGTGAGGAGCTGCCAACTTTGGTCTTTCTCCTCTTTACTTCTGCATCATGGACTGGTCCCCAACATTTTGTGATGTCCATTAACCAGAAGACAGTAGGTATCCCATTGTGACCTGATGGAACTGTTGAATTTAAGTCATTGAAAATGAGATGAAACATATTGCATTATCTAATCTAATGTTTTTTATGTACATTAAGGAAAGCATTATCACATATTTGAAAATAAGTGTATAAGTTTCAGTGTTTAAAGTATTTTGAAGAATTTCATTTCTGGCTACACTTTTAAAAGTAGATTTATTTTTTAATTCATTGAAAGTCTTTGGGATGTGCTGGAGGAGACTTTAGAGTGCTGGACTCTTGCATCGCCAATACAAGATCTTGACCAAAAATGAATGCACCTCTTGATGTAAATAAATGTTGTGATGTTATTATTTCCATCAAGAGGTGCATCAAATATTGGCCAAGCTCTTGTATTGACAATGCAAGAGTCCAGCACTCTGTAAAGTCTCCTCCAGCACATCCCAAAGACTTTCAATGAATTTAAAGTCTGAACTCAAGAGGTGCCAATGAATGTGTGAAAATGATTCTTTATGCCAACCATTCTTTTACAATCTGAGCCTGATGAATCTTGACAATTTCAAATACGGCCATGATGCGTCTTCCTACACATTGTCGTTTAAGAAATGAAAAGCTACACACTCCATCAATTAGGGTTAGAAGAACTGTTGCCAAACATAACATGCTAGAAACATAATCACTGCAATAGTGATCCAATCGAATAAACTCTTAAGCATTTGCCTATTTAAATCCAATCAGCCAATTGTTTAAAAAAAAATTGTTTTTATCATATAACGAAATAGTACTGACATTTTGTGTATTATTTGCATTTTAATGTTTGCAGACCACAGCAAAGGTTAATTTGAGTATAAAATCTAAATTTACTCCACATAAATGCAAGGGCGTAGGTTTGGTCTCAGCTTTGGTGGGGACATCCCACCCCCACACCACCCCCTTATTTTTTCAGCTAATCAAATGACGGCGTTCCTTGTATTGTCGTACTGGCCATGGGAATCGATGCAAATAGCTGCAACAGGGTTTTTTTTTCTGGCTCAAAACTAGGCGGAGTTGGTAAAATTCTGATGATGAATTTTATTAAAAAGATAATTTAACTTGTATTTTTCATATACCAACATATAGCCTACTCTGTTTTCCATAGTACTTTTGTGGGTGGACCTCGGTATCTCTAGAAGGGTCCGGGGGCATGCCCACCCGTAAGAAAATTTTGTACATTTTAAAGATGAATTCATTAATCGGGTGCACTTTGAGTCACCAGAATCCGCTGTTAAAAATAAATAATCCACCCGCCCAAACCTATGATATTCTCTGATTTAGATATCTGAGTGATCATCACATTACAATTATTAAAATTATCAGTGTTAAGCATGATAATATGGTAAAATGTCACACTGTAGTAGGGTGATTTAAAAATAACTGAATAAAATAAAAGTTCTTCTTTTGGCAAAATTACATTTCTTTAATAGCTAGTCTAAACCGAGGTGTTACTCCCTTCAAACTTAAATTGTCAATGTTTCATTACGTCATGTTGGAAAACAATCTTATCAGAATATATATATTTTTTACCTTTATAAATGGCATTTCCCCCCTAATTGTATTAAATGTAGGCTATGCTCACGCCAACGCTCCCACCACGCGCTGAAAAATTGCGCAATAATAATGCCGATATTATTTCAGTATAGAAACACAGACATCACGGGAGTCTCCCGCATATTGATAGCGGCTCACTGATGCCCGCGAATTAGTTAAAATCTCCCGGAATCGCGAGCGCGCCCGCGAGACAGATACTGTGCTCCAAACCGCGTAGCGCGTGCACGGCAGAGAGGAAGAGAGAGCAAGAGACCGCGGCACCGTGCGCGTGTGCCTCAAGAAGCGCATGTAATGTGTTTCTATCCGAGTTTTGTCGAGAGCAGAAGGCGGCACCTAAATTGACGGAGGCGGCCGCCTCGTAATTCTCTCACAAATATTGGTGGGGACAATTTTGTCATTTAAAAATATTGATTGGGACTAGTACCTAGCGTCCCCCCCTAAACCTACGCCCATGCATAAATGCACTACTATGATTTGTATGACTTTTTGGACAGAGGGCTAAACATTATTTATGGGATCTTGTTTAAATAAATCAGTAACTGTAATCTGGCCATGTGTAATTGTACAAAAGCCTATTCCACAGACTATGCGCCACAAGGGACCGCTAAGATCCTGGCACTCAAGCGGTTGATGCCACCTTGTGGCAGAATTAGGTTACCACTGCCCACACCACATTTTATTTTCAAGTAGCTCCAATATCACATGCATCCTTAAGCGTTCTCATGTCAATCCAGATCTTCAGTAAAAATAAAAACCGCAAGAATTCATGTGAACATTTCACGTCAACCACAAGAAAAGAATCACTGTTTTTTAACGGTGCTGGTGTCTTTGCTTTATTTGCACACAACCACTGGTTCCAGTTAAAGAGATCAAAGTAGAAAAACGTTATATGTGCCACTAGTGTCAGTTCAAGCTTTCAAGTGTTACGTGCAACCACAGACATTTACCATATGCAACAATAGTGATGAGAGAGCAATTCAGGTCACAGAGTAAGTTGATTCACTGTCTTTACCATCGAATTAAATAATACTGTCATACTAAACAACATAAAAAGTTAATACCATTCCAGTGATATTGCAGGACAAGTTGGTTTGTTTCAACAATATGTACAGCACCACAATGGATGAACAATGTAAAAAATAAGAGGCTCAATTTCGTAGCAAAATATCTGTACATTTAAAAAAAAGACTTTTTGTCCAATGAAATGTCTTTTCTTATTTTTTAAAAAACAGCAAACTTTTTTTTCACAGCTCACAAATGCCACATGAGATAAAACCAGTAGGAGAGCAGGTCTGTGATTAAAAATGAGATGTATTGTACATAAAATGCCAAACTGCTTGTGAATGTTTGGTAGTAAACATTTTCTCAACGTTTCATGGATTTTTAGTCAGTAAAGAAGAGTCTTCCTCAATAGCAGTTAGAAGTTCTCCATCGCGTTCATCCACTTTTTTTTTTTTTTAAATCAAAAGTTCAGTTTTAAGATGATCCATGTTCAATGCTAAAAAATACAAATAAAAGTGCATCTTGTAAATCTTCCCCTCAGAAAAAGCTGCTTATCTTGGAGTTTTTAAAACAAGAGGTAAGAATGACACAAGTGGGCCAAACCAAAGTCTTCTCGCCATTTCTGCTGCTCCTTGTATGTAATACACAACGCCTCAAAGTTAAACAGAGCGAAACATAGAACACCACACTACCTCATCTTCCTTCACAATGTCCATTTGTAGAATCCACAACATTTGACTGTATAGGTCTGACATATGGCATCCAACCTTACTTCCAGGTTCCAGGTAAGCAGAAGTGTTCAATGTCACATCCTTCCATTGTCCTAAGTGTGCTATTTTTTGTTCTTTTTTTCAGTAGTGTCATTGGCCCACCCTCGGTCCTCAAAAGCTGGCTAACAGCTGGTGATCTCCATGTTGCGTAGCTGAAGGTGCTGAACCTCCATGTTCCTTCTCCCACTCCTCCTCAGGGCATCGGCCCGTCGGAAGGGTTGACTGCGCAGGTCTGAAGACAAACAGGTAAACTGTTATACACTGAACACTACTACAGTCTGGGCCTGCACATATGGATGAGACGGGTGCAAAACAGACAGGCATGTGGATGTTTGGTTAGTTTTAGATCAATTTAGTAGGAATGCACAATATTCCGGTACCATAATGGTAATTTTCCGATATTAGAGCTTTTTGTTTTATTGGTATTGGATATAATGGCTGATATCGATACATATTGAGCATACTTGTATTATTTTTACATTTAGAGACAATTTTATACCTAAATTCTAAATTTATTTAGACAAAAATGGGATGGAATTTTCTAATATTGGCCATTTATTAGTATCAGTTGATATTAGATATAATGGCCAATATTGAATATTTAAGTGTTCATACTCATTTCCCCTAATTTTACATGAAAGTTATGATAAAGTTAATCTCGTAAAACTTTACAAAAAGGTCTCATTTGTTAACATTAGTTAATGTATTAAAAAACATAGTTAACTAACCATGAGCAATACATTTATTAATCTTTGTAAATGTTATTTAATAAAAATAGTCATACATTTTTTGTTCACAATGCTAATCAATGTATTAGTACATGTTGAAATTAACATTAAGATTAATAAATGCTGTAGAAGTATTTTTCTTAGTTTATGTTAACTAAAGTAAACCTTATTGTAAAGTGTTGTTGTAAAATGGTTAATCTTTACGAAATACTAATCATTTATTAATACGGTTTAATGCCATCTTTAGCAAATAAGCTAATTCAAATAATATTCATTCTTCATACAGTACATTTTAATGTTGTGATGCCTAAATTGAAGCATTTAAAATTACAGATTTTAGTTTCATTAATTCTTTTTTACATTTATTTAAACAAAATAGAATATATTATTTTAATATTGGCCATTTATCGGTCTCCACCATTTATTGGTATCGGTTAATATAGGATATAATAGCCAATATTGAATATTTAACTGCATACTCATTTTCCTATTTTAACATGAAGGTTATGCAAAATATAATAATTTAACAACTGGTAAATGTAATTTAAAAAAATGTAAATGAATATTCATTCTTCATACTGTACATTATTGTACATGATGCCTAAATTGACTTGGAACATTTAAAATGACTGATTTTAGTTTTTGAAGTTTTATTTAAAAATGTATTTAGACAAAATGGAATAGAATATTTTTAATATTGGCCATTTATCGGTTATCTATGGAAGCTCGTTTCCGCCATTGAATAAAAAAAGTAATTGCAACTTTTTATCTCACAATTTATACTTTTTTCCTCACAATTGCGAGTTTATATCTCACAAATCTGACTTTTTATCTCACAATTTTATCTGACTTTTATGTCGCAATTGTGTGTTATAAAGTCAGAATTGCGTAATATAAAGTTGCAATTTCAAGACATAACTTGCAATTCTGACTTGTTTTCTAGCAATTGTGACTTTTTATTACGCAATTGCAACTTTTTATCACGCAATTCTGACTTTATAACAAAAACGCGAATTCGGAATTAAAAAGTCAGAATTGCGAGATAAAAAGTCGCAGTTACCTTTTTTTTATTTATTATTCTCTGGCAAAAACGAGCTTCCATAGTTATCAACAAAAACAACAGAAATATCTTTGGCTAATATCAGCCAGAATTTTAATATTGGTGCATCCCTACAATTTAGATCTTTCCGATAAGTCATGATATGTTCCAGGAAGTTACCAAGACAAATGTTGTTTAAAATTGTATTACAACTAGTTAATGGGAGGGGAAACTTCAAGACATCTTTCAAATCTGTGACAACTTAAATAGTGTACAGGAAACAAAATACAAAATGGTGGAAGTATTAAAGGCAGGCAGGCATGCATTTTGGTCCCACTACTATGTACTAACATTGAAATGAATCACTTGATACATTGCACTTATTGTGTACATGTTTTAACATTGTACTTAAAAAAAAAAAAAATACCTGCATGTAATTGCAGCTGTAATTAATTTCTGTAATTAATCTATAATTACACAGTTGATCTGGCCCGTTCACGTTAACCAACCCTTAAAACTAATCGTACCACCAAACTGGTCCATAACCTTACCTGTATCCCACCTCAATAGCAGCAAATATTTAGCTGTACAGTAAATTACAGTAAAATTTTGTAATACAGTATGAACACAATAATTACATTGTACCTAACAATTTGTTGTAATGAAAGTACATAGTAGTTAAAGACACCTAAAATAAAGTGTGACCACTTTATGCTGAGAATTCACATCTCCATACATAATTGAATACCCAATTACACCCAGGTGAATAGTAAACAAATGAAGAGAATAGACAGAGAGAAGGATGGCTGGGAGATGAGCGAAGAAGAGACGGACTTAAAGGCACCTTGCTGAGGGGAGAGAATTTAGTTTAGTAATGGAAGTCCTCGGAGAGGGCGGGATCACAGAAGAACCGCGAGCCACGTTTGGCTGATCGTGCGGTAAAGGGGACGGTCTTCAGCACTGCAGCAAAATAATAGCCAATCACAACATAGAAACACCAAAAGCAAGAAGCTCTAAAAAAGCACAGAATCAGACAGAAACTTCAAGCCTAAAGCTAAACAGCTTGGCGTCTACTGCTACAGTACGTCTACTGTTACTATCAAAAAGAGCAAGACCAATACACACTTAGGGAAACAGATTCATTCATCAAACGTACAATCAGATGAATCGGATTTTTCCATCCAGTAGTGTTCTTACCCGTAATGATGTCCTCAATGGCTCCGTCTTTGCCTTCGTAGACGAGGCGGCTATCTTTGCCTTGCCTCCTCCTTAACTCTGTGATCAGCTCCTGCTGTTGCCGCTTGCCCTTGTGAGATGGCGACTGGTGATTGAGAGAGTTAATAAGGGAAAGAATATGCAGTCATTGCGCACGGTTTTACTGTAATCTTCCCACTTAAAAATATTAATGTTTACTTTAGGGCTCACTAGTAAAGCCCAAAGTTAACTTTTTACGCATACGCTAGGGTCCGTGTGACGCGAATTTCGTCATCGGCACAGCATCCGCATACTGTACGCATGCAGCCTGATTTTCCTAAACCAATACTCTACACACAGGTCGCATTTGCGCATTGAATTTGCTTGCGCTAACTTATTTGCCCCAAGGTTTCAACAGTAGCCTGGGAAAACCCTGACAAACTTCTGGCAGATTTAAGATTTGCTCTGCAAGTCTGTCTGGCCAAGAGCCCATTCAAGCCCATTTCCAATTTTTCCAAATCGAGGCTTCAATCACAAACATTGAGGCGGGCTTTATACGATGACGATCGCTCTGATTGGTTTTAGGTCTATCCAATTGCGCCCAGAGGCATGAGTGACGTCCGTTGTCGTCCCTTTGGAAATGGGCTGTGAATTAACCTTCACCAGTTCTTCACCAACTGAGAAGGGTCTCGTGTCAACAGTGCTCCGGGGATTAACAAGGTAGTCGAAGAAAAAAACTGAATAAACGGAAAAAACAACAATTCATGGCTACGTGGATGAAAGATTGTGCGAGGAAGTTAGTATTTGTACAACAAGCATAACATATCATAAAGATGTGCGTATGGGTTAGAACTTTTGGGCGACAGATTGCGCAGGCACTGGGCAAGTTGTCGTAATGCACATGCGATAACTGCCCGTGTACATTTACGTACACCTCAAAGTTAAAGGCTATGCGTACAACAGTGTACACAAAACAACTAAGTACACTTTTGGCTAATGGCCCTCATTTATGACTTCAACCTGATACCTGTTGATGATCTTGCTCCTCCATCAAGGCCTCCTGTTCCAGAAGTTTCTCCATCATCAGCTGCTCCTGCTTCTTCCTTTGCTCATTCTCTTCATTCGCTTGCTGAAAAAAAAGACAAATTAGATCTGGGCCTTGTGTGAACCAGAAGGAAGTTGGTGCACTGATAGTATAAAAGCTCACCCTATAGGACTTGATGAAGCGCACGAACACAGGGAAGAACACAGAGGGTGGCATGGTCTTGGCGCCCTCCCCAAAAAACTTGACAACATCGTCATAAGCATCCTGTAAAAACATCCAAGTCACATAATCATGTGGATCGTGTCCCTAGTGGTTGTTTTAAACCAACAACCTTACTGTTCCCAGCGCAGATTTTTTAAAACCACAACTCCTTATAGAAAGGTTATTTTTTTCTACCTGTGCAATTCTAGCATCATCCAGAAGCTTCTTAAGCCTGGCCTCGTTGTGATGGATGAAATCTTTGAGCAGGGAGTTGTGGCCATGCATGCTGAACTCTCTTCTGGTCAGATCCAAACCTCTCTGTAGCTCCTTAACATCCAAGAGAACATTCTCCAGAGAGACTGCAACATGGGATTAATGAGATCCACTCTCAACAAACAAACTTACAGAAGCTTATTAAAGGGATAGTTCTTATTGAAATTAAATTTTGGTATGTTTTATCTTACCTCAAGGGCATCCAAGATGTAGGCGTCTTTGTTTCCGCAGTTGTTTCAATTTTGATATTTTGATATATGTGAGAAAATGAACAGTATTTATATCATTTTTACCTCTTGTACACAACCACGTCCAAGTGATCTGAGGGTGCGCGCGCTTCCTGGTGTGTGACGTGTGCGCCAGAAAGCGCCGGAAGTGATCTCTCGTGCGTGTACGTCACTCATTGTTTACACAGAACAGAGATTGTAGGTAAGACGGATAATAGAAATGGTACTAATTTGCGCTTATCCGGGTTGTTTAAACCGACAATTTCGTATGTTTTCTTTCCGGCGCTTGCACAAACTAAGCCAGAACGCGCGCACACGTCACACACCAGGAAGTGCACGCACCCTCAGATCACTTGGACATGGTTGTGTACAAGAGGTAAAAACTATATAAATACTGTTCGTTTTCTCACACAAACCGCTCGTTTCGTGCCATCAATGTGTACTTACGATGGGGAATTGTTTAATTTGGACTTCTCTGTGCATGCTCTTTGAGGTGATGACCATAGACCTGCATTATATGACTGACAGACAAGAACGGTTTGACCTAAAAATATCAAAATTGAAACTACTGCGGAAACAAAGACACCTACATCTTGGATGCCCTTGAGGTAAGCTAAAACATACCAAAATTTAATTTCAAAGTTAACTATCCCTTTAAGGCACAACAAATCGTTTTTTATATTTCTTTCTGTAAAGGGAGACCTTTTTGAGTGCATTTAGAGTTGTTATTTTAGTATATTTATACGATTATAGCATTTAAGATTTAGCTTTAATTTTTATACTTTTGGTTTTCATTTTAGTTAATTTATTTCAGTTTATTTTATTTGAATTAATATTTTAGTTAAACATTATCAATGTTCAATTAATAGCTTAGTTTTAATTAACAACAAGGCTGATTTAGAAGTATAATTACCCTTTTTAATTAGTATATTTCATATATTTTTTTAAAGGGGCGATTGACGTTTACCTGCAGCAGCTTTCTCAATGTAGTGCAGCTCATTGTAGAAAATGCTCACAATAGGATATTTCTCCTTCACCACATTGGCAATGTAGTGCAAAAGCGTCAGTTTCCTGTCTGTGGACTTAGTCTCCAACAGCTGAAGGCAAGATACATTACAGTATTATAATTAAACTGAATAATGTTTCAGAAAAAAAAAGGGTTATGAGATGTAATAAGTTACCAGATCCAAGCTCTGAAGTTTAAAGCCATAAACAGCTCCTCTCTTACTACTGTTCATATAATTCCCCAGGGCCAAAATGATCTGAGATGAGAGAGAGAGATCGCATACTTAATTATGAGTAAGACTGTAAAATGGCAAGAGACTCAGTGAAGTTAAAGTTTTAGTGGCGTACCTCGAGGATTTTCTTTAACTTCTGTGATGATTTTATGGATACGGATGCTGCTATGATGGCATGAAGTTGCTGTAGGGAAAACAGCAGCAGCAAAAGACGAATTTATAAATGCATTTCAGATTTTCAGAATCATTTTAGATATTCAAAACAGTGTCACATCATTCAGTTTCACCATTTTTTGTTCCTCTATTTCTCTATCCACTTTACCGGTGTGAGCATTTGCAGGCTATCGCTGTAGTTGCCCATGAAGGCCATGATGGTCATCCGCTGTGGCAGCCTTTCGATCTTGCTGAAGAGCATCATGAACCGGTCCTCATCAGTGAGCCCGTCCATTGGCCGTCGCTCCCGCTCATACTGGCGGAGCACCTTCACCTCAGTTTCAGTGGGCATGAAGCGCATCATACACTCCACGAAATCCACAGGCAATGTACGTAGGTCAAACCTGAGTGGATGAGAGAAACTGATCAGAGTAGTATTAAAAAAAACAAATCCCCCCCCCCAAAAAAACATGAACATTTTCATTGTATGAAACTGGTTTCAGTTGCTACCCAGGTTAGTTTGAGATTAGTTTGAGCTAACCCTGGTTTTTCTGGCTCAAGAAGGTTAATTGGTTTGAAGCAGGTTTCAGCACCATTGTAATTTACGCTACATGGCTAACCTTCTCCAGAATAAGTTTTATTCTGGGTTAGAGATCGCAGACCAAAACTGGACCAATCAGCTGTGAGTAAAGTGACATGTATCCGATGCAATAAAGCCACTCCCCCTGTATCTCTGTATCTGCTCCAAATTAAATCAGTTTAGTGTAAAAAAATCTTTTGCTGCTCATTTTTTATATTTATATTATATGAATTGTAATTATGTATTATTCATGAAATATAATGAATATATTAATTAACAATTAATATTAAACTTTGATTTCAAAAGGTACACTATGTAAATTTTGGCGCTCTTGCGTTTAATAATTAAAACTGCATGCCTCTTGATGAAAAACATTGTAGCCGGAGCTACTTTTATGTCTATGACGACTCACGCAGATACTGTGGTACTCCGCAGCGGTTGTCGTCCCGTCTGGTCTAAAATAGTCTGAATATTAACATTGTTATTACGTTTTATAGAGATTCAGGATAAGACCGTGGTTCTCAACCTTTTTTGGGCCAGCGCCCCCTATCCAATATCCAGGTCCCTGACCGCCGCCCAAGCGGTAAATGTTTGCACTTAGGTTTTATTACGCATTTAGGAGAGTATTGCAAGAAAATGCTTATAATAACATTACTTTCGGAGAGAAAAAAATACAATGATTTTTCATGAAAAATTATGCTAGAATTGTAGGCCTAAAATACCTTGGTATCAGCTTGTTTTCATCAATGGTATAATTAATACAATTACAATTCATTTGGATTGTCATGATTAATTATATTGTGTCATGATTGTGTTAATAATCAGTAAAATATATGTACAATTAAATCATTATTCTATTATTAATTATTTTTAACCATCTTGAAACCATCCAAGCAGCGTTTCGCACTCAGATGTGATGGCGGAAATAATACAACACCAAAATGTGATTACAAAATATATTTAAATTATCCATCAAATTGTCATTTTCTCCTTACTGTCTTGCTAGTTAACAATGATGCCTGACTAGTAAATTACTTGGTGAACAAAGAAACATTTTGGCATTAGGTATTAGGCATTAGTTAATGGCCAAAAATTTAAAAGTTTAACCTTATAAATAGAATTTAGTTTAATTAATTAAAAAATTAATCGCCGAAGTGAATGGGAACATGATATTTATTAAAAATATATAAGTGTTTCTTAAGTCAATACTTTTTAATGGCTTACATTCCTCCACTGCGTGATTCTAGTCAGCGCTGGTCTATGACTGGAAAAATAATAGAGTCGTTGCAAAAGAAACGATGCATAGCTTACATGTTGCATTTGAATAAGAAATAATATAAAGTCTATACAACTCGTCAAAACTCCATCAGTGAGAACACTAATTTAAACAGCATTCACACCCGAACTTGACTGCACATCATATTTTTGACATTATTGATACTGCTTTCAATCGTAATGCAATATAAATTAACACAAAAAACCTGCCTTGTACCTATATCTACGTTATACAACACTGACGGTGGACTTGTGGTCAGGAGTAGACCGGCTGCGGACGAATGTTTTTTTTTTTTTTTTTTGAGCGGATGCTGACAAATTCTTTCTATGTGCACCATAGACGCGCACACACAATATCACGTCACACTCTGCGCGTATGTTTTAAAAAAACTTTTTAAATAGCCCACTTAAAGTGTTTTACAAATAAATTACTAAATGCTTAAAATGATTAAAAGTAAATTAAAAAACTATTTGCGTTATATTTAAACTCGTGAACTCACCCTCAAAAAGTGACAATTTTAACATGCCATATTAAAATATCTGTGGGGTATTTTGAGCTAAAACTTCACATACACACTATGGGGACATCGAAGTTTTACATCTTATTTTACATCTTGTGAAAAGGGCATTATACCAATTATACCCTTTAAGCCGATAAACAAGAACAATCCCGCAGTTGTAAAAACCATCTCTCTGAGAATATGGTTCATCTTGAGATTTGAGGCAAAGGGGAACTTACGTCTGGATTGCTTTGCAGATCTCCTCCGGGCTCTTCCCTGCCTTGCGGAGTGTGATGGCGAGGTTTTTGGCTCTGTTAGCCTCCAGAAGAGATACTTTATTGGGGCCCTTTTGAGGAGCCTTCTGCTTTTGCATCGTCATGTCAAGAGCAGGGCCCTGGGCTTTGGTCTTAAACATTTCCTCAAACTCATCCACGTTCAAATCCTACAAACCAAAGCATTCTATTAAAGAGCTATCCAGCACTCCTTGAACTCAACAGTTTTGTGTTCAAAAAACTTGGATGGACCCGCAACAAATGCAAACCTCATGAAAGTCAACACAGAAAAAAGACATTTACTGTAAGTGTGTTTCCTGATTCACTGTGCCAGTTATTTCAAATAAAAATGTTTCAATCTTTTATCAAAATGTACTTGCTCCGCCTCTAAAATGACTTTCACTCCACCCCTCCAAGCACCTGGCTCTTTCTGGTCTGCAATTATTGTTTTACAAAATAAAATCCCACCCTACATTTTTTCTCATTAAACCTACCGTTTCACCTAGAAATTCATCAGATTATTGAAGTACAAGTTGCGAAAGGCATTTTAGTATGTCGTTGTTTGCCATTTCAGTCGCAATAGTAAAAGAATGTACTTGTAAAAACGAGTTAAAAATAAACTGAGCATCTACCTGTTATTTAGAAGTAACTCAAACAGAAACATGGTAAGACCAGCATGGTGGTATAATACATGAGTTGATAGAGATTACACTTTTTAGACGTAAAGTGCTGTAGACAAATACCTCCAGGATCCTCTCATCATCGATTTCATTGAAGACAGTGCCGTTGATCTGATTTGGTTTCAGAGCCACCCAATTGAACACTGGCAAGCGGAACTTGGTTTTGATTGGCTTTTTAATTTTCACAGCTGCCAAGGAAGAAAAGAGGCCTGTGACTACCCAAGCATCTACTAACTACTCAATGAGATTAAAATGACCGCAATCACAAGAATGGATGATAACATGTTAAGCAAAGACACACAACACACGATATGACTAGGGATGCAGCGAAATGAGAATTCTGGGCCGAAACAGAAAATTCTGGATGCACTTGGCCGAAAATCGAAACTAAAAATGTATTTCTTATCTATTTTTTATTTTATTTTTTATAATTGTTAGACTTTTAAATTAAATGCAATCATTTTACTGAATCTACTGAAAACTAAAAGCCAATACAATTTAATAATTTATTTAAAGTGACAGAAAATAGCTCTATATTAAAATAATATTAAATATCAATATATTAATATCTATATATCATTCTTCATTCAGTTCTATGCAACAGAATCAGATTTAACAGATTTTTGACCAATTATAAAAATCAAGTATAGTCCGCAGCACACACACAGAGTGGAACATTGAGCAGAGACCGCAGCACGCGCGCACACACACAGGCACACACACACACACACACGGAGGGGCGGCATTTTTTCGGCCTTTTTTCTCTTTTGGCCCAAAAAATAAAGAAAATGCCATTTTCAGCGGCCGACATTTCGGTGCATCCCTAAATATGACTAGGTCATGACAGCAAATGGTGGCTATGACAAATTTCAGGAAACCTACAGAAGAGCTTGATTGGTCCATCTTTGAGGGCAGGAGAAAAAGAGAGTAGATAAAAACAAATGTTTAGAGAGTTGTAAAGGACAAAAGTCTAGAAAGAGAAAGCAGAAAATGCTTGCAAGCGCTAAGAAGTGCTAAACAAAAAAGTATTTTTTAAAGAAGTCTCTAATGCTCACCAAGTCTGCATTTATTTGATCAAAAATACAGTAAAAGAAATAAGTAACTGTGAAATATAGAATTTCCTATTTTACAATGTAATTTATTCCTGTAAAGCTGAATTTTCAGCATCATTGCTCCAGTCTTTAATGTCACACGATCCTTCAGAAATAATTTTAACATGCTGATTAGTGCTCAATTATTATTGGCGCTAAATTATTAATTATGAGCACAAAATTTTGACTGGTGGTGCATTTAAGAATAAAAATGGCAACACTTTACAATAAGGTTCCATTTGTTAACATTCTTAAACTACATTATTTAACATGTACTAACAATTAAAAAATACTTGTAAATCATTTATTCATCTCACCTACTGTTATTTTAACACTTACTAATACATTATTAAAATCAAAATCATCAAATATTTAATAAACCTGAGCTGACAAACTAATAATGAACAGTTGTATTTTTACCTTAACAAAAACGAATACATACTGTAACATATGTATTGCTCATTGTTAGTTATGGAACATTATTGTAAAGTGTTACCGAAAAAATAGGATTAAAAACAGACAAAAAAAAAATAATCTGCAATGACCTCCACACTGAAACACTCACGTACACATACACACATACCTGTCAAGCCAGAGTTGAATATGACAGTGGGAGTGCCGCAGCCTGGGAGAGGAGGAGCACAAGGAGGAGGAGGTGGGGGTAAGGGAGCAGAGATCTCGATCGAATGCCCCGGAGGTGGAGGTGGTGGTGGAGGAGGAGGAGGAGGCGGTGGCGGTGCGAGAGCTGATGATGACTCGTTAGAAACTACAGGAAAAGAAGAGACAGTGTTGGCCACTAACAATAAAATAATTAACTGAAGACAACAAGCTTGAGCACGCTTCTGTAGCAAAGAATTACTAATTAGAAGAGATCGAATTATAATCGGTTTGAATATTTACACATTTCTATTCAACATTTGCGCCCACAAACTAACAATGTTTGTTGGCACAGTCATTATGCAGCTCAGTTGAATCACTTGCTGCAAACACATTGCTCATAGTAAAAGCAGGGTAATATAGTCACTGCTCGAAGTGGGATGGGATTTTAACAGAGCACCACCGCTTGCTTACCATTTTGAATATCAATCACGCTGATCACTTTCTTCATTCTAGTCCTCTCATGTTATTATGAAAATATATCGTACATTCAATGCTCAGGTATGATCAGTGGCGGACTGGGACAATAATTCAGGCCGGGAATTTGACTCCACTGCCAGGCCACCTCTGCTGCTGCAGTCACCACCACCCTATTCATGTAATCTACTGGACTGATAAACTTGTAGGCTAACCCTATTAATGTAACAGGTAGACTACCAGATGCAATAATATATAAAAAAATAACCCTTACAAACTCACTAGGAATACACCATTTATACTACCAAACCAATGACAAATAGAAAATTGCCTTAAATTGGCAAAATAAATAAATAAAAAAACAAACATTGTAGGCTACATATTGTAGACTAGAAATGAAAAATCTAAATAACTAACACTGTATTCTTTTCCATACCATCTACTTGATTTATTTATTATTTAAACAATTTGACCCACTAACACTATTCTGTCTACTTTTTATACATTTTTATTTATTATATTAAAAATATGCTACATGTAGACGAAACGAGACTTGACACAGCACCACTTACATATTGTTGCTCGTTTGTTGGTTTAATTTTATCTATTGTGATTATCTAAGTGATTTGTATGTAGTGTTAATTTTGTCACCTATTTTTAATTTAGTCTTAGTCTTGTGCCAAATGTCTTAGTTAGTCTTAGTTTTAGTCAACTAAAAGTCTCGTCATTTTAGTCTAGTTTTAGTCAAAAGAAACTCAAGGTATCTCAGTCAAGTTTTAGTCGACTAAAAGTCTCGTTATTTTAGTCAAATTTTAATTAGTCGTCTAATTTTAGTCAAAAGAAACTCAATATTTCTAAGTTTTAGTTAAAACATTTTAGTCTTTTTTTAAAATAACAAATTATTTCTGAGATTATTTCTGATAACCATTTCAGTCAAATAGTGTTTCACACATCTCAAATATTGGTTAAATGTCATAATTACCTGAAAAAAATGTAATAGATTTTTTTAATGCAACTAGTTTTTAACATTAATCTGTTCATAACAGATGAATATTCTATCTCCTGATGATGGCAATTAGAGACGATTGGAGACGAAAATGAAGAGAGATTTTATCTTAGTTTTTATTTTATGCAAAACATTCTCGTCTTTTTTCGTCAACAATAATGCATGTTCATTTAGTCTTAGTCAGCGTTTTTGGACATTAGTGCAGTCTCGTCATCGTCTCGTCTTAGTCATGGAAAAAAAGGTCGTTGACGAACATTTTTAGTCTTGTCTCGTCTGACGAAATTAACACTATTTGGATGAAAGCGTTCGTCTGCCAAATTATTACAAATATAATGTAAATGTAATCTTGACCGACCTGTTCCCTTACTGGCGAACATGGCTGAGATTTTGCAGAAGCTTGCTGCGTCTGTGGCCAGGGCTTTTTTCCTTTTTAAACGCTCCCTCTCTGCTCCTCCTTTGCGTTTACACTCCATTTTTGAACTATTTAGTCAGATATTAGGCAGTGCTTCGTGACGTTGGGTGGGATTGTCATTTTCACTCCGCCATTATGATTCGTCGATTGAGAGATCCGTCAATTAATTCGTAGTTGCACACCAGCCTATCCAACGCATTCTCATCCTAGGGCGTCATATACTGACACTTTTGACAAATATCTGCGTCTCATATTGACGCTAAAGGGTGCCATGTGCGTTGGATGTAAACGATTATGCCAGTATATGACGCCTTGGGATGAGATCGGGCTGATCGTCTGCACAGCGGCAGCCGGCAGGCCTTTTTTTTATTTTTTTTATTCAGAACGACCGTCAGGCCACCAAGAAATGTCCCGGTGCTCACGATGGCCAGTCCGCCCCTGGGTATGATGATCTAAAATTCTAACAGCCTTCTGTCTGTACCCTCTTGACTTTGCTCGCTTTCATCACTTTTTCTTTTATTCACGTGCACTGACTCGTTTGCTAAGCTGAACAGCCAATTAGAGTTCTCTCTCTCACAGAGGGCCCGACACCGATTCAAAATGCTGAATCGGCCTAAAAAAACTAGAGCCAATGATGCAGAACACTAAAAAAAAAAAAAAGGCGACTGACGGCTTGGTTGTGTCTCAGCCTTTAGGCTACACCATCCTAATTAAAGGCAATTATGGCATTCAAATTGGGCAAAACTCAATCATCTTTAGTTGTAGAAAGATGTGCTCTGAGCGATTACTCACCAGAGGAACATGCCATTGGAGGTGGTGGAGGGGGAGGAGGAGGAGGTGTAGCCATTGCTCGAAGGGTGCCTGTCTGGGAAGTGCTGCCAGAGCTGTATGCTGCACAGGCTCCGGCCAGGGCCATGGCATCAGGGCAGGGAGAAAGAGCCATGGGTTGAGGAGGTGAAGGCAGCGGAGACACGTCTCCTTCCCCGTCTCCCTCACCCCTCACCTGGATCTGGAGACTGCCTCGGCGCTCCAGCTCATTGATTTTCTTCTCTAGCGTGGACTGCCTCTGAATGGTCTCGTCCTTCTCACGAACGATCCGCCGGAGCGTGTGAACTTGTGAGCTGGCGTCCCGGTACACAGTCTGGATTGCACGTGCACACAGACACACAAGCAGAGAAATTAAGCATGACAAAAAATGCATTAAAACATCCAATGTTATTAAACAAATGACTAAGTTATCATAGTCATATTATTTATAGAAGTTCATGAAGTGTCAATCCATAATGCGTTAAAATCAAATTACGTCCAATTGATCAGATTAACTAATACAGATATCTACATTTATGAAATTTAAATATACAAACATGACTACATAGATGAGTTTGGCTGCTGTGTTTTTACGTTATTGGTAACCAAAACTATAACAATTAAAAATGTTATGTTTTACACAAAATGAAGCTGAATTTTTTTTATATATATTTATATATATATTATATGAGAAACTTAAAAAAAAACCCCGTAATAATTAAATACTAAATAAAAAATAATAATAATTAAGTACTAAATTACTAAAACTAAAATAAAAAAGTAAAACTAAATAGAATATTTAAAAAACAATACAAAATTTAAAATAACTAAATAATTACATTTTAAACTGAAAAAAAAACAAAAAACAAGGTAATTCAAAATATGAATACATGCTATGGTAATACTTTACAATAAGGTTCATTAGTTAATGTATTAACTAACATGAACTAACAATGAACAATACATTTGTTACAGTATTTATTCATCTTTGTTAATATTAGTTAATACAAATGTTCATTGTTAGTTCATGTTAGTTCACATTGCATTATCTAATGGTAACAAATACAACCTTTGATTTTAATAACATTAGTAAATGTTGAAATTATTAATACGATTAATATGAATAAATGCTGAAGTATTGTTCATTCTTAGTTTATGTTAACTAAGGTAGTTAATTAATGTTAACTAATGAACCTTATTGAAAAGTGTTACCAATATTACACTGAAATAGTACATAAATAATACTAATCTAACACTGACTTGCACTAAACGAATGGGTTAAATTGACAGCCCTGTTTATATAATTGTTTAATATTATTCTATTTATTTATTTTGTGCACAAGTAAAAAGTAGAATCATGTTAACAGGTTGTTATAAACCATCTGATGAGATCCAAACTGGTGGTGTGATACTGACCCGGACGGCATCCAACTCTTTGTTCTTCTGCATCAACTGCTTCTCAAGCTCCACGATTTTAGACATGGCCTCATTCTCTGTTTCTAAGAGTTTGTCTCCCATCTGCCATCATGAAAAAGAGACGGAATGAGAGAGGAAAGATGCTGCAGCAATCAGACTAAAGTTAGAAGACTTAAATGCCTAAAAATGACTCAAATTATGTGAATGAGGAATCCGTTCTGGAAAAGACAAAGAGAAAAAGGTGGTGGTGTTTGTGCTTTGGCTCACATGTGAGAGATTCTCCTCCAGTTCCTCCACACGTTCAAGGGCAGCGTTTTTGGTCTCTGCGTCTTCTAGAAGCGTCCCCACATCAAACAGGTTATCCAAGTATGCCTGGATCTGTACTTTGAGTTTATCACTTTCAGTGTGCTTCAGCCTCTGTGCACAAAGACACACACCCCCAGAGACATGAGTTTCTGAGTGAGCGTAAAGAGAATATACTTTGGGCACTTTGATTAGTTTGATACCTCTAGATAGTCATCCAAAGCAAGCTTGGTGAAGTCGTACTGGAGGTGAACTCTGAAGTTCATGTCCTCTACTGAGTGCACCACAATATTGATGAACTGCATGCACGCCACCTGAGTCACGAACAGGGAATGATGATGAGATATGACATCAGTAGTGGTGAGAGCATGACAGTTTAAAAGGCACTCCAGAGGACAGAGGAAGGACTCCGTAATATAGACCCACCATGAAATCAATATTGTTGTCTTCATTTTTGAAGTGTTCCATCAATTTCTCAAACCTTTGGGATTCCGAGCAAACCTGAGAAACACAGAAACCGTTATATTTTAATAACACAGAGGAAACAACATTGTTTAAATTCTGACAGTTTGCTAGCTTTTAGTTTTAAATAGTTTTGTAGAAGTTCTGTATTAAACCCTATAATTAGTTTAATCTATAATGTTCATTTTATAATGATCACACAGTAATTTCCATTGTTTTTATTGCGAAAATGCAATTAATGAAGCTCAAAAACTGAAATATCATCCATGAATGATTCACTGTCATTCATATTTTAATGCAAACTCCAGCAGAGGACTGCAAACCAACAGCAAAAACATGCAAGATTAGATCCATAAAGTGTGGAGATTGTTTTATTGATATTGCAGATTTTCATTATTGCCTTTCCTGTGCTATTTGTGAATCAGTTTATTTTTGCTGCTGCCAAACCCAATAGTTAAACATTATTTAGTTTTCATTACTTTGAATTAAACGGAATGCATTAACTACATAAAATGCATCAGATTAATTGATTAAATATTTTACAATTTTAATATGATGGCTACGGTTATTATGAAGGAACTTTTTTTTTGAATGTGCATCAGCGTGAAGTAAATGGAATGCATAAATTATGGTAGATTATCTTGTCTTACCTCTTTGAAATGATCAAAAGCAGCTAGGATGATCTCATGTCCACCTCTGACCAAACACACAGCAGCTAGCAGCTCCAGAACCAGGGCTTTGGTCCTGCACAATGGAGACAAAAGGACACTTACATCAATAAACCAAACCTGCACAAAATACTTTGTGCTACAAACTCTGATTAAAACATTCCAAGAAAAAATTAAAGATTCCAAATACGACCAATCAAGAAATCTCCAAGGGGCAGGTCAAATGATCCTATTGGTTTTACGGTTGGCATATTACATTGGAATTATCCCACCTATACAAGGGACTATTCATAGACGTTTTATTTAACGGCTTTGAAGGATTGTGTATCTCAGTCTTTGGGAACAGTCTCAGTTACAAACGGTTATCTCCTATTGACCTTAATCAGCACAAATGACAGACAATTCCTCTATTTATAGCTAAAGTTTCCAAAGAACACCCCTTCCAAAAAAGGTCTTTGATCAAATGTAATAGCTTAACGGTTTGGATGAAAGCCTTGACAGATAAGAGGGTTCTCATCAACCATTTGAGAGGTTTAAACACAGAAACTGGATAAATGTTTGAGGGCAATAATGAAGTCTTCAAATATATACTGGTTAATAGAAACCAGAATATACTGGTGTGTGTGTGTGTGTGTGTGTGTTGTGTTACCTGGGATTTTTGTTGTTAAGGCTCAGAGCAATTTCATTGACAGCATGGGGGTGGGACATGACCATGTTAAAGCCATACTTCAGACAAAGTGTGTGTGATATAGACAAGGGAAAAACAAAAAGAGATTCAAATAAACTTGAAAAACCAGCTGAACAAAATGAAATACTTTCATAATCTGCTTACCTGGTAGTTCATAATAGCTCTGAGACACATGATGCAGACATGAACGTCATCTTTTTTACACACCAAACGGGAGTTCTTCAGAGTTCTGCGACTGGGCAAAGTATTAGACCTGAGATTGCAATACAACGTTAAGGGCTGTCTAGTAAAAAATCGTTTCCAATTTACAGAGTGAACACAAATGTGTTTGTTTGTGTGCGTCTACCTTAAAGAGTGCCGTGTGGATCGTGGTATGCTGCTGCCGCTAACCGGTGATGGTAGATTACTGTCACCATGGAGATCTTCTATAGACCTGCTCCAGGGAGTATCTACGGAAATCTCACCTGTGGTGCTCTCTGTTACGTCTCCATCAAACCTGAGAGAGAATAAGAGTGTTGTTTAAAGAATAAACAATACAAAAACTACGTGTCATTTTGGTTTCTCAAAAGTTCTACAAAACATTATGTCCTCCCAACTTCTAGTTGAGAAAGTATGCTTAGTTAAAATAATTATTTGTTACATGTCGAGGTAAAAAATTACTTTGGTCTTTGACATTTGTTGTATTTCACTTGAAGGCGGCATATACAAGGAAAACAACAATGGGCCTAAAACTGAACCTTGAAGCATACCATACTTTACAATTGTTTTGGCAGTTGTTCTTTTACGTACATACACACAGGGTATCAATCTGACAGGTAGGAACTAAACTAAACCAGGCCTGTATATGAATGCCAACAGGATGCTTAAGGTCGTTCAAGAGAGTGGTTCCAAAAGCTAGCCTAGCCTAGCGTAACCAGGCTTAATATAGTGACTGTTTATGCAAGTGGCCCTTAAGAGATGCACTAGCATTAATTAAAATCCTTTTCCTACACCTTAGGACAGTGTTTCTCAGCTCCATTCCTGGGAACCTACCTACCACAGTAGCTCTGTTTACATAGACCCCAGTTTGTGATCGGACTAGTAGCACAGTTGGACGAAAAAGAACAAAAAAGTCATATGCAACCACGACAATCAGAACTGGCCAAATCTGATTGTAAAAGGTAGTTTAAACCTTTTCTAATCTTTTCGAGGACATTTAAACATTTAATCAGATTGAAAACAGAAAACTGGAAAGTTCGTCGCAAAGAAATGGCGTTATGACAGATATGACACACGGAACAAGCTGCTGTTGTTGTTGAATATAGTGTCAAATGACTGACGTGTCAATCTAAAATTCTCCTTCCACTCATCGTCTGTGAAGTGGTGCAGGAAACTTTGTCACACCAGTCTTTTCTTTGGACACTCGTCCACAGACACCTTTTGTGCGCAGGAATGGGCGTTTTTACTGCTTGATAAATATAAGCAGAACAACACACAGGTTCATGTGCTCGTCATCTCCTACTTAGGACCCGAAATAGATAAATATAAGTTTGCTTTTTTAAAACAAAGACAAGGAGGATGGTTAGTATGCGGCAACAGC
The DNA here is from genome assembly GCF_949152265.1 of Phoxinus phoxinus. Lineage (NCBI taxonomy): Eukaryota > Metazoa > Chordata > Actinopteri > Cypriniformes > Leuciscidae > Phoxinus > Phoxinus phoxinus. The sequence goes on along the minus strand of NC_136886.1, from coordinate 27,379,677 downwards.
AGAAAACTCTGTATATTTGTGCAGTGTGCGCATGTCAAAAGATTAAATCCGATTTGAAGCTTGTCGCATATATATATATATATATATATATACACGTGGCGTGCACATTAAAGGAGAACTCCGGTCAATTTTAACATTGAGCTCAATTTTTAGTAAATTTGGAGTGCTGTCAATACAGAGAACAACGACAAAAATCGGTGTTGCCTACACCGTGTTATCCTCTTTTTAAAATTTGCACCCTATTGACTTGAATGGGGCACGTTTTAAACCTGCTTTTAGCCTCTTAACATCCTTAATGTTTCATTACAAGTGCCCAGCCATGTTGAGTGATTCCTTCAGAGTGAACACGAGTGAATCTGATTGCAGTAGATGTGAAAGATATAAATAAAAATGATGTTATATCAGCCAGCGCACATACCTGTATTTAGTTCCTGTTTTCGGTCGAAGTCCAAAGTAGTCGATTGTCGAGTTCACACGCGTGATCTAAGTAACTAAACCTATGCGCGTCAACTCGACAATCGACTACTTTGGACTTCGACCGAAAACAGGAACTAAATACAGGTATGTGCGCTGGCTGATATAACATCATTTTTATTAATATCTTTCACATCTCCTGCAGTCAGATTCACTCGTGTTCACTCTGAAGGAATCACTCAACATGGCTGGGCACTTGTAATGACACATCAAGGATGATAAGAGAAATAAAAGCAGGTTTAAAACGTGCCCCATTCATGTCAATAGGGTGCACATTTTAAAAAGAGGATAACACGGTGTAGGCAACATCGATTTTTGTCGTTGTTCTCTGTATTGACAGCACTCCAAATTTACTAAAAATTGAGCTCAATGTTAAAATTGACCGGAGTTCTCCTTTAACACAATATCTTTTTTTAGCGTTCATGTAAACACTATGTTCAGATTCATCAATCGGAATGATTTCATGATCTCTGACTGAAACAAAAGGTGTCCATGAAAACATAGCTAGTGTTTTTGATGTCTCACTAATTAAAACAACCAATTCAATTCATCAGTTGCTTAGTGTGTTGAATAAGGACACATCTAAAACATTCAGGGTAGTGGGTTCTGACGACTGGAGTTGAGAAACAATGGAAGTAATGTTAGTGCTTCTAATAAAGAATGGATCAATATTTCCCAGCCTACAGAATAAATGTAGCAGGATTAGTAGCGGACTATGGGGATATAAATATAAGCCTGTCTAAACAGATGAGTTGTAAGTCTAGAGTTAGGAGACACCCATGCCACTGTCATGCCTGGATTCAGCCCTGGCTCAGCATCAAACCACACTTGAACTTCAGAAATATTACATTTAACTATTTATGAAAAATACTATGCGGCAAAATTAATGTTTATATATTTTTCACCTGACATGGCATCTTAAAACTAATCATATCACAAGATTCTGAAATTCTTCAAATTGTATTCTACCTAGCTTTCACACTGATCTCAAAATACACCTTACACATTCCCATCCATCAAACCCTCTGTCACTGCTACAAGAGGCACTTATTTAATTCATCACTCCCATTCATTTGTCAGAAGCAACAGTGACCCAGCAATGAGGTGACAAGATTTCAGCAACAACAGTCGACTGTTGTGACAACCCCTACTAATTTCAAGGTGTGCTGAGATGGTAAATGAGCAAAAAGCTTAAACCAAATATAAAAGTTAAAAGAAAACAAAAGACAGCAGTAAAGACAAAAACTGACTCAAATTAAGATTGACAAGAAAAAGGAACTACTTACGTTACAGCATACTGGGCAAAAGACAGGTACTCCACTAGTACATCAAGGCCTTTATTCTCCTCATTGAGAAACTCTCTCACCCACCTGTGAAGAACAAAACATTTAATAACCGGTCCTTTTTTCCAACTTAATACCTCAAAATTCTGAAAACTAACTTAATTCACTGTACTCACCCGATGTGATTGGTCCTAAGAGATATCTCCAGCTCTCTGAGCACCTGAGTTGACTCCTGAACTCGCCTCCTAAATTTCTGTGAAGAAATAGGAAGAGATGTCCATTTCTGAGCATTTATGTACTTAACTTGGGTGGACAGTTGCAAAAGCCAGTCGCAGTGTGAAACAATTTGCATACAAGTTTAAATGTGACACTTCAGGACTTTCAACAGTTTTGTTGTCAACTTATTAGGAAGTAAATATTTTACATTTATCTAATATTATTATTTTTTTAAACATATTTTCTTGACCTTGATGATATTGAAAATGATCTTTTTTACCCACCCAATAATACTTTTACACTTATAGACTAAAGAAAACGTATAAATTTTTTTGAAAACTTTGGGTTATTTATTATTTTTAAAATGTGTTCTAGTGCAGTCAATCGATAAAAAAAAAAAAACTAGATTAATCACACATTTTTTCGGTGATTAATCATGATTAAAAATACGTTTTATATTTTATAATGTAATACCTTCAGAGTTAATCTCCAAATTATCCGTAATGTAAAAACAACAAAGACGTACTGTACTGTTTTATATAGCTGTTTAATGACATATTTTTATGAATGAAGGCCAGTATTACTGATATGAATACAGCTACTGATGTCTCCATGAAAATGGAGATTTTAAACACTAATTATAGCCATTTAACATTACAGTGTAATTATGCAATACATTACATTATGCAATCCTGGCATCACAAATGAGTCAAGGCTCATACCTCTTTCCCTGTGGTTTCTTGCACAGCATATTCAGAAGAGAGACATATCTCTGACGTGCGTTTAAATACATCATTAACAACTTGTTGTCCAGTTCGGTTCCATACACACTGCATTGAAATTTTGTACCGGTATATGGGTTTGTCACTACCTGCATTTTTCAGGAGTTAATTTGGTTGTAGAATGCAGTTGTCACTCCAGTAAATTACTGAACAGTGTGTGAACAGAACAGGATTAAGCTCTAAAAGGAGGAATTTTGCTGCAGTGTGTACGTGCCCTTTTAAATCCAATAAGGACTTCTGGGTGGGTCATTAAAATTAAGAGTTTGGGGGTTCTTCCATTAGATGCAGCTGTAAAATATGCAGGAGACATTTCTCTTTGTAGCTTTTGTCCTTCTGCATACACTCAGGCTTATTTGAATACATTTTTAATTCAAGGCATCTTTACACACGCAAATGTCATACATGCTATCTGCAGTTTACTCAAAAACTTCAAATGCCTTGCTTAAGGGCATAATGATGATCACCCCTTATAGAGTTTTGGATACCAAGCCTAGATCTTTAAATCTTAGTGGTCTATTAATATTGCAGATGAGAAGTCATGGAGGCAGTGTGTGTAACACGAAGGAACTCACCTTCCTGGTAACGGCAGGGTCCAGAAAGCTTCTGAGCTTCTGAATGTATGTATGGGGAGGATTCTTCACTTGGAAGCGCTCCTGTTAAGAGACACAAATGATGCTACATTTCTATTATTTATATTTAACACTCCTCATGAAGCAAGTTCAAACCCCTCCCCAACTTCAACATAAAACATTTACCAAGCAAAACTCCTCTTCAGTTCAGTTATCCTCTGATCTAATTACCAATCATTCAACTCCTCATGGAGTCTCACTTTCACCCAATCACTTCTGAACCACATTTCAGCCTCGAAATCATCATGGCAATCACTGAGATATGATCATTCATTATTTAGACAGCAGGCGTTTCACACTCTTTCACCTCAACCAACATTTCCAGAGTCAGCCATACTCTCCTTCTCTTACGTCAGTGTAGCCATGGTGACATGATAGGGTGGATGTAGAGAGAATGTATTAATAAAGAATCTGTTTACTTAGTGGAGCTGTTATGTTAAAGGAACTTTCCACTGTGTATATACACACTTCAGGATGATTATATATCTGAACTCATTTTAGCTCAATGTAAAGTGTTACAGACTTACAGGAAATGCAACAAATATTACATTTAACCAACTTTACAAACATTGACTGATACTTAAATATGCTTTCTGTTATTTAGTGACGGATGATAAAATAAGATATTTGGTTGATTGGAATCATTCTTGCAGTAAAGTATGCTAACAGGAATCAGAACTAAAGAAAATGAGGGGTCTCCTCCTGGGGAGAGAAACAAGAGATCTCAAGTATATTCCAGTGGTTGTTTATATAATCGGTTGACCAGATCACAAGTGTCTCTTGTCTTTTTTCCATTGACTAAAAAGCCAAGAAACCACAACAGAGCACTTGGTAGGACTAAAAAAAGCTCTTGCCACAAAGGGTTCTTGTGATATCAAGATCACATTAAAAATACAACATTACACTGAACATTGCATACACGTGGTTACTGGAATTTTGTTATAGACATTATATTATAATATTTTTAACTTTTCAAGTCAAAGGGGGTTTAGGGGGTCGTGCACACAGGCTGTCATTTTTGAAATGGAGCAGTTTATTGAACACAGACCCCAAAAAAGTGTTTTTTTGTTTTGTTGAGTATCATATTTGGCATACATCAGCCTTTGATGGCTCATATAGTATGATATAAGAAAATATGAAGCTCATAGAGGAGGGGAGACACTTCAGAGCAAGAAAATAAGCAAATTGGTGAATTTTCTAATATTTGTATGGCCAAAATTAAGATCAAAATTCTGATAGCTTGTAATGTAAATCAATGAGATATTTATAACAGTATAGCAGATTATTACTTTCATGAAATGCATATAAATATCAGTTTTCACTCTGTATCTCCAAATAATGTCTCTGTAAGATGGATTCAAATGCTTAGTTTTTATTATCAAAGCACTGTAGTTTTTATTACTGGGGCAAATGTACAAATAAACGTTCCCCATGAGCCTGATGTATCATATTTTTGATACTCACATGAAAAACAAACAAAGTATGGATAATCAAGTAAACCCAAGTTGATTAAGTCCATTATCACTAACAATATAAAACTTATTCTTAACTTTTTGAAAAAAATCAGTAAAGATTACACACACGCAAAAAAAAGATTTTAGAATGTATAATTTCTAAAACAACCTTTTACTTGCTAAAAAAAAAAAAAACATCAATCAGATGACAGAAGGCATGTGGTAGGTGTGTAAAAGGTTTTTCAGCAAAGTTTTGCAAACATGTTGATAATTTAGAGGCCATAGTAAGTTGCGTATCAAATATAAGGCAGGCTTTATAGGGTTAATATTAGCCTAGGTATAATCAAGAATACGTTCTGTAAAAAAAAAAAAAAAGACAGTCTGACTATTAAGTAGGGGAGTAACGGATTGTACTTGATCCGTACGGAGTCGGACCAGGCGCACGGTTCAAATTAATTGCAAAGTTTTCCCATCATAGAGTGAAAGTTTATCATTTTGCAAAGGTTTTGACTTGCCAATTTACACATTCAAGCGATTTTAAAACATTTCAGCACAATAAGAAGTGAAAGAGAACTCAATTCGGTACTTCGTTTTTTTTTTTATCTGTGCGCACAGGCGCACGATCGATTCCTCTTTCGCACTGATCTCCTTGCGCTTAAACGGACTTACACACAAAAGGATGTCAAAATACCCGTCTCGGCAAGTATTCTCGTAAACACAGTCGGAAATGTCTAAAGAGAACAAACAGTTGAGAAAGAAATCTGGTGTGTATCAGTATATTGGATCCATGCATTCAGTCTTAAAGTGACAGCAGCCTATAAAAACCTGCAGGTATCCATGTCTTTAATGTTAATCACACAATAAAACAGCTTAACAAATATTTATCTATATTTAATTCACACAGTGAACACTACAGTGTTATTTTACATTTAATAATTACATTCCTGAACCTGAATACTACTATTAGGCCTTTATTTGTAACTTATATTGTATCTATATATGCTTGTAATCAGTGTAGTTTTTTTTACTGACTGTTCACTTGTCTTTAGTAATGTTTGAACTTTGGTTAAGATGTTAGTTTTGGCTGTGGTATTGAAGTACTTGAAGTGTGCTTTAAGTAATGAATGAAAAGCAAAGTTACATTGCTGCCCCCCATTTCTTTTTTTGCTGATCCAAAAAATGATACGATTTGTAACTCAAAAAACTGTAATAAGATCCGAAATATGCGTTTTGGGTATCCGTTACTACTATTAAGATGTGGTTATATAACAGTTCTTTATAAATTTGCTTTCTGGCTTTTTAGAGACTCATTGTGCAGAATGCATGGAAGCAGACTCTCTCACCTGATCACATATCAGCTCCCATTTTTTTTCATTGTCATACTGTCTGAGAAGCCTCACTTTATCCGGAGGAAGGTTCATAGAGTTCTGAGGAAGAAAGAGAGAAGAGTCATGCTTTATCATGCATGGAAAGTTATTATTTGCATACCATGTTCATCCAAAACACAAGTGATGAAAAGCTAACAGCTAGTTTTGAAATTCCTGAGACACCATGGATTGTTCTTTACAAGTTGACCAAAAACAAAGTCAACAGCAGTGGATAACTCGTTTACAATTTTGTCCAATCCGTCTAAACAGTTTAAATATCTCCAGAACAGCAACATTCTTCTCTGCAACTTTATACAAAATATCATGAGCATAAAAAAAAGGAAAGAATGTCATCAAAATGCCAGTGACTCTTTCAGACATGTAGATTTTTTAAAAGGACACCCAGTATGAGAGGGTCTTTCACACCAGGTAGTTATAGGAACTCAGATATAGAAACTAGCTAGGTCGGTCCCACGAGAACTACATTTTCCCGGTTGCATTTGCACGGCCAGTCGAATCTCTGTAGTGATGTAAACCGCATCATCAGCGACATCATTTAAGCGCGGCATTCGACAACATCAACATCTGGTGGCCAGACGACTCCATGATCAGTTGAGATGTGCCTGAACTTTGGGGTTGGTTCAACTATCGCCGATTTTCATGTTTGTGGAGTAAGTATATGTAAACTAAGTGTTTACACAACTTTTTAAAATCGTATGGCATGTGTTTGGACCATAACATACACTTACATCACTGGCAGTTCCTATTGTGCTGGGTTATACTCCCGAGTAGGAGCTAATTTAGTCTCCCTAAAATTCATTCCTATAACTAAAATCGTTCCCAGTTCCTGCTAAACACTCCAAATAGCTGGTACATCTGCAATAGTAATAGAAACTATGAAAACAGAAACACCTCTATATTTGTAATCCACCATAACATTTTGAGATAAATTTCTCCTTAGTGGTTTATACATGCATGTTACACACTTGGTCCATATACTTATTTTGTACAAATATTAAGTAATATAATGGATTGATAGCATCAGTTTAATTAATTGCATGAACTTAAATTACATTTAAATATAATGTAATTGAGTCCATCAAAGATAACCAACTGAAACATACTGCAAGTTCATGGTGTCTTTTTACATTCTGTTCTTCTATTTGGAGAAAAATAGCCTAAGTTCGACTAGATGATTAGAAGAGAATCGCTGATTCCAGTGGAAATCAAAGAGTCTGAGCATCGAATGAAAACACAAGAGCAATGCACAACATGTGGAAGAGGGTGAAGAGACTTGGGCGGCAAAAGTCAACTCTATTGGGACAGAATTTGTGATGCAAATCTGTGAAAACGAGGCAGCATTAACCGATTTGCATTCACTCCCCCCACTCCATTTCTTCTCTCACAGACACGCCTACACACATGCACGATGCACACATAGCAAGAAGCAGTAATGCTGATTTGCAGACTTTTGACTTGGATTCTCGATGCACTGACTGATTAGATCTGGACTGTTCTGAGGGAAGGTCTCTAATGTAAGCAAATGACATGTGTCTGTTTGGAAGACAATGAGTAAATCAAATCAGGGAGATAAAGTAACAGATGACCAATTCTAAGTGCATTGATTAAAGACCCTTGAGAACCTCACATGTAAAGCTTGTCAAAAGAATGCGGTTTTGAGTAGTCACATTAATCAAATCACTGTAGTTACAGACATGAACAGGACCAGCTAACATTAATTGGAAAACAGGTCATGATTAAAGTCAAAGGTACACTGGGGAATGTTGGGTCTCTGAGGGGAAATTTGCACCACTCCTCCAAATGTTATTTTAATAGACTGCAAGCTGGATTCTGATGAGATAATATCACAGAATAGATAGCATGCATGTCCCTGGAGACATTATCTTGAAGAGCCATTCATGACAAACTGATGTATGTATTTTCAGACCCCATCATCACAGACAACAATCAGACAGGTTGTGCCAATGGATGAAATACCATGTTAACACTGTATCTAAATAAGTGCGAGTAGGCCACGTTTCATTCCACACGGGTTATTGGTCCTGTTAAGTCCAGCACCTAACAGCAATCCTATTTAAAAGCAAATGCAGGGATACGGTGGCCTACAGAGCACGCTGCGATGACTGGATTAAGGGCAGACTCCTTGAATCACTCCTTGAAGCATAATCACACAGCAATATGAAAGAACGAGTCCAAGCTCACAATTCTGATGACGCTAAAACAGACCAAAAAACCCCAAAGGATTCCACAATAAAGGGTCGCGCGCGCCTGTAATTAGTAGCTATCATGCACGCGCAAACAGCATCAAAGCATTGCACACTGCCAACCGCACACAATAGAGGCGTGTGTGCTGGCGTGAGCTGCCAGCTTCCATACTAGTTGTGCACATGACACAATTACATCGATATGCCTTTTCTCAATTTCAGGATAGGAAAGAATATTACCAGTGCGATTGCAAATCTCTCCTCCAGTTCGGCCGGGTCCGGCATGGGCAGTTTAGGGGGTTTGTTGCCCCTCGCCCTGAAATCTGTGAGCTGAGCATCCATACTTTCAGCGTTCCCCATGTTTTTTTTTTTTTTGTCTGATGCCCAGCGACGGTAAAACCGTTCGAAAAACGTATTCAGCTCCAAAATGTAATAAAGAGGTAAAAAAAGCAACCAAAAAGATAAGCAGGCTTTTATAGGTGACTAGACACACTCTCCATCGATGTAAACACGCAGAGCTCAGTATCAGATGAGAGACTTCGACAATAGCATCCCTACATTGTTAATCCGTATCTGTCGGGCCCTCTGCTCATTTTTTGGAGCTGTTGAGCATCGTTCACTCAACGGCAGCGGGTCTGAAGCTGGGCGCATTTATCTGTATCATGCACAATAAATGCACCGCTGGAGGTTTGCGGCATGATAACGCGCATGGCTCGGACTCAGGCAGGCCAGTTAATCCGCGCTGTGTGGATGATAACAGACGTACTTCGACAAAACGCAAACTCCCCCATTCAATCCCCGACACAATGAAGTCTTTCAGCACCAATCCCCCGCTGGGGAGTGCCAAAAAGCCATGCTGAGGAGTCGAGGGGGAGGCAATGTTTTGTTCTGTTGCATGCTGGTAGTTGTAGTTTTGGATTGCCATTTATGTACAGCTCTGATATTATGGATTTATTGTAAAGCTCTCAAACACGACTCAGAAACTACACGTGTTTTTATTATGATATGATCCTGTGCATTTTTCCGATTTATTTTCTATATATTAAATTAGCCTAGGCTATTTTTAGATAAAACTTTATTTTACAGAGTCCCTGTTACACATATCTTACATATAGGCTATAGGCCTACTTAAGCATACAATAGTAACAAATTATGCATCATTACAAGCAACTAACTCTAAACCAAGCCCTAACTAAAGCCTAGGCTATAAATACGGTTAAAGCTGTTGACTAGTAAATGTTGTAATATTAGTAATATAATATAGAGTAATATTACTCAGTGCAAATTTGTTTAACAAGAGCACCTTAAAATAAAGTGTAACCTATTTTTATTTTACACTTTAGATTCTTCAAAATAGCCGCAATTTCCCTTCATAACAGATTTTCACATCCTTGTAATTAATGGTAAAGAATGAAAAAAATATTTTATAGTATGAATTTACCTTTTAATTACTGGTATGTTTTTTTTATTATTAATCAATTACTGATTAGTTTGAGTAGCCTATGTTTCCATATGATCCAATATGTAAACAGGTCAATATGCTTTTATAAGTGTTTTTTATCACCATATGACCTTCTATTGTATCACCTATGATTTTATGGTAACAAACTGATTTTAATAGCTTAAATAATTTGGTATATTTATTAGCATTATCTATAACATACCGTTTATTGAAGTAAATTGGCTCTGTCGTCATCTGTTTTTTTCCCTCTTAAGTCCTGAAGGAATCCTGATTCCTCTCCTATAATAATAAGTTCATTAAAAACCAGATGTGGACACCCCCTCGTAATTAATGGGTTTAACATAAAAAAAATCCAGTGAAGACAAATTGTGGCAACAGTTTTGGGAGGGAAAAGTGGGACATGTCATACAACAGATATTTGCTAACTAACCCCCATTTCACAGACAAGGCTTAAGCTAGTCCCAGACTAAAATGCATGTTTGAGCCGTTTTAACTGAAAGCAACTTGCTCTGATCCTAAAATATGTCAGTAGGCTACCATTGTTTTGTCTCAAGATGCACATTAGTAATGTTTATTTTCTAAGGAACGTTTATAAAAGTTATCCTAATCCTGGCTTAATCTAAGCCCTGTCTGTGAAACCGGGCCTACAGTTGCTCTAAAGCACAACATAAGATTATTATGTTGTAGCTATATTAGTCTTTTAATGGTAGCAAGTTTTACATGGTTTAATGTTGGCAAATTGCAAAAAGTTAATGTGACAACCAGTGTCTAACTTTAAGGTACACTATGAATCTTTTGGCCCTCTAGCGGTTGAAAAATATGCTTTGAAGAATTTTTTTTTGGTTGAGCTTCAGCTCTGCGTGACTATGCGGATGAATATGACCCTTCACAATATAGATAATGCTTTACAATGAGCAATATATCTCTTCAATAAAACACCTTACCAGTTAAGTAAAAATAAAAACGGCATCTCTGCGTTGCTTTTATAACATTGCAAATCATAAAGTTCACACCATCTTTCAAAAGCCAATGCTGATTCTTGTTTTATTACGAGCTCTGTCGCATTCTCTTTTTGCAGACTCTTCTCTGTTCTCCATTTTTAAAAAGTAAAGGTGATTCCCCGAATATTGGAGATTTAGCGTGCTCCATTCTTGCATGTTGCTGTAACAACCAACCAATGTCACTCTCTCACTCCATACACACATCAAAGTAGCCAGAGCAACTTTTCTCTATTGATATGACGAGACAAATGCACGGGCCAGTGACGTATACGCAACTTCCTGCGAAAACCATCCTGATAGATCTCAAATATAAACACTTATAATAGGATTACCATAGTGAATCAGGGTAATACATTTTGGAAGAAGGATTAATGATATATAAAACATTTTTTTTTTTAAATTTGAACAAAAAATGTAGTGTGCCTTCAAATACTTGTCCCGTGCTTTGAACAGTCTGTATAGAAATTTCAATCTAAAAAGAAATGGCAGCATTCCATGTCATTAAACCAGTTTTACATAATTCTGACAAACAAACAAATATAAATGCCACAAAAGCACAGAGGGGAAACACTTTATTATGACCAGTGTTTATGTTATCACTGCCAGTTATGCTGAATAAACCTAAACTAACATACACATAACACTTAGATTTGTTGATTTGTTTCAAGTTATGATATGCTACTTCTGGTGTGATGGGAAATTTAAAGCATTATATGTTGTTGAAAGTGAAAAAAGAAAAAGAAAAGACAAAATAGGGCCGAGTCTTAATTCTATGATTAATTCATTCTCAGAGAATAGTGCAGACACTCAAAGGCAGCAGAAGCCTGTACAGTCATACATATGTAATGAAGCTTTGTATTGCAGGTTGCAGCACAAAATTCACCTCATTGTTCTGTCATGCAAGTGAATTAGCTAAAAAATGCTAAATGAACTCAAAGTGGAAACAGCACAGACAGTCCTTTGTATTTGAAGAGTCTATAGTCACTTCTAATGCTAGTCACTTCCTTCTATCAACTACAGTTTCTCAATGATTGACTACATTCAATCATTTAGAAACAATAATTCTTATAACTTTTAAATAAAAAAACATAGTAATATAATCATTAGAAAAATGCCAAAAATAAAAAAGTTAATATCTTCATACAGTAAGGTCTCCAACAAGATTAATTGATATTGACACCATATAGACTAAGTGTTATTTGAAAAGCACAGTCGTGTTTTTACCACTAGATTGCACTGCAGTGCAGACTTAAAATGTGCACACATTTGTATAATGACTTAATGATATCAATGTAATGTGATCAGTCCGATTAAACAAGTGGGTTTTTTTGTCCAGATGTCCCAACATCAAAGGGTTGCTGTATGGTTGTCAGTCATATCTAATTTTGCAACCTTTTGGTAAAACAGTTGGGATTATTTTCTGGACAGAAAGACACAAGCAGGAATGTCTTTGATCTCGACAGTTTTACTCAAAAACAGTTTTGCTTTTTTCAAACTATTCTAGGCAGTAAGAATAAACATAAAGATGGTGTAAAAAAGAAGAATCGAAATTGTATAAATGTTTAAGATATTCATAGTTTCTGTGGTATTAAGCCACTCTCCTCCTCTTTCTCACACCGTCCATCATTATACACTTCTGTTTCCAACTTTATTCAATCCTCCTCTCCTTCACCGTCTCCGTCTCCTTCCTCCTCCTGCATAAACTCCACCAACAGTTCAGCGGTGCAGGTCGCTTCTCCCAGGCTGTTGACGGCTTTGCAGGTGTACTTGGCGTCATCATCGGGGCAAACCTCTGAGATCACCAGGCTACAGTGGCCGTCCTCTTCATAGTCGATCTGGAAGTGACGCGTCTCCTTAATAGGCTGGTCGTCCTTGTACCACACTATCTCGGGGTCTGGGTACCCTTTGAGTTCAGAAAATAGAGTAAATCAACATTAAATCATAAAAATGCTATCAAAGTCTTTGACCTACCATTAAATAATGTAATGCCTAGGTGGCCTTTGCAATTCAGAGGCAGTTGAAGGCCCCGTATGAGAAAAAAAGACAGACAAGCATGTCATGCAGTGCAACTACTTTATTATCTATTATTATATTCAACAATGCTATCTCATATTTCACTTGTAATAGTCTATTTGTAAATGCATTCTGTCTACCACTATCTACGCATTCTATCTTACCATAATGAAATGAAACTTAAAAAAAAAAAAATGCAACTAATCCCCCAGTAGGGGGCGGCAACTCATTGTCTATTTGAGTGAGTCATTGAATCATTTATTCAAACGATTAGTTAAAAAACGCGGATTCATTCAGTAAGGAAACACCACTATGTTGCTCGGAGACGCTCAATGGCTGTGGATTTGTTTGGAATTATTCTCATTGGCGAAATAGAGCAAAAACAATATTCTGAGTCTAAAATGTAAGTCACCTAATATTAGCTTCTTATTTATAGAACTGTTGTATAAAATCAATATGACATATGCAAACGTGCTGATATCCGGGAAAACAGCACTCTTGCTCGTATGTTATTGCAACGCTATCTCACGACCAATTCGAGTGATTAAAAGGTGGCTAAATCGTACGAATTCATACGACCTGACTCGTACGAATTTGTACGATTTGTCTAAACCCACGTGATGGGTAGGTTTAGGGGCGGGGTCAGGGGTAGGTCATTCGTACGAATTCATTCGAATTTGGAAAGTCGTAAAATATTTACGATTTAGCAAAAATCGTACAAATTCGTACGAGTGAGGTCGTATGAATTGGTATGAATTAACCACCTCGTAAAATTCGTACGAATTGCCGTGAGATCGGGTTGGATATTACTGACTTAGCTACACTCTAAAAAATGCTGGGTTGTTTCAACCCAATTTTGGGTAAAATATGGACAAACCCAAATGTTGGGTTAAAAATGTCATGTAAAAATTTAACCCAATGGCTGGGTTTGTCCATATTTTACCCAAAATTGGGTTGAAACAACCCAGCATTTTTTAGAGTGTATATTCTTTATAAATATTAAAAACAAGAATTGATGTAGGCTAATCAAGAACGGCGCGATGGCAGGGAGCGAGGCTTCTTCCGTGAACTGGAAGTTGCAACCGACTTTATCTCAGTGTTGTGACGTATTTCCTAGAGAAACGGAATACTTTAATGAGGAAAAATAGTGGGCGTGGCTTTTTTTCCAACTAGCACCTAATTGGATCTAGAAAAGTAGGTGTTTCATTCAGCCTGTCTACTGTCAGTTGGAGGGGTGTGGTTACGGATGTTAAGCAGACACCAAAACGGTCAAACCTACGTCATCAGAGAAGGTCCTCCAATGCAGAGGGGAGGGGCATTTTCAGATTTTGATTAAAGATTACGAAGCCAAAATGTTTTTTTGTGTGGTTTGACTTCCATGGATGAATTGTTCACCACAAAACGATCAATTTAGGCAAACAAAGTAAATATGGTACATTTTTATATCATGTGGACTTTAAGTGAAACCGGTGAAACATAGTAAAGGCCGCTACTGCGTAATGGAGCATTTAAATATCAATATATGGAGTGGTGTAAACGCTATGAATCATACCCAACCCTGATTTGTTCATTTTCTGACTGATGGTGATCATATCTCCACCCACATCTACAAGCTTTCTCATTGTTTGTTTTCTTTTGAACTTTGTCATATTAAAGGGAGAGCAGAAGGTAAAACAAAATCCTGACAATATTGATGATTAGGAAGTGGATAGGTAGAGAAAGGGATATGACTATTATATATCACAATTTTCATTTTAGAGACTCTAAAACAGATTAAAATAGGTTTAAAAAAATATACAAAATAGTGAATAAAAGACTTAAAAAACCCTGCTCAAATCAAATGGTTAATATTCCTTTGGAATTTAAACGCAAGAGACCAATGATCATAACTGATAATGTTAGCACATACAAAAAAGAAGCAACAACTGTTTTTTACAAAATTGCTGCAGTTCCTAAAATGTTTAGACACTGGAAAGGCATTTCTTCTTCTACGGCACCAAAACATTAAGATTTACCTTATAAGGATATCTCTAAGGACCAAATCATAACGCATATTAGGATGATTTCAGGAGGATCATGTGACACTGAAGACTGGAGTTATGGCTGCTGAAAATTCAGCTTTGCCATCACAGGAATAAATTACATTTTAAAATATATAATGAAAACAGTTATTTTAAATTGTAATAATATATGACAATATTAAGGGTGAAGGGAAAAATAATTATAATTCAGCACTAAAAGCACAATTGCCTTTGAGGTCAAAGGTCATTACCCTCAATCTTGCAGTCAAAGCGGGCAGCACTGCCTTCCACCACTTCCACATCCTGAATGACAGAGGAGAAGGTGGGAGCCTCTGGTGTGTGGTTTTCATCCTCCAGACTCTCAAAGAATGGTGCAGGAGGCTCTTCTAAACACAGGTTTTTATTACATTTATATGCAAACAATATTTTTACATATATTACACTTAATATGCAATAAAGCGCAACAGTCGGGTTCCGGAAGAAAAAACTCCATTCAGTTTCTCCATAGAGAAATTTATTTTTGATGATAACTTGTAAAACTTTTAGAGACAACCTTACTGTGAGTTATAAGGTTGTTAATCAATGGTATTTGCTTCTGTTGAAGATGTCAACCCACATTATTTCAGCTTAGTTTCAAAGGGGTGGTATAATGCCCTTTTCACAAGGTGTAAAATAAGTCTTTGATGTCCCCAGAGAGTGTATGTGAAGTTTTAGCTCAAAATACCCCACAGATATTTTTATATAGCATGTTAAAATTGTCACATTTTGAGGATGAGCAATAACGCACCGTTTTGTGTCTGTTCCTTTAAATGCAAATGAACTGCTGCTCGTGGCCACTCACACATACATGCACTGAAAATTTCAAAAACTTGTAACCTTTTATGTTCAAACCGGATTCAGACAATGATGGAGTGACTCAAGAAGAAGTGGCAACATGTAGAATGCACCTGGACATTTCTGACTGGTTAGTTGATGAATTTATGTAGCTTTTGTGTAGTTATCTTCTAGTCATTGATAAGCATATTCTGTCTCGATAATCTATAAATCGTGTTCAGGGGGCGGGGTTTATGTAAATTCTAGGGTTGGTGATGTCACTAACGTTGGAGGAATGTCAAGTAGTCCCTACCAGCCGTTTGTTCCTTAAAAAGCAATTTCTTTAAAAGCAAATATTTCCCTTTGCTTTGAACTTTGAGCATTGTAACTTTGCAGATGTTGTTTATGCTCAAAAATCAGCATTATACACTAACTAAAGTTAAAAAAGTGAAATCATAATCAACCACCCCTTTAAAATATTGTTTAGCAGCAGAATTTGTGGTGAAAAACTACATTACTCATGATGCTGAAAAGAAAATTCCACCAAATAGACAGTCAAAACATCTGTATAATGAGATATACAGTGATTGAAACAAGCTAAATTGTGCTGAAAGATCTTGTTAGCTCCACCCACTCCCATGAAGCACCGATGCAATGCATCAAGTTAGTCTTCCTATGCTCTCAAAGCACTTAAATATTTGAATACATATGGATATTTTATATATAATCAACATTTTTAAATGTTTTATATTTCTTCATCGTTTTTAATTTGATTATGCTGTTTGCAGTGCTTCATGGGATTGTAGTTCTTTCTATCACTAAAGACTTTCAGTATACAGTTATACCTTAGTTTTTTTATCTGATTTTCAAATACTTTTTTTAGCTTCCAATCAAAGTTTAGAATGTTATGATTCACCTCGTGGTTTGTGGCTTATAACAAAGACTCTTTTGAAATCCCTATGGGAGAAATGAATGGAAAAAAATACTTCCGGAACAAGTGCTGCTGAAAAAATGGGCGGGCACTGTTGCACTCAAGCCTATACATAGGTTTCTTGTATACAAACAATACCGGATGCGCGCGCATCCAAGAGGCAAGACCGCTATATGTTATGTCGAGTTCTGTAAAAGAACATTGTAATTAACGTAGATTTCGCATTGTTTGTAAATTCTTGTTGACTCAATAATAAACTGCAATTTCAGAGTTGAATCTGTTTGCTTGTGTTTCATTTGCATATTAATATAACATTATGTAAAAAGTTAGTTAGTTGACTAGTATGAAATTGTCCAACTAAGTTTGCGAATCATAAAAACTTGACATACCCTATGCATTTAGGTTAGTTTACAGGACAACAGCTCCGCGTCATCTCTGCTTCTGCTAGATATAGCCGTAAAGACTGTTGCTTTCTGCCTCTTAGATGCGCGCGCATCTACGTGATGACGTTGCACAGAAACCCGTGTATATGCTGCAACAATGTGAAAATTGGTTGCTGAGCCAATACCGTCAGTCGGAGAGCTTTTCTTTGGTCCGATGCCTCCTAACATTCCCATAGAGCTGAACCTAGAGATAGCTCGCACTGCATTCCCTGTTTTCTGCACAGACACACACAAACATAAAATCGAAACTCTGCCACTTCCACCAAGCAAACAGTTTCCTTTGAATCTCATTCTTTGTCAACGAATAAATCAAAATAAAATGCAGTGCTCTCACCTGCCAGCGGCGTCTCAGGATGTACTTCTTCATCCTCTCTTTGGACAGCTGTTTAGCCTCCATATTTCTGGTGTCCTGTTTGAGCCAGGGGTGCTCAAAACACTGAGCGCAGGTCAGCCTGGCCCTACAGTGTGGCATTTATAGGGTCTCAGAATTCAGATCAAATGCTCAAAATGCTCTTCTCAACATTCAGTGTGTACTAATACATTTGAGTGATAATTAACTTTGCCAATTACACCAATCATTTACAACAATGTAGATTACACTGGGTCTATGCCAAGAGCTCAAGATGTGTGATTCAAGGAATGCGCTTCCAGTGCATCTACAGAGTCCTCTAAAAAGGCATTTGATTAACTTGGAACAATGTTGGTATTCCAATAAAAGTGATCTTTCTTCTGTTAAGCTTTCATCTTACCTCATGTCCTTTTTTAGGAGACTGCTGATGAAGTCTTTGGCCTGATCTGAAATCTCATCAAATGCCTCATCCTCAAAATCCCAGGTGGCTGAGGTGACATTGGCAAGGGTTTCATTGTCATTATCTCCCATGAATGGTGAGAGACCACTGACACTGAGGGTAAACAAGAGGAAGGGTATCAGGCAATAATCTTTGATTCTGTTACTGCATTTTCAACCAAAATGTGATGTAAGGTTAGCCTGGGAAAACCCAGACCCTCTCAATTTGCCGGAAGTGGTCTGGGTTTTCCCAGGCTAATGTAAGGTAAGAGGACTAAAAGCATTTTCTGAAGGATCATGTGACACTGAATGATGCTGAAATTTCAGCTTTGCCATCGCAGGAATAAATACATTTGTAAAATATATTAAAAAAGAAAACAGTTATTTTAAATCATAACAATATTGTACTGTATTTTTGATTAGATAAATGCACCCTTGGTGAGCATAAGAGACTTATTTTAAAAACATAAAAATATCCGACCAAGACCAAATTGTTGAACTGTATATTCCTTTTTATGACTATGGTGTCACATATTCAATGAAGTGTGTATTTTGTAAAAAGAAATGTCAAACGTCATATAGTTTAAAGCCAATAATATAGTGATATAGTTTATAAGCAATATTTATAGATATAGAGGCATAGGCGGGGACGTCTTTTCACTTTTTCAACTGTACTGAAAAATGATTTAATCACCTTCAAGAAAACTGAAAAAAATCGACAAAAAACAAGTCCGTACTATTACCGGTATCTTAAAAATAGGTTCAGGCATTCTCATTTACAACATTAAAAAATTACTTCAAATGAGATACACAATGCCTTTATGAATCAGGACAATTATCGTAGCCAAAAACAGGTGTTTATGAAAGTATTGAGGTGTTTTATTATTATTATTATTGCAATTTAGTGTTTTGGAAAAAAAAAAAATCAAAAACTGCCTTTTTACAACCGGGGCCATTAGCCCCGATAGAAGTAACTTACACAAGTCAGTTTAAATATTTATACTCTACCTCCAAGGTGTTAAAATTGTGTTTATATGATAAATTGAAAAAGCAAGCTTGGAAAGCGAGTTGTCCAAAAACGTATAATGGCCTTAAAAGGAAATGTTTCCAGTCTTCAGCATTGATTACTTTGTCTTTACGTGCAACGGTTGTTAGCGACGGTTGGATGAGCTGAGATTTGTCACTCACAGAATGTAACAGATGACGCCGATACTCCACATGTCTGTTGGGTAGCTGATAGCCTCATAGTTGATCACTTCAGGAGCTACAAACTCAGGAGTTCCAAACAGTACCTTCAGAGAGCCAGACTCCTCTGAAAACAACAACAACATCTCAACTCTGCCAAACAAAAACAGACTCTGTGCTTGTATTTGCAGTTGTTTACACTTGTTTACCTAGCCTTCGAGCGAGTCCAAAGTCAATAAGTTTGATCTTGCTTCCCGTCTTGTTGATGCACATGATGTTCTCAGGTTTGAGGTCCAGGTGGACAATGCCCTGCTTGTGGATGAACTGCACTCCATCTATGATCTGCAGCATGTACTTGATCACCTCTCGCTCAGTCAGCTCGAAATCCTCATCGACGATTCGCTCAAACAACTCACCTCCAGAGATCCTGCAGCCAATGGGGGACCACAATGACAACATCGTTTAGTGACGCTATAACCAATCACTGTCGGACTGCAGACTCACTGCATTAGAACTGTTTATGCACATTCCATTTAACAACCATATGAACAGTGTCTGAGCCTGCAGTGCTAAATAGTTCTCTTACAGTCAGGGAGATTTAAATCTGGCCTATTTTCCATCATGGCTGCCAAGCTAAGAAAGAGAGCATCCATGCTTTCTCCTCCCCACCTCGCTGTTTCTCCATCTCACTATATAAGGACATATGACACACACTTCTTCAATCACGGGGTGCTGGATTTTACATTCCACCTTCTCCATAAAAAGCTAAACTGGTGGAATGAAAAAAACAACTACCAAACATCACAGCCTGTTCAAAGTAACCAGGGAACACATTGGTTCACCAAAGTGACCTAATGTAATCATCGGCCCCAACATGGAACATGTTTTTATTTAGTCAACCTGTGTTAACCTAAACCTGCTGAAAAATCCCGCATAAACCAGCTTGAATTCCAGGCTGGTTTATGCTTGTTAGAGCTGGTAGTGCTGCTATAACTGGTGGACCAGCATAGTCATGCTGTTCTCAAGCAAAACTGAGCTGGTGTAGCTGGTCCGCCAACACTCCTGCTTCCCATACTGGGGACCAACAAACCAGCAACCATAATTCCAAGCTGGTCCCAGCATGCAAAACAGGGTAGCCTACTTGGATGGCATACAATAGTTTAGGGACTCACATCTCCAAGACCATGACCAAGTCAGACTTTCCCTCAAAGGCGTCCACACACTGCACCAGTTTGGGGTGGTGGAGGCTGTTCATGACACCAATCTCCTGCCTCACGTTCTCCTTGTCCTTTTGTGAGAATGCCTTGATGAACTTCCCTGCCCATACCTTCTTGGAGGACTTCTCCACTAATTTGAAGACTTGACCAAATTTACCCCTTGTAGAGACAAACAGAAAAGATCATGAGAATTGGAAAAGGGAGAAAAGAGAAGAAAAGCAAAATAGATAAATCGAAAATAGATATAATAGATGCATCTCTTACGTTCCTAAGCGGTCCTCTATATCGTAGAAGTCCTTAACGCCACAGTCTTTCTTAATGACCACATCTCTGTATTCTGGTTCTTTCTCCTCATCTGTGAAATGTACAGGATATGTATCAGATTGACCATGTGGGAGTCATGTTAGTAAACTTTGGATTCAGAAGGGGTGGATAATTGCTCGAACTTTATACCATCATCAGACACAGTGGCTCCAACTTCCCCCTCTTTCTTTTTCTCTGGAGAAGAATAGGCATGTTTTAAAACGTAAAAGTTTTTTAAGTAGTACATCAGATCATCACATTTATACTTTGGGCTTCAATAGTCGCTAGAATGAATATCGCTTGAATATGGCTTTTTCAATCTAAACCTGGACAAAAATCGAACATTTAGATTTTAAAATGTAAACAATAATATCTTGTTACATCTATAAAATTTAAATAGGCCTAATATACAATTATTTGATTCCATTGATGTACACAAGATGCTCTCTACATTCTCACATCATGCTAAAGGAGTTCGTGCTCATGCTATTGCCATTAAAGCAAGATACATTTTGAAATTCATGTACATTGAAATTGTTATGATGATGATTTGTCATGAAAATGTTTTTATTAAAAAGAAAAGATTGCAAAATAAAGGCATTTTCAGATTTCAATCTTCAGATTTTTGGAGCCCTCTTATTCTTTCTCGATCAATAGAAACAGAACGTATCTCACAATTAAGCAGATGTTCATCCTCACCTGTTATCTCCTCCACTCCCACTGTAATGGGCCCAGATTCTGCACTGGGCTCTCCAACTCCATACACATTAACAGCTCGAACACGGAACTTATACTGACGATCGCCGAGAAGGTTCTGGACATGGTATGAGGTGCTGTTACAAGAGGTCAGGTCATTCCATGTGTTGTCCGTGGAGTTCCAGATCTCCAGGTTGTATGACTGGACAATGCTGCCCCCATCGTAAGTGGGGCCGTACCAGGAGAGGGTGAGTGAAGACATGCGGATGTCGGAAGCAGCAGGGATGCCGGCTGGGGGATCTGGCTTATCTGGGACACAGATTTACATCGGAGAGGTCAGCAATAGTAAGCTTTGCACAGAATTATAGGGAGACTACACATCTTCAACAATATTATTGATCTGCCTGCATTGACACCATTGCATGAGAACTAAACTGAGCTGGACGATGACATCTCTGTTTTCACCATGCTATAGATAAATTAACTAAATTAATAACTTTTTTTTTACAACAGAAATTAATCAACACTGAATCAACAATATTTTCTTCTTGAGCTGCTGGCTGTACAGCCAAAACAAAAACTTTGTTGCATGATTTTCCTGTTATCACTTAGCTGCAATCTGTATTGTAAAAAGATCTATATAAATAAAAGGTAACTTGACTTGACTTGTCCAGTAAATGTGCTTTATGTCAATATGTTTTATCAAAATGCTAACGAACTGATACTGCTGATATTGATTGGAGACAGTCACAAATTAATATTTTTAGATTTTTTTTAGATTTACTTTAAATAAGTAAGTGACCTGAAATAACATGCACACACTACCCCTAAACCTACCCATCATTTTCAAAAACCATCCCCTGGTATGATTTATAAGCTGTTTTCCTCATGGGGACAACAAATGTCCCCTTAGCGACAAGGATTTCAGATATTGTCATATTTGTGGGGACATTTTGTTGCACGCAGGCACGCACACGCACGCACGCACGCACGCACACACACACACACACACACACACACACACACACACACACACACACACGCACACACACACACACGCACACACACACACACACGCACACACGCTCCCATCTGCTTCCTTTCCTTCTCTCATTATCTGTCACTTCCTGTTTTTGTTTGCTCCCATACCTACGATGGTGAGATTGAGTGAGGACTGCTTGGTGCCAAATTTATTCTGCAGTTCTAGAGTGTAGCAGCCACAGTGATCCTGGTCGCTCGCTGTGATTGTCAGCTGACTGCTGTTCTCTCTGGTCTCTATGGAAATGCCCCTACTTCCTGGCTGGATCTAAACAAGAGAAGAGTAGATCATGTATCCTAGTATGTAGTATAGTCTTTAGGTCTTTTGGGCCTTCATTTTCAAATGAATTTTAATGAATTGGGTGTTCACTGTTTAGATTCTTTTACCACTTTTATATCAAACTGATGCACCATTTCAAGTCATCAATGCAAAAAATGCAACTAAATTAAAAGCCATGGAATGTATTTACTTAAAAATAAACAAATCAATATATACTTTTGATATATTACTATTAATAAAATGAATAAAGTAGATATTAATAACTAACCTCCGGTTTCACAGACAAGGCTTATGCTAGTCCCAGAATAAAATGTTTTAACTAGCAAGCAACTTGCACTGACATATCTTAAATTATGTCACTGTCATTGTTTTGTCTTAAGATGCACACCAGAATTTTTTTTTTCTAAAGGCACGTTTATAAAAGCTACTTAAATGCCTTTATTGAACTAAGGCCTAATCCTGGCTTAATCTTAGTCCTGTCTGTGAAACCAGGCCTAAATGTAATATTTGAAAAGTTTATTTGAATATCAATGAATCAAACTACAGTACTACTTTACATCATTTCAGTTAACAATGACTGTAAACCAATACCGATTCCCATAAAAAATGGCATCGGGATCTGTATCAATTGATCAAGATGTTAAGAAATCAGTGATCGATTTTGGCTTTAATAATCCTGATCAGAGCATTGTGTTATAAAGCAAATGCTCTATAAATAAAATGTTTTTTTATTTTATTTTCATGTGTATTTACAATTTGTGCTGTCATTTTTAGCTAAAAGAGATGCTCATGTGGGAAATTGATTTAGTTTGTTTTTCAGGGTTTGGGCCGGGGTGCCGTCAAAAAAAAAATCACGATAAAATGGGGACTTTGTTTCAAAATGTTCGGGAACCGTGGATCTGTCATGTTACAAAATCTCTGTCCTTCTCCAACTCTTCCTACCGGCTTTTTAAATTTGAGCCAGGTGCAAGTTATTGGTGTCGACCCTCCAAAGTTGCCCAACAGCTCCACCTTTTCTCCTGCCCTGATCTTCCGATCTCCAGAGAACTGCAGAAACTGAGGCGGAGAACCTGCATGGCATCATAGGCGAACACAAGTTCACATTCAACACTCTCATGGTAAATTGTTACTCTGTATTTTGCCTGTCTACTATCAGAATTTGACAAGACAGCTTATTACACAAGAAAGTATAACATGGCCTTTAAATATTCCTCAGATTAGTATGATTATGTAAGTTTTACTGGGAAGATATTTTTACCCTGTTTGGCTGGAGCTGGTTTCTTCTTTATTCTGGCTTCATCTGTAGAAGATATAAAGCATGTATTGATGTAAGATAGATAAACAGTGTATACTGTATATCTTTAGAGAGACATATTTACATAATCATTGAAACAAACATTTGATAGTTCGACCAAAAATGAAAATTCTGATGTTTACTCATCCTCATGCCAAGCCTGCATGACTGTTCTGAAGAATTTCGATATAACCA
The DNA here is from genome assembly GCF_949152265.1 of Phoxinus phoxinus. Taxonomy (NCBI): domain Eukaryota; kingdom Metazoa; phylum Chordata; class Actinopteri; order Cypriniformes; family Leuciscidae; genus Phoxinus; species Phoxinus phoxinus. The sequence continues at coordinate 27,355,568 of NC_136886.1, read as the reverse complement.
AACAGTTTTGGTTACCATTGACTTCCATTATATGGATAAAAAAAAAACGCAGAGACATCTTTCCTAATATCTTATTTTTTTTTCGTTCCTCAGAAGAAAGAAAGTCATACAGTTTTTGGAACGACTTGAGGGTGAATAAATGATGACAGAGCTTTAATTTTTGTGCGAACTGTCCATTTAAGGGGAGGTTTTTTTTGTTAAATAATGATTTGTTAAAAACCTTTTGACAGAAGGGTCTGAACATGACCAACCAAAGGGAAAACCCATTTCTGTGGTGTCTGTATTGCTTTTGTTATTGCATGGTCTAATACAAATATTAGCATATTTTGAAAAGAAAAATAAAGAAATGGGTGCTGTCACAATACATCATACGATATGTGTAATACCACAAAGTTTGATAGCAGGAAAATGAATTGTTCTATTGCTCCCCTTAAAATAAATGAACAAATGACTTACTCTCCATTCAGTAGCATAAAACAATCCACTAATCAACATGTTGACATTACTGACATATCATTGACATGTAAACGGAAATGACCAGTCAATATTCATCTGTGGGCGCATCTGAGATCTGACAGGAGTTCTAAGGAAACTGCCACTCCTGATCAGCATCCAGGGAAAGAGTGTCTGTGTGGACACGGTCTTGCTGGAATTCCCCTTATATGGGCATGCTAAATATAGGGTCTCCAAGATCCAGGAAGCAGTGTCTCTCTCTCTCCACTATTTATTTAAGGTTTGATCGCCGTCAAGAAACAATGCAACATGTAAACCCCACTAATACTCCAGCCCAGTCCAAACAGAGAGACAGAGGGGGAGAGGGGGAGAACAGGGGTGAGGAAGACAGAGAGGACAGTCAGATCTTAATGTGTTTCAGCTCACAGAAGTCTACCATTTTAGGCCTTCTCATGTCTCCTATCTTTCATTTCCTCTCTTACGCTTGGACACACCTGAGTTTTTTTTCCACAAGCACTGAATACTACGTACTCTCAGCTGCCTGTCCTGGTATTTGCCTGTTACATTCTTTTTGTTCCCTAAATTGTAAATCACTTTGACATTGTTTGTTAAGAACATACCTGTAATGTAAATGTGAGCTACTTATGTCTTAAAGGCTGCTATGCTTATGAAACACTAGAAGAACAAACGCAGCACTAAAACTGGTTGCCTAATGTTCCAAAACACTATCGGCTGAGTTTATTTTCTACTCCACCATAATCACATGGATTAAAATGCAGGATCTAGTGTGACAGTTGTGTTGAAAACTACTGTACAGGCAAACTGTTTGAGCACCACAGATTCAATCTGCCATCAGATACGAAAATCCTCCATGGATAGAGTGTGCGTGATGACCATTGTCCTGTCTATGGGGTCATCTTCTCAAATTACAAATATTTTTGAAAGAATCTGGACTAAGGTTCATTTCACACAGCGCAAGTTTTCCGAGAATACGGTTGAGGAAATTGACTTTAATGGTGAATTATTGTGGTTTCTGGAAGGTTACTGAAATATTCACTACATATGGTCATCCTCAAGAGGGACAAAACAAACACAAGGCCTATTTATATGCCAAGACGGGATAATTGTTATTAATGTTTGTTGCAAAAAAGAAAAAAATTCCTATTCAACTATTCAAACCATGCTTGAATATTCGTCCACAACAGCAGATATATTTTTTTTCTTTTGATGATTATGTACAGAGGTGTATTCACCCCATAGTTCACCCCAAAATTATCCAGTATAATAACTCAAATCTGACTTTATTTCCTCTGTGGAACATGAAAGAAGATATTTTGAAGAACGTTTGTAAGAAAACAGTTTCAGTTCCCACTGACTTCAATTAAATGGACAAAAATGCAATGGAAGTCAATGGGAACCAAAACAGACTTTCGTCAAAATAACTTATTTTATGTTCTGCAAAAGAAAAAATGGATTCAGGTTTGGGACAAGATGCGATAAATGATGAACACCTTTTTTTTTTCAAGGTGCTCCCTTAAATGAAAAGTTCAACCAAATATGAAAATGTTATCATTGTTTACTCACCCTCATATTGAAATATGTATGACTGTCTTCATTGGAACAAAAGAGGAGATATGCTACTTGTATGTATCATGTTTGGAGCTTGACAATTACTTTTCCCCATCCACTTTAATCATATAGAAGAGGGCAGCATGAACATTCCTCAAAACGTCTGTTTTTATGTTCCACAAATGGAACACAGTTTTTGAAATGATGTAACGGATGAGCAACTTTTCATTTTTGGGTGACCTATCCCTTTAAATAACTAACCAAGTAAACATGCCACAGATGTCCTTACTCACTTTCTGTTGTGGGAGTTGCAGAAGGGCTCTTCCTGTTCTTCTTATCTGCTGATGGGTCTGAAGGATCTAGAATGCAACACAACAAATTAATCCTAATGATCAGTTTTGGGAGGAATTTGTTATAGTTGCACCCTCACTCAATACTATGTTTCCAATGACATGGATAAAGAGAAGTCTAGAGACAAGACACTTACCATCAACAGTGACCATACAGGAACACTCAGCTTTACCACGTGCATTCTCTGCTCTGCATGTGTATCGTCCTTCGTCCTCTGGTAGAGCCTTGTCAATTGTAAGTGAACACTTTTCACCTGGTGTAAAAACAAGAGGTAGAATTGAATGACAAGTGTGTTTCGACCTTGTAAACACGTAGCTGTTTACAACTAAATAGTTAAATAAGTCAAATTTCTGCTTTTAGATTTAGCTCGGCTGTGTTCTAATTTATTCAAAAACTTCAAATTCTTAAGTCGTTCTCCATAAACAAATACGACATTTTAATGAAAGTAAATGATTCCACCAGCACAAATTATTCATATGAATATTTCATCACAAATGTCTGATAAAAATGTTAGAAGATTAGGGGCTGGTCTTCTTAACTGACATTTTCTAACTTAAAAATAAAAATACTGTGATCATTTACTCACTGTCAAGTTGGTCCAAAACATGTGTGAATTTCTTTCTTCTGCTGAACTAGAAGATAATTTGAAGAATGTTAGTAACCAATCAGTGGATGGAGCCCATTGACTTTCATAGTATGGGAAAAAATAATAATATGGAAGTCAATGGGGTCCCATCAACTGTTTGGTTACCGACATTCTTCAAAATATTTTCTTTTGTGTTCAGCTGAAAAAAAAAAAAAAATTTTTGGGTGAACTATCCCTAAAAAACAAACACTTTATTTCAATGGTTCACTTTAGACATTAACTATAAGTAACTCATGCCAACTAACTATAATTAGAGTATTAGTAGACTGTCACAGACATTCTATGGACTATAAGTCCGTATAAGTCCCTAACTCTAACCTAAGAGTCTACTAATACGCGAGTTAGTTGACATGTACAGCAGTTGCAAAGTTACTATGAAAGGTTCTGAAGTTGACCATCAAAATACAATGTATAAAATAATATTTGGTATTCCCAAAGACATCTCTTAATAAAGTTCTTACCTTTTTTTTAAGATTGTTCGACAAAACAATTTTTTTCCCCGAAAATTGTTTGAATATTGTTCTTAAAAAACATTGTAAATAACCTCTTAAAGCTATGATAACCTCCAACTTATCTTAAAGTGCCAAAGGTAAGATGTTCAATGAATTTGTGATTGTTATTGTCAAATAAGGCTTGTATTTTTCTTCTTCAGAAAAAGAAAGCAAGAAAATCTTAAGAAAAGATTTGAAAACTTCTTGAGAATTTCTCAAGAATTGCATTAAAGAACTTTCTTACAGCTTTATAAACAATTCCACCAGAACAACAGAGAGCTTAAAGTACTGGATAATGCATTAGTGTAGGGGACACCCATCACATCCCTGTTTGATTTAGACCCGGAGGGAATCCTCTATTGCTATTTCAGAACTTTCTAATTGTGACCAGATGATCATCATGTCAGTGAAATGGGATAGAGAGACCTTAAACCCTCAGATCGAATAACCTAATGTGAATGAGCTCAAAGAGCCAAGATAACACTCACTGTGTGCTCCAGTTGGCCATGAATCAGCCTCAGCTTTAACATCAAGCCTCTCAGTATGTGATTTACAACACAGCTCAGAACACTAAAGTAGGGAATTTAGGAAGAGAGGGTTTAAGCTTCTCCACATCAATAAATACACTCTTTAAAATAAAACATTGATGGTTCCATAAAAAACCTTTTAAATCCATGGAACCTTTCCATTGCAGAAAAGGTTCTTTAGATTATTCAAATGTTCTTTAGACAAAAGGATTCTTTTAAGAACTGTTCAATGAAAGGTTCTTTGGGGAACCCAAAATAGTTCTTCTATGGCATCTCTGTGAATTCCCCCGTTTGGAATCTTTCTTTTTAAAAGTGTAACTCTATACAGACCCAAGATTACCGCATTACATTGGACTATTAATCAAGACATATAGAACTGTTCAGAAAATTCAAGATCAATAGTATTTTTGCATTGTAATTTTAAAATTGTGGTCAAATGTATACATTTTTGTACCTTCCTGTGATAAGATAATGAACTTGGATGGCTTCACCATTTTCCCATCAAGTATCCAGGTTATGACAGCTTGGGGGTCAGAGGTCACCTGACACTCTAACCTCAGCTTCTCTCCATCCACCACAGTGATGTCACCGAGAGTCTGTGTGAAAACAGGCGTCTTTCCAGCATCCCTCTCTCCTCCGTTCACAACTTTTGCCTTTTTATCGTTTGTCGCTGTTATTTGTCCATCACTTGTCTTGTTTTTGGGACTGGCTTTCTCCTTGCTTTCAGTTGTCCCTACATCATTGCTGCTGTTTTTTTTCTCCGTTGTTGCGTTTTCCTTTACGTTAACCTTTTTATCCGTTTCGCCACCGTTTACGCCATTGACACCACTTTGCTTTTCCTTCTGGGGTGTCTTGAGTGTTGGTTTTGATGAATTCTGTTCGTTTTCCTCAGTCTTCTCTGGTTCTGGTGCTTGGTTTTTGTTCAGGACTGCCCTGAAGCCTGAAGGTGCGCTGCTTGGGGGTGGCGTGGGAGCAGGTGCTTTGGATGAACCATCTTTCTTGTTGAGCAATGATCTGAAGTCAACCTTTGTTGGGGTGCTTGTCTTGATCTCAGACCCCGGCTTAGGCCCCGACCGGGGCTTTAGAGCTGCCCTAAAGTCTGTCATCTGTCTTCCTCAGCTAACCTCTAGAAAATAAAGCTAATTTAAGAAAGTTCCTTTCGTCAATCCCTCTTTGCTCCTTTGGTAGGAGTTCCTTGCGGTTCCACGAGCTGTAAATGGATATGGGTATCCAGTTGTATGAACGTTCCTTCAGGATCCCACTGATCCAGTGACTCTGTGGAGGTCCTGCTCGGTCTGTGGCTTCCAGTCACTGTGCAACTCTCTGTTCTCCCCACTCAAACCACTCTTGGGACAACCCCTCTGGACCAGAATGAAAGAGGGAGGAGAGAACAGAGAGTAGAGAAAGGACAGAGGGAAGGAAAGAAATATGTGAGTGTGGGGAGAGGAATCGGATTGTTTAAGAGCTTAGACTTCATTCTATAATAGGTTAATTGGAGACAGGAACACATTTCGTATCTGTGTGGCATCAAAGGGGGAAACGCCATTGCCTTATTAGGGAAACACTTCCAGTGCATGGGCACCAACACAGCAGAACAGAGCTAGGAGGTAAACAGATGGCAAGATAGCATCCGAATCTGATTCATTTAGGTTAAGGACAAAAACACAGATAAAAATCTTCAGTCTATCATCATTGCCTGATTTGGAATTACAATCATTAAACAGCAAAAACTTGTCCTCGGCGAAAGCTTAGTAATGGGAAAAGGAAAGGAATCTCAGGCTCATCCTTGTTTTAGACACTGTTACTTTGGTGCTTGGACAGAAACCATAAAATAAGTATTCTGATAATTACGTGGGTGTTTCTTTGGATGTGCCTAACTTTATGACCTCTCTATAAATGAAGGCCCTCATTGGGCCGATTTTGAAGATGCATTTCACCAATCAGAGTTGAGTTGCATGTCTCCAACAGTTTATATTAAAATGTTACATGGGCAGCCTTATATGGAGATGAAACTCACTGTTACTCTTCTAATCGTTGTGCGTGTGTGGAAGATGGACACAACATGGGAATGTCTCCTAGATAAAATAGCTTCCTGTGCTGTTTTGCTTCAGTGGTGAGTGAACTTTCCATTGCTGCTGGTTTGAAACAGTCAAACTCGCATCTTTAAATTGATCTCCCTTCTATTCTGCGGGAGACTGGGAGTCCAATCCTCAATGGCAATACAAGTCTTAGAGATAAGCATAATGATGAGATTGGATTTGTTGTCATGAGTCATGATGGATAGAGCATAATCTTACCGGGTGCAACCGCTGACATCTGATAAAAAAATGTCCTCCATTAGATGCCCACCAAGAGAAACATTTTCAAATAGTAAATTTAAAAAACAAAGTCTCATTTTGTGTAGGCAAAAAGCTGACACATTACTATTGTGTGGGTTTTAAACTCTGGTCAGCAAAATCCAGACTCTATTGTTAACAACAAAACAATGGTTCAAGCATACGTCATGAAAAGACCCTCACTTCTGCTTCTTTACGGTATATCTTTGGCTTTGCCGCACAACATTATCCAGACTTATTAGGAAGAAACATTAGTGTGCATCTCTTTTTTAACTGCCACCCATTCACGCATTATCCCCAGTCATTTCCACGGCTTTACTCTGCTGTAAACATCTCTCTTGGCTTGGAATCTAAGCTCACTTTTCCTTTTTTACACTTTTAATGAAGTGCCATGGAGAAGACAAATACAGTATGTAGCCTAATTGTTTTTAAAAACTATCAAAAGTAAAGAAAGAGAACTTCACTAACATGAACATCACTTTAATTTACATTTTAAAATAATACCTAATTTATCCACATAAGAAGTGCTACATTTATAGTCAACTTCTCACACATACTTTTCCAGTATTTATTTGCACAGGCCACAAACTGGTAAACTGTGACCTTAGCAGTATTTATTGTAATCAGTCTGGAAAAACTTGGAAAAACAACAAAAAATCCATCAATGATCATTTATTCAAGAGCAAAGCAAAATGTCATTACTCTTTCCTTCAAGAATGCTTAGATTACTAACACATGACTTCATTTATCAGGCTAAAAAGACCAAACTGGACTAAAGATGATGCCTGAAGTGAATAAACAAAGTCTCTCATTTTCAGAAAACTTTCAGTCACAACATAAAATATTTTAGATCTTTTGATGCATGTTCTGATTACAAGGCAGCTGTTGCATGCAAGACTATTAGTGCTCAAGACTATTAGTTCTTACATGTAAACATATAGAAACGGTATTTTCTCCCAAGTGTTAACATGATAGGTAGGCAGTGTTGCCCTATATGACCACATACAACACAATTAACAAGTCTAAACTGGAATTCACAAGTCATACATTTCTTATAATACCATTAATAAACAATTTTTTTCATCTCCTCCTTGCATTTGAATTATGACAATACGCATAACACATTCTGAAACAGTTAAACAGTGGGTGTGACAGAATAGAGAGGGCATCCCTTAATATCCATGCATGCCCAGAGTGGTGTGAAAGGAACACCACTAGCCAATATGCTTTCTGTCTGAGAATGGAGAGGATCTCATTTGGGGCAGACAAGCATGGGGACACTGTTTACAGAACAGCTTGTGTGGTCTTCTTCTTTTGAGACCAGAACCTTATATGTCCATGAAGACTTGAACCTCCAGATCAATCAGCACCTCTCATACCAGTCACGAAGCAGGGCTTCTGCGTAGTTCAACAATCTCTTTTCATAGGGTGTAGTAATATATTGTGTTTCAGACTGGTCAAGCTTGCACATTTCACTTTGAAAGATGTTTGTTAGTAATGTCGTCAGTTCAAGATTCGTGGCTTTTACATGTCACAGCTGTAGTATACTGACAATGACAGTTTAACCACATTTTTTTTAAACCCTGTAAAGCTTGACTTATGAAATAAGATATTAATAGATAAGATTTTAATATCAATTGTTAAGAATAAGACTCTCTGTGTCAAATATCTTATTAAGATAACATAAAAAACAAATAAACATTCTTCAAAAAGCATTGATACTTGCATTTTAACATGTTAAATATTAATATGATCATGTTTGATCATGTAGATAATTGAATAGGCCTTAGAAATTGAAGTATCAAATATGTTACAATAGGATTTATAGAGTGAAATGTTTTAAATTTATTTTTTAATTATGTATAAGATACACTCACTTAGGCTATTCATGGTCGGAGGAAAGTATTTTTATAATTTCTACATAATGGTTACACATTTTAGAGAATAAACCTAAACACACATAAATGTATGAACACATAATGATTAAATTAAATACAAAAGTACTTGGTTTGTTTTAAACTTTTATTTATTTATTTATCTATATATATATTTTTTTTACAAGGTTTCTTTTCATTATCTCAGACATTTTCATTATCTCAGTCACTGCAGGTGGCATTAAAATACGTGAAAGTTGTAAATAAGACTAGACGGGAGAGAAAAAAAAGATTAGGTCTGCCATCTTGTGGTAGATCATTTGAACCATCTTTCCTCATGGGAAATGGGGGTAAGAGAGACAATAAGAATGTTATCTGTCTGTATGAGAATCATGTGGCCGGATTTATATTCTATATTTAATTCTGTTTAATGCTTGTTTGACCTAAATATGGAACAACTGGACCAATCTGTCCATTAGTTGACCCATATCTCCTCTAAACAGTATCAACCCAAACAGACGACCAGATTGGGCAGAGCAGCAGACACGTCACAATGGGCGCGGTTACAGTACACTCACTTCCGCATTACTGTATTGAATGGATTTAATAAAACTGGTTTTAGAGTCAGTTTCGTGTTGATAGAAAAACTTGACTTAGAAGCAGTATTTTTATTTCATTAAACAAAATTTGTTACCATTCATTTTAATAAAACGATTTACATGAAGTAATCACATAAAAAAATCGACGTGATATAACCAGCGAATTAAATCCATATTTCGACTTGAAGAGTGGACTGCATCATAACTGAAAGATGTTAAAAGCGATTATCCTAATTGGGGGACCTCAAAAAGGTGAGACTTTAGTTACTCTTTGAATGTTATGAATGAAAGATTAATGATACTGCAACAATATCACATTACGATGACGTGGCGCAATGGACGTGTGCGATAGCGTCCGATACAGGATAACTGAAATCAGTTGAAGTTACCGTCTTAATATAAAAGTAGCAAATACTAGTAAATGCGGAGATTAAAACTTTATTGAAAACGCTTTTCATTCAAATGCCCTGCGTTCAGGTACCAGGTTCCGCCCCCTGTCATTCGAGGTTCCCAAACCGCTGTTCCCTGTGGCAGGAGTCCCCATGTTACAGCACCACATAGAAGCCTGTGCCCAAGTAAGACACTGTTGAATGTTGGTTGTGTTTTTCCACATGTAAAGTCTATTAAATTTACGTTACATTCCTAAAAATAAAGGTTCTTTATTGACATCTATGGTCCCACGAACCGATCCATTGCACAAAATGTTTTTTTTTTTAAATATTGTGGAAAAAGGTTATTTCGATCATTAAACTATTCTTCACATTTCTTTTAAGAACTGTTCAATTTCAATGAACTGTTCAATGTCCCAAAGTTCTTTGGGAAGCCCAAAATGGCTATTCTATAGCATCACATTTTACATCACAAAAACATTTTGAAACCTTTATTCTTAAGAGTGTATTTACAGTAATGAATATCTATTTTAAAAGTCTGCCATGTTTTATTCTCTTACAGGTTCCTGATATGAAAGAGATCATACTAATAGGTTTTTATCAGCCCAATGACGAGCTAAACCGGTTCATTTCTTGTGCTCAGCAGGAGTTTAAAATCCCAATAAGGTAGATACAAGTTCAAATCAGTAGACATTTTAAATAAAATAAAACAAATAGATATTTTTTTTTTGTATTATATGATTGCAACTATATTGATATTTTGTCTCACACATCTGATAATCTTGTAATTTAAAACCTAGTCAAATATTATATAGGCTTAAACACTTTTTTATTTATTTTTATAAATCTGAAGGTACCTGCAGGAGTTTACTGCCTTGGGGACAGGTGGTGGGATCTATCACTTTCGTGACCAGATCCTGTCTGGGGGTCCGGATGCATTTTTCCTCATGAATGCTGATGTTTGCTCTGAGTTCCCCTTGCAGGAAATGCTCCGGTTCCACCGTCAACATGGCGAGGTTCATTGTGGAGTCTTACTTGGAACTACAGTAGGTTTAACTTTAGTAAATGCGAGAGAGGATAATATGATTTTGGGATTTTAATCCAAACATTTTACTATGTCTCTTAGGCCAATAGAACACAATCTCTGAACTATGGCTGCATTGTGGAAAATCATGAGACAAATGAGGTACTATGAATAAAGATACAAGATTGCTTGCTTGCACAGTAATAATTCATATGAAGTGAAGGTCAACATTCAGTTTAATAAATGCCATTACGAAGATGCTCACATTCACACTATGCTAATTATCACTCATTTTCTTTCAGATGCTCCATTTTGTGGAGAAACCCAGTACTTTTGTAAGTGACATTATCAACTGTGGTATCTATTTGTTCACACCAGATATATTTGGCCATATTGGGAAGGTTTTCCAGAGGAACCAGCAAGAGAGGATCCAGTGAGTTTCACTGACATAATTCAGCCCCTAAACCGCATTGCACATTGCATAATAATAGGTCAGTCTGACCTGTTTGCGCTGAAATTAGTTTTATTTTTTCCACAGAGAAGAGCTCACTAATGGCAAGCAGATGCCAGAAGTGATTCGGCTGGAACAAGACATCTTTACAACCCTAGCTGGACAGAAAAAACTCTTTGTCTACAAAACACAGCATTTCTGGAGTCAGATCAAATCTGCAGGGTAAACCTGTCTTTCTTTCGATTATGTCCCCCCTCCCCCTTTCTGCCACTGTTCCTTATTTACAGTACATGATGTTTTACAATATAATACAGGTCAGCAATATACGCTAGTCGTTTGTACCTCAAGCAGTATCATCAGACACATCCTGAGAGACTGGCCTCAAACCAAGACGGAACTCCCAAAATAATAGGTATGATGCATGAAGTACTCTCTCTGAACAAGCTTAGCTCTATACAGCTGTCATTTTATTTAAAGATACAGTATGTAGTTTTGCTCACCACTAGGGGTCGCTAACCTCTTACAATAACAAAGGCGTAGGTTGATGACGCAAAATTTCCCGCGGAATTTTGGAATTTGTCGTCAAGCCGATGGATCTAATAATGTTTATGGATGAGTGAATACATTGATGTTTTTATCATGACTGTGGTATGAAGCAGGGCACGATTGAGTGTGTTGAAAGTTATAATGTAATTCTATGTGTTAGTTTGTTGGATATGAGACAGATCAACCTCAACATTAGATCCTAGATCAACATTAGAATAACATACAGATCATATTCTAACATTTCATCATGTTGAACTATATAACATTGATTAGTTTTATGTACATTTGCTCACCTGTCTAATAAAGTACATGTAAGAGCGCGTCCCTGTCAAGTCGTGACTTGTGAAGCTCTGTCTAGTCGAAGTTAGTCGCGGAAGTGGAGCTCTCGGCATCTCGAAAACGCCACGCTGATATTGATCCTCGTTTTAGTTCTCATTTTTTCCCAAAGTTTGCTTGCCATGGTCCATAATGTTTGAACGAAACAACAACAGCGTGCAGCTAGACGTTACGCACTACGCAGTTGTCCACGTCTGTCGCCATGGTTACTATGGCAGAATGAGCGGAAACCAGGGATAACGCGGATATTACGTCATCGACAGGCGACAAGTGAACAGGGATTCCGGGAGGGCCAGTTATTTAAAATTTCTCTGAAATTAAAAATCTTTGGGAACTTTTGGGATATTGTAACTAAGTACACAGCAGGAAATATATCACACTGTGCAAGTGATTTTTGGATATTTTATTACAAAATTATTACATATTGTACCTTTAACATAACCTACAGTAAAAAAAAAATTGTGGAAACAATTTTCACTCAGATATTGCTAGTAAATTTCACAATAATTAGAAAGAAACAGAATTAAAGTAGAAAGGCTGAAAAAAATATAAAATGACTCTAATTATGTAAAGCTACAAAGTCACTTAAAATGATTGTTTTTCCACCGTCAGGAGACGTTTATATCCACCCTACAGCAAACATTGATCCCTCTGCTGTGGTGAGTACATGGATAACAGCTTATATAAATATATATTTCTATATTGTACTCAATTTGTTTCTCTTTCTTCAGCTGGGTCCTAACGTTTCTATTGGCAAAGGGGTGACGATTGGAGGAGGCGTAAGAGTGAGGGAGTCCATCATTTTACATGGAGCCGTGTTACAGGTTAAGCCGGTTACTGCTCACATTTGCAACAATGGCAGTCATAAATGAAAGGAAAATGAATGATTAAATATCTTGTTCTCTGTTTCAGGACCACTGTTGTGTGTTGAGCAGTATTGTTGGGTGGGACAGTACAGTGGGGAAGTGGGCAAGAGTAGAAGGAACGCCAAGTGACCCCAATCCCAACGATCCTTATGCCAAGATTGACAGCGAGACTCTGTTCAGGGATGGAGGTCTAACCCCATCCATCACCATCCTTGGTATGAAGATCTTGCCTCTATTACAAATAATTCTTGTGATGGCAAAGCTGAATTTTCAGTAGCTAGTACTGCAGTCTTCAGTGTCACGTGATCCTTCAGAAATCATTATAATATGCTGATTTGGTGCTCAAGAAAATACAGTATCTTATTATTATCAATTTTGTAAAAGCTCAAAAGAACAGTATTTATTTAAAAATATTTTGTAACATTGTGAATGTCTTTACTGCCGCTTTTGATCATTGCTGAATAAGTACTAATTTATTTTATATGAATGAGATGTAATGGTAAGAGCAGTCCAGAAGGTGGAGCTGTTCCTTAAGAAATTATAACAACGAATTCTCTTGCTACCGCATTTATGTGACAATAGTTTTTCAACAACAGGAAGCTTGTCTGATCTATACTCTCTATGTTTTCTTTGTAGGCTGCAATGTGAATATTCCTTCAGAGGTCATCATTCGAAACTCGATCGTCTTGCCTCATAAAGATCTCAACAGGAGCTTCAAAAACCAGATTATTCTATAGAAGACACTTTCCTCATTTGCCTTTCTGAATAAATACAGTACATTGGGCCATGCAGAAAGTATATAGCGTAAAGATTGCACAATGTTTAGTGTTCATTGTTATATGTAATGTTTATGTATTTGGTAGCTACTGTTCAGAGAAAATGAGTCCACTTGTGATCAGATTGTATTGCAGTATAGTATGAATTATATGGTTCAACAATGGGATATTTTCCTGGTTATTTCAGGATGGGAATTTTGTATTTAATGACTTACACTATGCTGCTGTACCAGCCTTATCCACATACAGTAACATAACACTAGATTTTAATTGTATTATTCCTTAACTACAAATCATAATATATACCTGTGTTGCCTTTTTAGCAAATTAAGGAGTGAGCAGTGAAGTATTTTTTATAGAAACTGACAGATTTGAAGGCACATAGTTTGGGCAGGAATGGAAATGGATGATAAGGTTTAGGGTTTTTTGGTAATTATTCCTGTTTTCTGTCACAACCATTTATTAAAATAATTTCAACCTCAGAAACATCAGAGCATGTCAATATTTATTATGTCAAAGTAACAAGTCCACTGTGCACAGAATGAGCCTGATGCTTTTATATTTTAAATAAAAAACAATGGAATCAATCTTAACGATTTAAACGTTACTGAAGTTTACACCATATAAAATGATTCAGCTATGGAACAAATCATAACTGATAGGGCCATATGAACATAGCATATATCTGAGTGGAGGGAAACAGTAAGAAAAGACTGACATATCTGTGGTTACGTGTTTCTTTGCCATTTACTTTTTTTTGTGGTTTTCTGTCAGCTAACGTGAAATGCAACACATATCTGCCATTTAGTTGTTTTTATTCTATTTATTTATTTATTTATGACCAAAGTAGTAATGCTGGAAAGGTGAGATTGTCTGCACTGACATTTTCAAATAAAGTATTTAAAACCCATTTCTGTTTGACCAGATAACAAAAGAAAATTAAATGGCAAATGTCGTTTTTTTTTATTTGTCTGGTAGAATGGCATATAATTTTCGAAGAAACAAAGATAACTGACAAGGTATATCCTACAAATTACTATATTAATAAAGCATTACTACAGCATTAACACATTAACCACAATATCTACATTATCATCATAATACTGTCTTTATTGGGTTAGGACGCATCTGCAGAATATCACTGGGAGAAACGGTATATTATTCATTTGGAAACTATTAGTTTATATTTAATTCATAGATTATATATTGTAGTATATTGTTAATATATTAATATACAAAAAGTGAGTTATTTATTCATTGTCACTGTAATAAACAAATTTATTGATTAATTAGCTCTAGAGTTATAATGTTTTTGTAATGCTTTAACCTAATTCTAAATGTACTCCAGCATTCTTTTATTTTTTTTTATTTTTTTTTGCTAACCTTGAAGGCACCCCCCAGGGAAGTGGCTGTGCTGCAGAGGTCCTTTGGTGCCATTACTTTTTACCTAATTCAGTGATTGGCAGATAGTTCTCTGCAGGATCATGGGTAGGGTAGTACAAGGAAGAGCAAAACAAATGTAACAGTAAAGACTATAGACTATACAAGACAAGCAGGAGTTTGTTGTTAGTTGCCAGCAGCTCACCAGCTCCAGACAATGACTGACCCTCAAAACTGTCCTGTTACTATAGCTAACATTACAACAACAGGATATCTGGGTTCTGTGGAACATGGCAAAACCAATGTTACTCACGTATGGAGCAGAATGTGATGGAGAGTCTGAGACATTCGGATCCATTTGCAGTAATTTTATTGTAACACACAATGAAGCAAAGAGACAAGGCAGACTAGGAACAGACAAGGGAGATCCAGGAATCAGAGAGGTTACCAGGCGTGGGTCAGGGCAGGCAGAGAACGTTCGTGAAGGATCCTTGGAAATACAGGCTGGGGTCGGGGAACCAGGAATACTTGGGTAGATTTAGAGATCGCTTGGAAATGAACGCCGTGGCAGAATCAAGACTTCGCAATGAAGGTGAGTTGGGAGTGTGCATATAAAGGGAGCTGAGAGAGTCAGAGTGAGAACAGGTGCGCTGATAACGGGATGGGACAGGGCTGGTAGATAATGAGTGTGAGGAGGTGGAAGATGGGAAGTGCAGTCCTAGTACTCAGGGGAAGGTGATCTGATGCCGCCAGAGGGAGGCGATAGAGGTCGTTCCGTGACAGAGCCCCCCCCCTGCGAGCGGCTCCGGAAGCGAGGGCCTGGACGACGACGGGGTCTCCCTCGGGGTCTAGGAGCTGGACGGTCAGGGTGGTCTTGATGGAAAGTGGTCAGAAGCGCAGGGTCCAAGATGTTCTGAGACCTCACCCACGAGCGCTCCTCAGGACCGCACCCCTCCCAGTCGATGAGGTACTGAAGAACCCCGCCGCGCCGCCTGGAGTCCAGAACCTCCCGAACCTGGTAGATCTCCTCGCTCCCGACGTCGATGGGAGGAGTACTCCTGGTAGCGTCCTCTGGGTTGCTCTCACTCCTGGGTGTAGTGGCGGGTCTGAGAAGAGAGACATGGAAAGTGGGTGAGATGCGGTATGAGGCAGGGAGTGCTAACCTGTACGAAACGGGAGTGATTTGTCTAAGGATACGGAAAGGTCCAATGAAGCGGGGAGATAGTTTTTTGCAAGGAAGTCGGAGACGAAGGTTCTGAGTGGACAACCATGCCCACTGGCCCGGCCTGAAGAGAGGACCGCCTCTTCTGCGTCGATCTGCCTGTCTTCTGAACTGACGCACAGCACGCTGAAGATGGACGTGGGCAGTGTTCCAAGTCTCCTCACTCCTCCTTAACCAAGTGTCCACCGCAGGGAGATCTGTGGGTTCACCGGACCAGGGAAACAAGGGAGGTTGGAACCCCAGCACGCACTGGAATGGAGTGAGACCGGTCGAGGGCTTGCGGAGGGAGTTCTGGGCGTATTCAGCCCAGACGAGGAACCTGCTCCAATCCTGTTGATTCTGATGGCAGTAGGTGCGGAGGAAACGTGTGAGGTCCTGGTTGAGTCTCTCCACCTGTCCGTTGGCCTGCGGGTGATAACCAGAGGTGAGACTAACGTTAATGTTTAGTTTGCTGCAGAGTGCTCTCCATACCCGAGATGTGAACTGGGTCCCCCTGTCGGACACCACGTCCTCGGGTAGGCCATATAAACGGAAGACGTGTTGAAGGAGTGACTCAGCGGTTTGGAGGGCTGTAGGCAGACCGGCCATGGGTATGAAGCGGCATGCTTTGGAGAAACGGTCCACCACGGAGAGGACGGTGGTGAAGCCCTGGGAAGCTGGCAGGTCGGTGACGAAATCCACTGCAATGTGGGACCAGGGTCGCCGGGGGATCGGAAGTGGTTGTAGTAGACCTGCTGGCTTCAGGTGAGAGGCTTTCACCATGTTACAAGTGGTACACTGATGAATAAACTTTACGGTGTCAGCATGGACTGAGGGCCACCAGAAACGGTTGGTTACCAGCTGGATGGTAGCAGAAATCCCTGGATGACCAGCACTGGGTGTGCAATGTACCCATTGAAGGACACGGGTGCGGAGATCCAGAGGTACAAACACCCGGTCAGGAGGACATTCTGAAGGAGCAGGGAGATTGTTCTGTGCCGCCGAAATCTCTGACATGATATCCCAAAGGACTGGAGCTACGATGAGGGTCGGAGGCAGGATGGGCTCTGGCTGTGAGATATCAGTGGCTCCGTCAAACTGACGAGACAGAGCGTCGGCTTTCCCATTCTTGGATCCTGGGCGATACGTGATCTTGAAGTTAAATCTTGAAAAGAATAGTGACCACCTAGCCTGCCGGGAATTCAGTCGCTTCGCTGACTTGATGTATTCGAGGTTGCGATGATCAGTGAGGACCGTGAAGGGTAGACGTGCGCCCTCTAGCCAATGTCTCCACTCCTCAAAGGCAACCTTCATGGCCAGAAGTTCCCTGTCCCCAACATCGTAGTTGCGCTCGGCAGAGGTGAGTTTGCGAGAGTGGAAGGCGCAAGGGAACATTTTGGCAGGATTCCCGTGACGCTGCGAGAGGATGGCACCTACTCCTGAGTTTGATGCGTCCACCTCCACAATGAACTCGCTCTCGGGATCTGGGTGATGGAGAATGGGAGCTGTGGTAAATCTCTCCTTGAGCTTCTCGAAGGCGGACGTACATTCAGGAGACCACCTTAAACGTTGCCCCCCCCCCTGAAGGAGGGACGTGAGAGGAGCTGTCGTCATGCTGAAGTTCCGGATGAACCTCCGGTAGAAGTTTGCAAAGCCCAAGAAACGCTGAAGCTCCTTCACAGTGGTGGGTCGAGGCCAGTCGACCACAGCCTTTACTTTGTGATCATCCATCATGACGCCCTCGGAACTAATGATGTACCCCAGGAATGAAATACGGGTCTGGTGGAACTCACACTTCTGGACCTTGGCGTAGAGTTGATTGTCAATAAGACGCTGGAGCACGGCGCGCACATCCTTGACGTGTTCTGCAAGAGTCTCGGAATAAATCATGATGTCGTCAATGTAGACTATGACCTTGTGATTCAACATGTCCCGGAAGATGTCATTGACGAAGGCCTGGAAGACAGAGGGACTGTTGGACAGCCCGAACGGCATAACCCGGTACTCGTAGTGCCCAGTCGTCGTGGAGAAGGCCGTCTTCCACTCATCCCCCTCTCGAATGCGGATAAGATTGTAGGCATTTCTCAGGTCTAGTTTGGTGAAAAACTTGGCGGTGCGGAGCATCTCCAGGGCGGCTGGGACCAGCGGCAGGGGATAACGATATTTGACTGTCACCTCGTTAAGATTGCGGTAGTCTATGCAGGGGCGGAGACCTCCGTCCTTCTTTTTGACGAAGAAAAACCCTGCGGAAGCTGGAGAAGTGGAAGGTGTGATGAAACCCTTGGCGAGCTGTTCGTCTATGTAGGCCTTCATGGCGTCGGTCTCTGGCTGAGACAAGGGATAGACTCTCCCACGGGGTGCTACAGCTCCTGGAAGAAACTCGATGGCGCAATCCCCTGGTCTGTGAGGAGGTAGTAGAGATGCCTCCTTCTCGCTGAAAGCCAAAGCGAGGTCGTGATAGGCAGAGGGAACGCCCTTGAGATCAGGATTCTCTGACTGACCGAGAGCAGCTTCAGGACCATGGACAGCGGACTGACAGTTCGCGGAGCAGAACGGGGACCACTGAATTACTTTTCTCTTGAACCACGAGATATGAGGGTCGTGCTTCTCCAGCCAGGGGAATCCTAGAACAACAGGATGTTGAGGTGAATTTATGGCGAGCAGATGAATTAACTCAGAATGTTGAAAACCGATATCGAGGGTTAACTGTTGAGTGATATATTAAATCTTGTCGGACCCCAGGGGGCGCCCATCCAAGGCTGCTATTGCCACTTGAGGTTCACATGAAACGAGAGGGAAATGATGAGCTTTAGCAAAAGTGATATCAATGAAATTTCCCGCTGCCCCAGAATCAATCAATGCAATGGTGTTAACAGTCTCATTATCAGTGCTGATAGATACATTTACAGTGAGAGAATGCATAGTGAGGAGACTGGGACTCACCGCAGGAGAGATATTAGAGCTGGGTCTCACGGGGCATGTCGCCCTCAGGTGGCCGGCTTTGGCACAATACAAGCAGAGGTTCCGGCGCATTCTCCGGTCGCGCTCCTCAGTGGTTAGGCGCGTGAAGCCGATTTGCATGGGTTCTGGTTCAGCATTGGCGGAGGAATATTCGGCGATGCGAGGTTTGAGTGACGTGCGGCGGGCGCGCATGAGGTTATCCAGACGAATGGTAAGGTCCATGAGTTGAGAAAGGGTTTTTCCGTCATCTCGGCATGCGAGCTCTCCCTGTAGATCAGAATTGAGTCCCTTACGGTAGAGTAGACGTAATGGATTCTCATCCCAGCCCGTCTGAGCAGCGAGAGTGCGGAAGGTGAGAGTGTAATTCGCCGCGGAGGATCCTCCCTGACGAAGAGACAGCAACAGCTCACCCGGGTCCTTTCCGTCGGCGGGATGTTCGAACACCTCTCTGAATTGGATGAGAAAATCGTCATAAGAGGGAAAAGCGAGATTACCTCCTGACCACAGCGCCGTCACCCATTCCAGGGCTTTTCCCGTCAGCAACGAGCATATGAAGGACACACGGCCGTCGTCGCTAGTGAAGAGGTGAGGTTGTTGATTAATATACAGTGTGCATTGCAACAGGAAGCCCTTGCACGTAGCTGAAGATCCATCATATTTCTCGGGAAGGGATAAACGGAGACTATTGGATGTACTCACACTGGGCATGGGTTGAGCTGGGGGTGCAGCGACCTGTGTGGCCGCGGTGGATTGAGGAGAAAGTGACTGCATGGATCTCACCAGTTCCTCGGTGAGTGAAGTTAATTTCTCCAGCTGTCGTTGATGAACCACCAGTACTGAACCTTGATTAGAGAGTTCTGTGGAAAACTGATGCAGGGCTGCTGGATCCAGTGTTGGCGAAGTCTTCTGTGATGGAGAGTCTGAGACATTCGGATCCATTTGCAGTAATTTTATTGTAACACACAATGAAGCAAAGAGACAAGGCAGACTAGGAACAGACAAGGGAGATCCAGGAATCAGAGAGGTTACCAGGCGTGGGTCAGGGCAGGCAGAGAACGTTCGTGAAGGATCCTTGGAAATACAGGCTGGGGTCGGGGAACCAGGAATACTTGGGTAGATTTAGAGATCGCTTGGAAATGAACGCCGTGGCAGAATCAAGACTTCGCAATGAAGGTGAGTTGGGAGTGTGCATATAAAGGGAGCTGAGAGAGTCAGAGTGAGAACAGGTGCGCTGATAACGGGATGGGACAGGGCTGGTAGATAATGAGTGTGAGGAGGTGGAAGATGGGAAGTGCAGTCCTAGTACTCAGGGGAAGGTGATCTGATGCCGCCAGAGGGAGGCGATAGAGGTCGTTCCGTGACACAGAAACAATGCAACTTTATTGGCATCCGTTTTCAGGCCTTCCCGCTTCTGTCTCTCCAGCACTGGAAGGCTTTTCTAATATTAATGTGGGTCCTAAAGCACTTGCCTGATCATCATAACCCTTCTTTTTCCAGTGATTTTCCTCTGACCTTTTTTTCTTTTGTAATGTCTCTCAGCCATTTCTCTTTCTACAGCTCAAATCTCCCTCTTGTCCCCTACTGCTGATTGGTTATTGTGTTATTGGGCTTGGTCCGCTCCACTTTCAACAGCATTTCTCAGAATCACTTAACTGCACATTTAAGAGAAGTATTTATTGGTGATAAGTAATCTTATAGCTCATAGATTTGTCTTAACAGGCTAATAAGTTAGCGTTAAAACAATTCCATCAATGTAGAAAATGAATGGGATTGTAACCTAAGGTGTTATGAACAATTGTGTACCCTGGTAAATCAGAACTCCATTAGGAAATATTCATTTGAGAATATGTCTCCAGAAGCAAAATGTCTGTTTCCAAATTAGTGGGTGAGATGTGTTTTTCAACAGCTTTCTGAAATTGAATGCTGATGGTCAAAAGTCTGGTTTGTTAAACTGTGTGAAGCTCACACTTATCACTAGAGATTAATGTCCCCAGACTTCTGACATAAACTCTAACCATCTTTGTTTCATGTATAATATCGCAACACAATTCCAAAATTTCGCAAAATGTGCATTTTGGAATACGTTTACATCCAGTTTATTGTGAACTCAGTAACACTTTAAAATACATATACAGTAATACAGAATTAATAAACCATTTGCAAAGTAAAGTTAATTAAAAGTACTTTGTTTGTAATAGTTTATGGGACTGTATTTCATTTACTGTGAAAAAACCTAAAGATGGATCTATTTTTTAATATTTTTTATTGTTCTTCCCAAAAGGTGAAAAGGTGATTTTGTCTATTCAAATAATGGACAAAGCACATATATCGGACACACAATAAATAAAAGTTTATTTTGTTTCATATAAAATATTTTTTTTTGTTTCATATAAAAGTTTTTAATGTTGTGATTCACCTCGGAGCTGGCTGGTTTGGTTTATGGCTTATAACTCTTTAACAAAGTTTTTTTTTTTTTTAAACCCTTGAAGAAATTAATGAGAAAGATAGGTAACACTTTATTTTACCCTGTTAAACATCTTACATGTACTTACTATAGCAATAGCAGTAAATTATGCATAATTACGAGCAACTAATCCTAAACCAAACCCTAATTCTAATTTTATAAAGTAGATGTTGTTAATTATTATTACTCAGTAAGTATTTATGATTACACTGTAACAAGGGCACCTTAAAATAAAGTTCCAGTTCAAAAAGTAGAGAATTTCAGCCTTTTTATCCTCCAAACTCGATGCAAATTAATTAGTTAAATATAGTGGGATTTTCTATGTGTCACAGTATCTGGTTTGTGTATTCCTGGTGTCCACTAGATGTCCTCTTCCCCACGGTGTCATCCACATCCTCACTACATTTCCCATGATCCTGTCTGTCACTTAGTGTTCATTGTGTTCAGCTGTTTCTTGTCACCTCATTTAGCACTTGTGTATATATACCCTGTCAGTTTCAGTGTTTGTCACGGAGTCCTTGTTTAATGTCCCCACACTTCCGTTCCTGTTTCTGCCTGTTTCTTGTGTCTGTTTGATTGCTTTACTGGATTTTGACCCTTGCCTGGACTGTTTTGTGAGTACGGATTACCCCTAATAAATACTGCGCTTGGATCTACCTTTTCCTGTGTGTGTTCGTGACAGAAGGACTCCGTCATGAATAGATCCAGCGGTAAGGGTTTTCGTGGCTCTTCCCCAGCCATCAAGAGGGGAGGTTCAAAGGAGGTTCCACCGCGGATGAATATTTTTCAATGTTTTGCGCTATGGGCCCATCAAACGGAGGAGATCATGGCGACCAAATCCCCTGAGCCTCCTTCAGTCAGGCAGGAATCTTTTGAGGGAACCCGCCTGGCCAAGTTTTCTGGGACCCGTGGAGGCCGCAGGGGAGGAGGTACTAGAGGTGACTTCCAGCACCACTCTTTGCCTCAGTCTCTCTTCAACCCTGGGCCGGTGATGCTCGACCCAGAGCTCTCTTCACCGTTGTTCCTGTCTCGCCCGGAGCCTACTCCTCGCCATCGAACACGGAGGAAGAGGAAGACTTCCTGCCTCCTTAATGACCCAGAGACCGTCCTTGAGCAGATCGCTGTCGTCCCAGTGGCCGTGCCGGTGCAGCCCGCTGTCGCCCCGGAGGCCGTCCCCTCCGAGCAGCCCGCTGTCGCCCCGGAGGCCGTCCCCTCCGAGCAGCCCGCTGTCGCCCCGGAGGCCGTCCCCTCCGAGCAGCCCGCTGTCGCCCCGGAGGCCGTCCCCTCCGAGCAGCCCGCTGTCGTCCCGGAGGCCGTCCCCTCCGAGCAGCCCGCTGTCGTCCCGGAGACCGTCCCCTCCGAGCAGCCCGCTGTCATCCCTGAGATTGTCTCGGAGCCGCCCACCATCAGTCCTGCCACGGCCAAGAGAGCGGTCTTCCTCTTTTATGCGGTGGCTGTACTGCATGCGTGGAGGAGGCACAGGATGTCTGCCGTTCCAGAGACTGTCCACTTCACGTCTGCTGTTCCAGAGCCGGAGCCAGTGTCTGCTGTTCCAGAGCCGGAGCCAGTGTCTGCTGTTCCAGAGCCGGAGCCAGTGTCTGCTGTTCCAGAGCCGGAGCCAGTGTCTGCTGTTCCAGAGCCGGAGCCAGTGTCTGCTGTTCCAGAGCCGGAGCCAGTGTCTGCTGTTCCGGAGCCAGTGTCTGCTGTTCCAGAGCCGGAGCCAGTGTCTGCTGTTCCTGAGCCGGTGCCCGTGTCTGTTCCTGAGCTGGTGCCCGTGTCTGTTGCAGTTCCTGAGCCGGTGGTGTCTGTTGCTGTTGCAGTTCCTGAGCCGGTGGTGTCTGTTGCAGTTCCTCAGCCGGTGGTGTCTGTTGCAGTTCCTGAGCCGGTGGTGTCTGTTGCAGTTCCTGAGCCGGTGGTGTCTGTTGCAGTTCCTGAGCCGGTGGTGTCTGTGACTGTTCCTGAGCCGGTGGTGTCTGTGACTGTTCCTGAGCCGGTGGTGTCTGTGACTGTTCCTGAGCCGGTGGTGTCTGTGACTGTTCCTGAGCCGATGGTGTCTGTTCCAGTTCCTGAGCCGGTGGTGTCTGTTCCAGTTCCTGAGCCGGTGGTGTCTGTTCCAGTTCCTGAGCCAGGGTCTGTCTCTGTTCCGCCTTGGTCTTCACCGCCATGGCCGCCCGAGTGGTCGGCTTCACCCTGGTCGTCTCCGCCGTGGTCGCCCGAGGGGTCTTCACCGCCGTGGCCGCCCGAGGAGTCTTCACCGCCATGGCCGTCCGAGGGGTCTTCACCGCCCTGGCCACCCGATGGACTGTCTGTTTCGCCCTGGCCGTCGCTTAAGCCGTTCCCCCTTGTTCCTGTTCCCCTTCATGGTCCTGGCCCTCCGTCCCTCCCCCTGATCCTCCACCATTCCACCTCCCGCCTGGACTCTTGTTTTGTTTGTTTTTTATGGGTCTTGGAGCGTCTGGTAGCCGCTCCGTAGAGGGGGGGTTATGTCACAGTATCTGGTTTGTGTATTCCTGGTGTCCACTAGATGTCCTCTTCCCCACGGTGTCATCCACATCCTCACTACATTTCCCATGATCCTGTCTGTCACTTAGTGTTCATTGTGTTCAGCTGTTTCTTGTCACCTCATTTAGCACTTGTGTATATATACCCTGTCAGTTTCAGTGTTTGTCACGGAGTCCTTGTTTAATGTCCCCACACTTCCGTTCCTGTTTCTGCCTGTTTCTTGTGTCTGTTTGATTGCTTTACTGGATTTTGACCCTTGCCTGGACTGTTTTGTGAGTACGGATTACCCCTAATAAATACTGCGCTTGGATCTACCTTTTCCTGTGTGTGTTCGTGACACTATGGTTTAAAAACATTACATTTGCCCCCAACAATGGCCTCCTATTGAATCTCAGCCATTTCCACCACTGGTTGTGGCAGTTCGTATTATTGACCATTAGGCTAAGCCTGGATCCAAGGCTGATTTTTTGAGTAATTCTGCACCAGAATTATGTTCAGTCAGGATATATGTAAATAATAACCAAGTATCGGAAGACCAATTCTTTTTACATTGCGTTAGTTCTGACAGAAGACTGGATTCTGCAGTTTTTTCATCCTTTAGAATAAACCACAGAGTACCTTCTAAATTTGAAATAATGCTTCTTTGCTATACAGATAATATGTAATTCAGAAAGGTGACAACCTCCTCCTTCCTCCGTAAACATGTTGATTATTCACCGAGTGGATCAGGTCAGAGAAGGTTTAATGGCTCCTTTGTGAATGGATTCTTGCAGCTTTATCTTTACACTGACTCTCCTCAGACAGTGCACAATTCCAGTTTGGAAATAGAGTTCTGTGTTCTTGTTCAAAGCCTTTTCATGTCAGATTATATATATAAAAAAAATAATAGCCTAGTTGTAGTGGCTATGTGTGCATTTTTGTTAATAAAAACTCCATGGAAAAAGAGAGAGTGGCTTTAAATGCATAACAACTCAGAGTTAAGCAGCCTATGTTACAGAGCCAACGAATACCAGCGTGCATGCGTGCAGAGAAACGAATTAAAAACAAATCTATAATTCGATCAGAAGCAGGCACACTTCTAATATCTGAAAATATAATTTTGACTAGTCAAAACAGAAGATAATATGGTGTAAACTCAAATGTGTGATGCAACAATTGAGATCATTATAGGTGTATTAAACAAACTATAATCAACATTTATTTTCAGATGTAAATTATCCATCCCACTACTCATATTTGAATTGTAGAAATCACAAATTGTCATTCTATCACACTAGTCAAGTGAAAATTGACTTCACAAGTGTAATTATCTAAAATATAATTACACTGTAGCTGACTAAAGTATGCAAGCAAAGTCATTCATGTTGAAATTGCTTGCAGTGCAAAGACACAATACAGGCGACACACAATCTCAGACACGTATTGTCCATGCATCAGCTGTTACTATGGTTTCGAACTTTACAAGGTCATTAAGGTCACTTCTCTTCTACGTACGGAAAGCTGCAATGGATTTTGTGCATGAAGAGTCTAACATTCCACACTTCAATTTTTTTCAGTTAATTCAATGCATCATCCAGGTATTTAAAGCGCACATTTTTTATGTGGGTTTTTTCACTGTGAACACACTACAAAACGGCATAGAATAATGCAAATAATACAATTGACAACCTACGCAACTACTTTCAAGCCCCAGAAGGATAAGGAATTATATAATCCATGTGTCTCTAGTAGTTTAAGCTCAATTTTATGAAGCAAGCAAGCATATTAATCTTAATCTTTACAGTATTAATCTTAATTTTTTATTTGTGGGTGCACATGACCAATACAAAAAAGGACTCCTCATGAAACAAATGCATTAAACAGGCATATTTTAAACATATTTGAGGAAGAAACATGCATTTGAAACATTGATATTTGAAACTTTGTGATGCATGTAATGTGACAAGAGTCCTAAATTATTATACGCTCTTAGAAGAAAAGGCCCAATAGAAACTTAAAGGGTTCTTCTGTCAGGCGCTTTATATAGAACCTTTTAGAGCTTCCCACGGGAATCATGGGATCATTTTATGGATTTAGCTTTACTGTTTTTTTTTCGATTGCTTAAACACGTTTCTTGAAATTATGCATCCTTTTCTCGACAAATCCATAACTTCTCACCCAATTCCCCATACTTCCTATTTTGCAGGTCAAAATGAAGCTCTCCACTCAAAACCATTAAATCTTGCTGAAAAACAAACACTTGACACACAAGCCCTCAAAAACACACACAACACAACATAGTCTTACACACTGATAACAATTCATAACACTGTTACAAAAACCTCCTTTTGGCAATCAGGTGTAATTTTACAGTTCAATGTTTATTACAGTAAACAACATAAATATAGGGGTGCAGATACAGTGAAATTCAACAATAATCTTTAAGAAAAAGTTTATTTTCATTACACTACTCCTGTAAAGAGATCTGTCATGAAAAGCACTAAGAAAAATTGAAATACCAAAGAGTTGAACATGAACTTGGACAGTATTTTGTCAGTTACAGTACAGTAAAAATACAGTACTGAGAATAACTATATTTGCCATACTACAGTTCCTTAGTCTTCTGACAAGACTTTCTTTCCCTCCCCCAGGCAGTCGTCTCTGTAAAAATACAAAATGTTAGAAGTACTTGGCTACAAATCGATTTGACAATTATGAGTTTGAGGATGTACAACATGTGCTACAGCCGAATACATAGAATAGTGAAAGTTATCTCATCTAATGTGCTGTTACTGTACTGTAATTACTGTATGTGTGAGTAGTATAAAAACCATGAGATGAGCCTGTAGACCAACTTCCCTCATGATCATTCCTGCAGAAGAACATGATCAGCCATAGTGCTTTGTATTTCATTAAGGAACAAAAGTCCTTTGACCCTGTCCTCTTCATTTTTCTTTTCATCTCCTTCTCCTCTGCCTCTTTCTCTTCCTCTTTGTAACCCACAATAGATTAATTTTCCAAAGCATATAATCCCCCATGGTCCTATTCATATTATCCTGATATACTGATTGGTGTGTCATCAGTTTTGCTGTTTATAAATGTGTGCTATTTGAGTTCACAGTGTGTTCACACTCGAGGTAATTATATTATATGTTTGTGTTTTTTGTATTAGAACATGCTAAACCTGTGCAAAATGAGGGCACTTTTTGTGTAGAGTTTTGAAGAAAACATTGAGAAAATTGGAATGTTTGTGAAAACTGGAAACATTTTGAGAAATGTGTCTTTGTTTCTAGAATTAAATGAATGGTTTGGGAAATTGGGCACACTGAACCAGTAATAGTGTGTTAGCAATTGATAAAAACAGCAATTTTGCGTATGGAACTTGTCGTCAAGCCGATGGATCTAATAATGTTTATGGATGAGTGAATGCATTGATGTTTTTATCATGACTGTGGTATGATGCAGGGCGCGATTGCTAATAAGAGACATATCAGCCCCACACACACGAGTCCCGCCGTGAGCCTCGCGGATATAAAGGAATAAGGACATTTCATTCTACCGAACTACCCGCAAGTACAGAATTACTACTCACACAGGTCAGTTTATTTGACGAATTAAACTTGTGATGTAACGCAGCACAGTTTCACTTGCTCTACACTATCACACTAAACAGCATTTCAGTGTGTTGAAAGTTATAATGTTATATGTGTTAGTTTGTTGACTATATGAGACTTGCAGTAAGCTAGATCAACATTAGAATAAAATACCAATCATATTCTAACATTTCATCATGTTGAACTACATAACATTGATTAGTTTTATGTACATTTGCTCACCTGTCTAATAAAGTACATGTAAGAGCGCGTCCCTGTCAAGTCGTGACTCGTGAAGCTCTGTCAAGTCAAAGATAGTCGCGGACGTGGAGCTCTCGGCATCTCGAAAACACCATGCTGATATTGATCCTCGTTTTAGTTCTCCTTTATTCTCAAAGTCTGCTTGCCATGGTCCATAATGTTTGTCCACGTCTGTCTCCATGGTTACTTTGGCAGAACGAGCGGAAACCAGGCATAACGCGGATATTACGTCAGTGACAGGCGACAAGTGAACAGGGATTCCGGGACGGCCAATTATTTAAAATGGGAATTTCTCTGAAATTAAAAATCTTTGGGAACTTTGTGGGATATTGTAAAGGGCCGTTCACACCAAGGACGATAACTATAAAGATAACGATAAAGAAATAATTAAAAAAATCGTTCTCCATATTAAAGAATAACAGAGTTCACACCACAACTATAACAATAAAGATATGAGGAACGATATTGTTGGGATCACTCACTTTCAGAACGATTTTTTTCCAGCTGTTGAAAGATAAAATCCTTTCTAATTTAAAGCTCTCGCGCATTTAAAATGGCAGATGACATCGCGTGCTTAAAAAGACCGTTATCGGTCGTTGGTGTGGACTCATATATAGTTATCTTTATCGTTATCTTTATAGTTATCGTCCTTGGTGTGAACGGCCCTTAAGGGTACACAACTGCAGGAAATATATTGCACTGTGCAAGTGATTTTGGATATTTTATTACAAAATTCTTACACATTGTACCTTTAAGACATTTCTCCATATAGTCTGGAACCTTTATGGCATATAGGGTTCTTTAAAAGGGTTCTATATAGTACACCACTGAACCTTTTTTTTCTAAGAGTGTTTCATGTCATATCAAGCAGATGTTAAAAAAAATGTATGTTCATATGAGAATCAAGGTAATAACAAATGAATGCCATTATGCATAATACAAAAGATCTTACAAAGTTCAATCTTAAAATGACTGCATGAATCTTGGGAGCTTGGTATGCACATTAAGTATGTGCGCTACTGTACGTAACATTAGCATTCTTCCCTTTAGTTTCCCCTTGGAACCAAAAGTGATCTGCAACCCAAGTTTTGAGGTATCAGCACTCTTCATCATCCTTTTTTTTGGTTCATATAAACTAAGTTCACACGAGCTAACATCCTAAGCCTGTGAACTTATTAGCATTTGGCTTAGTATAGTGGTCCTCATTTGGGTTCACTGTCCTCTTTTGATGAGATAGCTTTTTCTGCCCTTTTTTTTTAAGCACATTTCTTCACACTCACTTAATCTGACAGCTTCAGGATGTGGGAAGTTGGGTGGAGAATCTTCCCTTATCAGGATATTTACAATCTCTTTCTCTTTGATTAGAGATCTGACGGTGTCAGGCGTGATTATCTTCTTTTCGGTGTAAATAACTTTAGTCTTTAGTGCTTAACTCCCCCCCTAGTTTCATCAGTGGTCCCTGTCAAAGTTCTGAGTTGTTAGGATTTTACTTTCCATGGCTCAGTCTGAATTTTAATTAGAGTCTCCCAGCTTTTCTGTTCTGATAATAGAAAGTAAATCCACCATGAGAGGAAATAAATGAAAAGAATAAGGTTTGAAAGAGAATGGTGGGGGGTATAACAGTACAGAGGTCAGTAACTTTTATTCAGAAAGGAGTTCAATTGATCAAAGGTGACAGTAAAGTCATTTGTAATGTTACAAAAGATTTATATTTCTAACAAATGCTGTTCTTTTGAACATTATACTCATCAAAAGAGCCAAAAAAGTTTCTGTTTCCACCAGAATATTAATCAAAAACTGTTTTCAATGTAGATAATAACAAAAAAAAGTTTCTTGAGCACCAAATTAGCATATTAAAATGATTTCTTAAGGATCATATGACACTGAAGACTGCAAGTAATGGCTGCTAAAAAAGTTATTTAAAATTGTTTTTACATTTCAAAATATTTCTTTTTTATGTAGGCTACTTTTGATCAAATAAATGCAGCCTTATATATTATCCCTTTTATATTTTATGGTTTTGTGGGGTTCGAAATTAACAAAATATACACACACAAATGTCTACTCCCTCATGTCGCTCCAAACTTTTTTTTTCTGCAGAATACAAAAATAATATATTTTGAAAAATGTCTCAAGAATCTGGTGTGGAAGACCTTAAACCTATAGACCTGAACTGCATTGAACACCTTTTAATGATTTAGAACAGTGAGCCAAGTCTCTTTGCCCAACGCAAATGCCTGACCCTATGATCGTGCGTCTGAACCCGCAACCAGGTTCCAACATGTATTGGAAAGCCTCCCCAGAAGAAGCTGTATAGAAGCAAATGCAAGACCAACTCTATATTAATGCCTGTGGTTGGGTGTGGTGTGTGAGTGTCCACATTTTGGCCATGTAGTGTATAATGAAACTTACAAAAATATAGTAAACAGTTTATCATTATAGAGTCCTAAATATATTCAAGGGACAAAATAAACATTTATACGACAGATTTTATGATTTTTTTTAAGCATTACACAGTAAACACACAAAACACGTCACATCTCACCACTCTCATCCATTATCTTTGATATGATTTGTATTTAAAGAAAGAAAGAAAAACTGTTTTTCAAGTCAGTGCAATTGTTTTGGACATATTCCTTCATTAATTGGAGTTTTATGTTAATACGACTGTGTTATCTGAGGACATTTCTGCAACGGTGAACACTTTAGTGAGGCCTTTATATTGTCCCACTGGCAGTTTGTTTATCCATCAGCTCTAATCCTATATTCAGTGGTTCATTATGATTAGCAGAAACATCATATCCCTGCCCCTGTGAGCATTTTATTTAGGTCACAGGCATCATTTGCTTTATAAGTCACATACTCTGATAGTTACCACACATTTTTGTTATTGTGATGAGTCAGTGGGCTTTAATTGGATAAAATACAGGTACAGCATAAACAAATGTCTGTAGAGAAACGCTTCCTGGACTCAAGTAAATAAGCTCGAGGTGCTCTTTGGATAGAAAAAAACATAGAAATCATCAGGAACATCCAAGGCACTCTCTTTGGAAAAATTAAAAAGCCTTTATTTCTATGGCTTGGTCATAATCAACACTATTAAAACACTCCGACGCGTTTCGGCATACAAGCCTTTGTCCGGGAGTCACCACAGGTACAGTATAATTTAATCTAATGCTATAACATCTTTGTTTGGAAGCTTGAATTTCTGCCACGGAATAAAACATATAAAAAGATAATTGTGACTTTTTATCTCACAATTGCAAGTTTATATCACGCAATTCTGACTTTATATCTCGCAATTCTGAGAAATAAAGTCAGAATTGCAAGATATAAAGTCAGAGTTGCACGATATAAAGTCGCAATTGTGTGTTATAAAGTCAGAATTACGAGATATAATTCTCGCAATTCTGACTTTATATCTCGCAATTCTGAGAAATAAAGTCAGAATTGCGAGATATAAAGTCAGAGTTGCGTGATATAAAGTCGCAATTGTGTGTTATAAAGTCAGAATTACGAGATATAATTGTCGCAATTTTGACTTTTTTGTCTCGCAATTGCAAATTTATATCTCGCAGATCTGACTTTATAACACGCAATTGCGAGTTTATATCTCGTAATTCTGACATCTTTTCTCAGAATTGTGAGATATAAAGACGCAATTGACCCTTCGCAGGGAGCTTGATTGACAGGTGATCTGACCAATCATACTTCACCATCCACCATTTTGTCCGACAAAGGAGAGTTAATAGATTAACATTGGAGGATTTGAACTTGAAAAACGGAGTGTACGGACGCCTTTCTGCAGTTAAAACAACATTCCTTCTTATGTTCATTCATGTTTATTTGATGCTAATTAACTAGAAGGAAGAGATGATCGGTTCACGAGCAGCTTTAACTGATGCTCTACAGCGATCTGTCAGACACATTAAAGAGCCACAAAACGTTTAGATGTTTAAATTTCTTTTTAAAAAATGACCAAATTTGAAAGGTGAGACTTTGTTTAATATCAAAAGTAACCGAAAAGTAACCTGGTCTGTCCTGTCTGTCAGCGTGTTGCCAGTCTCCTCTCTGCTCCGCGATGTATATATCTCACTACGTGAGAACATGGTGTGACGTGAGAGCGGCGTAGCTTGTTGGACATAGCGACAGTAACTAAGGGGGGCGGGTCTTTGCGAACAGTCAATTGCGAATTCGCAAAAAAAGACTGACTTTTTTCTTCAGAATTGTGGATTTATATATCTCACAATTCTGACTTTATAACACACAATCGCGACTTTATATCACGGCATTCTGACTTTATATCTCCCAATTACATGTTATAAAGTCAGAATTGCGAGATATAAACATGCAATTATGAGAAATTGCGAGTTTATATCTCACAATTCTGACTTTATAACACGCAATTGCGACTTTATATCACGAAATTCTGACTTTGTAACTTGCAAGTGCGACTTTATAACACGCAATTCTGAGATAAAATTGCGAGATGTAAAAAGTCGCAATTACCTTTTTTTTTATTCTGTGGAGGAAAAGCTTCCATACCTTTGCCACTGTTTTGTCGGATTTCCTTGCTTACTTTTTCTCAAACACAAACACATGCATACATTCAAATGGTGTGGGTCAATGAACGTAACAAGATAACTGACTACTGTGATCACACCCTTGAGACAAATCTTCAGCCATTACTTTTGTGTTTTACTCTTAATCAGAGGAATTAAAGCATCTAATAAAGTACCTCAGCAGGGAACCTTCGGAGGTAAGAACAAAGGACTTGTCTTGACTGTTTCATAACACATAAGCTTTAAAAGATTTAAAATGGAGCATTAACTGTAGTTCCTGCCTCGCCCACTCACTGCCCTTCCTAATGGCTTGGTTGGAGGTAGATGGCGAGATATAAATTGTGTCAGTCTGTCTGCTGACGAGAAAATAATGTGTTTTTAAAGCGGTGACAGCACTTAAAGAGAGAGATGGAGAGAGTGAGTGAGCAGTGATGCGTAAGGGCCTAACTTACAGAGCATCGTCTGCTTTTCTACGGCAGGCAGGACTGCCTAAGGTTAAACTGGCTCATCTAATAGCTTGCATAACATAGAGATTTGCAAATTAGTGACATTCCCTCTATACTTTTAGAGAACTGTGCATATGGTTTATGAAATATTAAATAATCTCCCAATTTAAAAACTTAACCTATCAATAATACATTCATTAGCACTAAATACACACAACGTGAGCATTACGTTTTTTTCCATTTGAATGAGCAACGGATGTAAAATGATATATGAAAGATTGCTGCGATGTTTCGTATTCATGCACGCATATCAACCAATTAGCCTCTAGACTTATCTTGCGTTATAGACTTATCTGACTGTTGCAGTCAGACTCAACGGCAATCCGTGTTAGTGAAAAGGCCAGAGAATCTGCACTCTAAATGCATTTTAACACCCCACTCTACAGACTTGGCATCTTCAGCATAATCTCTTGCCCTAACGTTCTTTTCCACCACACTAAAATCCTCTTAATGTACACTTAAAGCATTATTGAGAAGCAGAGAAATAATTCCTCAAATTCTGAAACATCTACTACTATTTAAAGACTGTCACTCTGCTAACATGTTATCTAACCCATCAGAAAACCTTTTAAGCAAAAAGGCGCATTTTCTGAAATTCTTTTGGTAAATTAAATTCTGAGTGCAGCCAGTGTTCATAAAGGTCTGCAATCTTTAGTTTATCAGATGCTCATCTGCTGGTGAGAGGGACGCTGGGATTGGTGAAAACAGGATGTTATGTAAAATAAACAAATTTACACCCTATAATCAAATTTTTCATAAATGATTATGCATGAAGTGGAAAGCTGGTGGAATAAGAGCAAATGTCTCCTCGTAAGATCTGAGAGAACAGGTCGTGTTGTTTAATTAATCCTCTTAAATTGAGATGCATACAATCTGTTTTTTCATGCCTCACCTGTCTTTGTACGCTCTGAGCTCTTAAACAAACCGAACGCTTTTAACAGACACAAGTCTGCCGACAGATTTGTTAAGGGAGTGCGTTTTACAATGTGCCTTCGGTGCATATATTAAATTCAGAGCAATTCTGTTCCTTCTGTGTAACACCATTTCTTTCTACTGTTCTTTGCCAACCCCTTGTGAAAGTGAAAGCTCTTATTCTTACAGGGGTCAAATCCCCAATAAAGCATTTTGTCATTGTGCTGCCTTCTTGTGCAACAATTTATGTTCTATTATACCATGGTCTAAATGCTCGATTCTGATTGGCTAGTACGTGTGCAATAAAACCGTTTAATTACAATAATGATGATAACATGGCAAATGACCATGGTATAAGCGTCATAATCCATGGCTACTGTGCATCAAATGATTTGAATGCACTCCGCTTTGCGTCGGATGGTTTTTTGCCTCCACGTCATGCATTAAAATCGTTTAATGCACAGCTAGCCGTGGATAATCCCTTACATGTCTGATATTCACACCGTGCCAAGAGCTTAGAACTTTTTTAGCCATGCAAGAACTTTAAGCCTCGTCTTTAGTTTGGAATGGGGCCAGTATCAGAGTCGTAGAGCTTTGTCCTGCCATCTTCTCATTGTTTGGCTGTTTTGCTTGCAAGTCTTGTTCCCGTGGGACTGCATCTGGCTTATCTTAGTAATGGTGTTTCCCTTTGCAATTTATTCCTTGATTATGCTACCATATGTTGGTCTGGAAGAATACATTTCCCTTATAATTACCTGACTGTGTACCAATATTTTATTCAAATTGTCCTCCCTTTCAGAGCTCCAGAAACTATTAGCTCATTTACCAGACATTCCCTAGCTAGCTTTGCCCTGACTGGACACAATTTACCCTGGGATCTTTCTGACCTTTCACATAATTTGCTCAGCTTCTACTCCAGGCCACATGCAGATGCTCCCAACCTGTCTTCAGCCTGTCTTCTAGTTCCTCGTGAGACCTGACCTTTAACCTCAGTATTATTTCTTGAGTGATCATGTTCACTCTGTGCATTCAATATTACTTTAATGACTTGAGTTGGATTCATCCTTTTCCCTTTGCATATAGAACTTCTTCTATGAAAAGTAGGTTGCCTTTTTTATGGTACTTCATTCTTGGTGTGTAAAAGTCGCCAATGCTCTGCTGATTCAATAGAAATCAAGAAACCTTGATGCTTCAGCATACCAAGATATTTTGGACAATGCTGTGCTTCCAGCTTTGTGGGAACAGTTTGGGGAAGGCCCTTTTCTATTCCAGCATGACTGTGCCCCAGTGCACAAAGCATGATCCATAAATACATGGTTGGATGAGTTTGGCGTGAAATAACTTGACTGGCCCTTACTGAGCCCTGACCTTAACCCCATCTACATCTTTGGGATGACCTGGAACTGAGAACCAGGCCTTCTAGTACAAAATCAGTGCCTGACCTCACAAATGCTCTACTGGATGATTGGGCAAACAGAAACTCTCCAAATTATTGTGGAAGTCCTTCCCAGAAGAGTGGAATAGCTGTTAGCTGGACAACCTCCATATTAATGTGTTTAGAATATGACGTCCCAGTTTCTGTAATGGTCAGGTGTCCCTAAAAAAATACAAAATACTTTGTATAGTGTATGTATACAAAAAGTGCATAGTATCAAATTATAGTAGCACTTTATTTTACAGTCCTGTTCCCGCCATGCACATATTTACTTATTACAGTAATTACAATAACTAGGTACTAACCCTAATCTACACCTAAGCCTAACCATAACCCCTGTAGTTACCTTATATTACCTAGTATTTTCTAAGGTAACACTGTAAGTACACATAAGTGCAACCCAAATGATTAATCTAAATGTTTAGTTAAAAACATTTAACATAAAGTGGGACCCAAATTCATACAAATTTGCAATAAATCCAAATATATAGATACAAATTGTGTTGAGACTGGCCTTTTTCACCTGTGTTGGTTAGGTCACACAGTGAAAATCTGCTATTTAAATATTTCATAGAGATTGCTCATTGCTGTTACTTAAATTTAGGATCAATTTTAAGTATCAAGTTGTATGAAAATCCAATAAAAAATTGTATGTCTCTCTCGTTCCTTTTTTTTGTACTCACCCTGCTTTTCTTCTGTCCCTAACAATAAAGAATATGGAAAGATGTTCCCGCACCTCAAATGTTATTACCCACCCCTTATCGTTTTTTTTTTTTTACCAGCTGAATACCATTTAATTAATTATAAATATTGTTTGAAAGCTGACAGACCCAACCTGAAAAACAAATGAAACGCATAAATTATATGATGAGGATGCTGAAAAACTGCATGATCTGATCTTTGAATTGAACTTTGACCTTTGGTGTTAGGTGACCGCTCAAAAAACAGACTGCTAGAGACTCGTGAGAATGCTCTCCAATGCATGCAAAGCATATTTTTAATGATGCATAATGAACCACCATTCAATCAGGGAGAAAAGCTATCCATTGCTAGTTCTGAATGCTGTGTTGGCTGAATATAATGCTGACAACATGCAAACTGACCCAAACTATTCAATAACATCCCCAAACCTACTGTACAGGAACTCACATGTAGGCAAAAAACTAACTGAAACATTTCTTCATTCTAAAAAAAAAAAAAAAAACAGTCCACACAATGGTCAGTTCTCCCTCACAAAAACAAAAACACATACAAAATGCTGCATTTCATTCCTGTACTTAATCAACACACTATTAATCAAAACCTTATCCAATTTAATTAACACAATTTCTTTCTGATGTACATTTGTTGTTGTTTTGTGTGAAACTCTCCCTTTGAGCAGTGCTGCGGGGCTTCTTGTGTTTTTCTG
This sequence comes from Phoxinus phoxinus, assembly GCF_949152265.1. Classification (NCBI taxonomy): domain Eukaryota; kingdom Metazoa; phylum Chordata; class Actinopteri; order Cypriniformes; family Leuciscidae; genus Phoxinus; species Phoxinus phoxinus. Next base: position 27,319,170 of record NC_136886.1, on the reverse strand, counting down.
TAATTAGCTGCGGGTGTTTGGCCTTCTTCCCCCCTGCAATCATAATCACTAATTAAACGCCTGTGTTCATTTGTGCAATTTGCTGCTTATTGTGACATGATTAGGTTCCTTTTTAAATTGAATTGTATCAAGGTCATTTTAAGGTAGTTTCCTTTGCAAACTTCCTAAAGTACTTTAAAAAAGGCCTCCGGTGCTGATATAATGTATATGGTCAGACTTTAGTTTGGGAACACATCTTCACTATTAACTATGACTGTTGCCTCAATACACTCCTAATTTACTACTTATTAATAGTTAGTAAGGTAGTTGTTGTTGTAGTGATTAAGCTTAAGCAGAGAATGTCTAATAAGGGGAGAAGTTTCACTCTCAGTAAACTTCCGGCTTCTGACTGGTTGCAGTTCCACTCTGATTCCATATGAGGGCGCTCACAGGACGAGTGCAGAATAAATGGAGGTCTATGGAGCTATACCCCTCAAAATCCACTTTTCTCAGGATATAATTTTTTGTCTAGTAATTTGAATGTTGTATTCGAAAGTAGATACAAAAAAATTGCACATTGCTGGGTGTTAGATTTTTTAGAGTCACTTATTTGCTTTAAAAAGTTTTTAAAAATGTCAATGACGTCATACACATCGTACGACCAGAGATACTGCTTTACGGCAATCATTCAGTCACTTTGGTGCTTTCGCGCTCTGCACTTTCTTTTCTCTCGAGGCATCGACAACACAGCTGACACAGGTAAATACACGTGCTAGAAGAGTTTTTGTTAGAAGACAGTCTGGTCCCGCTTCGGATGCCACGATGCCATCAAGCGGTATCTCTGGTCGTAATCAGTACTTCATTGACCAATCAGCGTTCATTAGCAGAGTGCTAGCGTGTTATGGGCAACAACAACTCAACCTGTAAGAAATCGAAAGGACATAAGTACTCGTTCATTTAACTTTCGACCTATAACCCATGTTGAACTTGCAAAACCTACAATCAAATCTGAGATTTCTCAACGGCAATCGGGTGAAAGAGACAAATTTAGCCGTCTAGCTCCATAGACTCCCATTCATTTTGCACTCGGGCGATCGCCTCCAGTGGAACTCCTGTGGAACTACAACCAAAATTCGGTACAATAGGACTTAATAGGGAGTGGACAGGCTCTCCGTAGACGGGCTCTGGCTTAAGTATGGGGTATGATTAAGGGATGTAGAATACGATCAAGCAGAATAAGGCATTAATATATGCTTTATAATAAACAGTCTGCTAAATAAATAATATGCAAGCAAATGAGCAACAAGTTAGTTAACAGACATCATTTTAACAAGTTGCAAGTTACACAAACAAGTTAATACACAATTAATATATATAAGAAAAACAAGTTGGTTTTTCTTTTGTTTGTGTTCATGTCTTTGATTTTTGTAATTTAGTCCACTGAAGGCAAGTTGAAGAACTCAAGTGCAGTTTATTTAAATCCAAAAATTAACAGATACACAATAAACAAAGGCTTGGCTGGGCTTGACTAAATCAATTTTGACCATGAACAGAAACATAAAACTCAATAAACAGTGGTTACACAAACAAAGCTTGACAAAATACAATGGAAACATGAGGGCTATTTATACAAGACTAATGTAACTAACAAGAATCACCCGTGAACAATCAAGATTATCAACCAATCAGCACATGACACATAAGACAAGGGAAGCACAAGACATGATCACATGAGGGCGAGGAAGTCACATGACAAGAAACCATGATAACATGCAATGAGAATTTCAAAATAAAAGACAAAGACAAACCCAAACAAAACCCAAACCAACGTTCTTTTATTCTCTAATAAATAATAAATTCTCTAATAATCCTGTATATCACTTAAATAGATAGCAAACAAACAAATTCTTAGAAATGTACAGATGTTGAAGTCTTTTGTATATACATTTACACTTGTCATTTTTAAGGCATTATGACATTTCTAACAACAAAGTGAATAGCTGATGCATTGCTCATTGTTCCCTTTCGAAGGGAACTCGACAATACGTCATCGACACTTTGGGGAACACCTCAGGCGTGACAGGTGTCTGAAATCACAATCAAATCACGGCAATCACATTGACCGGCGACAGCCCGTGAATCATTACGTGAATGATTAACGTGCGACCTGGAAGTATATAAGGGCGCCTTGCAAACATGACAAATCATCTTTTCGTCTTCAGGGACTGTTTTGTCTGTAACCGCTTTTGAAAATCAGGTATTTATGAAATGCACTGAGAAAGCTGAGTGTTTTCAACTGTGCTTTTTCTGTCTGGGAAGGAAGAGCGCGCACAGGCAGTTCTTGAGGGAACTGCCTGTACAATTGCGAGCGTTTTTCTTTGAGAACGCTCCGATCTCGTCTGGCCCTCTCCTTGAGAGAAGAGGGCTCAGCGTCTGGGTGTAAAAAAAAAAAAAGAAAAAAAAAAAGGGATCCCAGATGAAGCCCGCCGATCGCCTTGAGAGGGGTATAATCCTCTCAGGCGATGCGGCGGCTGACGAGATTAAGCAGTGAGTGCTTTTCCGGACAAACAGGAGATGGCTGATGAGGGTGGTGATAATCAATCTTCTCAGCCACCCTGCCTCGTGTATGCTGAACTGGTGGTTTTATGGTAACGTTGGGGGAAAAATCGCTCACTATGAGAGCGTTTTTTTCCCCAGTCATAAAACCACTAGCTCAGGTGAGCCTTTCATTTCTTCCCGATCTCATACTGAGATCGAGAGGACATGGAAGAACCCATACCCTGCCCGTGTCCACCGACATCAGCGGGATAGTCTCACTGATGTTGAGGTGATAGGAGAGCATGGGTATGTGTCGATGCCGCCCATTGATGAGACGTTTGCAACTATCTCGTGTCTGGACAGGCGTCTACACTGAGAGCTCAAACCCTGCCAGTTGAATGGCAGAGCATACACGCCAGCGGGTCAGGCCGGTGCTACCCTGCACATCATGGCGGTGTTGCAGGTACACCAGGCCAATCTGCTGGGGGATCTCGTCCAGGGGGTGGGGCCCCTGAGGCGGTTACTGAGCTGCGCCACGGAGTGAACCTGGCCGACATCGGGGAGAAGAGAGAAAGTCTTTCTCCTCGATTCGCTGCTTTCGCCCTCTGAGCTTTTTGGCACCTCCGTGTAGGCGGTGGCTGGAAAGTTCAGAGAGGCGAGGGCGCGCTCAGCTGTATTAGGACAAATACATACCGCTGAGATCCGTATCCACACCCAGACAGACGGGAGGGCCTGGCCCATCATGGTCCGGGGACCTTAGACAGGGCCAGAGAGCCAGTGTCGCCTCTCGTGCGCCTCCTCCGTGGAGGAGTAGATCGCAGTAGAGGTGCAACTCCCGCAAGAAGAGGGATCTGAGGGAGGTGATCCAGCACGATTGCACACAGCATCGGCATGGATCACCTCCCCCTGAGGGCGTGATTATATCTTAGCCCTCTCCTCTCTTCCCCGACTCCCCAGACGCTATCTACATCAGGCCTGAGGCTGGGCTCATGGTTAGAACAATGTTCTGTTGGCCTGCCTCTGCTTGGTTAGGAGAGTGCCTCTTTCAGGCATGTAAAGGTGGTAGACCCCATGTTCATAAAGAACTGTCTGGTAAGTCTTCACTTCGCACGCCGCAGGTGAGCTGAGTGGTCTTCTTTAAGAGTATTTTGTGTGCAACTAACACTAAAATTTATCTCTCTACAGACCTCGTTCCCTGTATAGAGCTATGGGGTCATGTAAGGTACATTTTGGATTTTTAGGGCCCTGAAGTCCCCGTTTAGGTGGCTAGAACGACTATTTTAGCCCTCTGGCTGTTAGCCACCTCAGGGTAGGGTAGTTGGTCTCTCTCCCACAGGATTTTCATCTTGGAGTATAGACTGACGCTAGTGCTTCAGATAGATCTTATGTCCGGTCCATTGGACCGTCTGACTTCCTGAGTACATCGCCCCCTTGAGCTCTGTTTGGGTTTTCAGTGGGCTGAGCGATTCTGCAGCCAGTTGTATGAAATAATAACTATTTTTCTAGTAAGGCTGTGGCTCCTCCGAGCCCTCAGGTAGATCTATGCTTGCAGGCTGGCCCTCACCAGGGCCGCCTCTGTAGCTGGCCTAGGCTGTGCCAGGGATAGTGGAGGCGCTCTGCTTAAGCATTTCTGCCTCTGAACCTTCACTGTGTGAATATAGGTTCCTAGCATCCCTGTATGACAGCCTCCTCCAATGGGAGTCGTTAGGCCAAGGCCCGCCCCCTTCTCTGCATTCTGGGGCGACAAGAGTAATGCAGCGTGGTGCAGAGGCATGGTTTATAAAGATCCTGGGTTAGGCCTCAAATAGGCCTCCCCGGTACAATGTGTCTTTATTGAGCAGGGTTAGGCCGCCTTTCGCCTCACGAAGAGGCTGGGTCTGTCTGCCCGACCCTGCCGTGCAGAACTAGCTTACGGATATGGCCTGCCAGTATAGGCTTTACTCACCTCGCTGAGCTACTGCTCGAGCGTCGGGTTGTAGGTGGTTGGCTCACAAACAAGCCCCACTCCCCTAGGTTGGGCACAGATACTTTTTCTGTCACCCCTAGAGCCACTGGTGGGCCCGCACCCTGGTAAACCTCAGGGTGAGGTGGAGAGTATTCCCCTGTGATACAGGGCAGGTCTGAGTCCTTCACTTTCAGTTCTGTATTATCCTACCTCGCACCACTATGGCTCGGGTTGAGCGGAAAGTTCTAGCCTTCACTTCTTTTTTGGTCGAAGTACGCTCCCCTGAAGCCAGAGCATTGCCATGAGCTGACGCCCATGCTTACAGATGGTAGGCCCCTGGCTCTGGGGCCTCCATTGAGGCAGAGTGGCGTATGTTGTACTCCCCTTGCTCAAAGGGTGCTAGCGCTCTTGCTGAGTACACTGCCATGGGCAATGTGATTAGGTACCAGAATGCTGTAGGCGCTGTGTAAACAGCTTATCTGCCAACGAAGGCTGCGCCATTAGGTAGTAGGCCTCAGCAGGCCTCCTGTATGGGCAGCCCCCAAGTGGGCGCTGTAGGCAGCTCACTTCATGTGGCTGGCCTTGGTGGTTCGGGCAGTTGACTCACTGATGGGTAGTAGGCCCTAAACAGGCCTCCTCGGAAGTGAGTCCCAACATTGTGGGACATACTTGTTGGTGTGGTATGATTCCCAACAGTGTACCTTTGGAGCAGATTGACTTGCTGTCAGCTAGTAGGCCCAACCAGGCCTCCCTGATAGGCGAGTCCCCAGTGGGCTGGTCTTAGCAGGCCGCCTTCGAACCGTCACCCAGATTCAGGGCTCATAGCTACCAGTTGATTAAGATTATTTTCAGGTAGTAGGCCTCCTCAGGCCTCCCTGAAGGTGAATTCACACTTACGGTGGCTATCAGGTAGTAGGCCTTACCAGGCCTCCCTGTAGGCAAGCCCAAAGGACAGGCAACTGGACAGCTAGCCTGACCTACTATCAGGTAGTAGGCCTCACCGGGCCTCCCTGAAGGCATGTTCTCACATAATGTGATTATCAGGTTACAGGCCTCATCCGGCCTTCCTGGTTTTGAGCTCCCACACACTGCGGTCGCTAGGTTACAGGCCTCACCAGGCCTTCCTGGTCATGAGAGCTCCCACATACTGTGGTTATCAGGTTGCAGGCCTCACCAGGCCTTCCTGGTCATGAGAGCTCCCACATACTGGGGTTATCAGGTTACAGGCCTCACCAGGCCTTCCTGGTTATGAGCTCCCACATACTGTTGGTTATCAGGTTACAGGCCTCATCAGGCCTTCCTGGTCATGAGAGCTCCCACATACTGGGGTTATCAGGTTACAGGCCTCACCAGGCCTTCCTGGTTATGAGCTCCCACATACTGTGGTTATCAGGTTACAGGCCTCACCAGGCCTTCCTGGTCATGAGCTCCCACATGCTGGGGTTATCAGGTTACAGGCCTCACCAGGCCTTCCTGGTTATGAGCTCCCACATACTGTGGTTATCAGGTTACAGGCCTCACCAGGCCTTCCTGGTTATGAGCTCCCACATACTGTGGTTATCAGGTTACAGGCCTCACCAGGCCTTCCTGGTTATGAGCTCCCACATACTGTGGTTATCAGGTAGTAGGCCTCGCCAGGCCTCCCTGTGAGTGGTTCCCCAACGATGCTGGGTTCTGGAAGCTAGTGGCCGCCTGCTATCGTTCAGCTGGCCTTATTAGGCCGCTGCTAAAAGCGAGCTCGTGCCCTGGCTCAACTAAAGTGTTCATCCTCTGCTTCTGGTTCCCTCCCGGAACTTCTTACTCTGCCTACAGCCTGGTTTCCTACCAGTCGGTCCATTGCTCCCCTCACTGAGGGTCTCTATGAGTGTTTGGACTCCTGAGTCTGGTCAGACGGTCGTAGGCCTCTCGTGAGGCCTCCCAGTTAGATCAGCCCCTAGGCCTTCACAGGCCTCCTCAGTGTTTCAAACACAAACACTGGGTAGATCCGTGGATCAAGTAGAGAAACTCCCCTCTCTAGCAAGGGTTTAAAGCACTATGCTGAGTCATACTCTCCGGGATATCCCGTCTCTGAGATCCGGGCTGAGGTTCACTGCCAGCTTCGCAGTCCCTCGGGTTGGATGCTTTACCTAAGGTAAATGTCCAGAGGCTCTGTCTCCGGACAGACAGGAATTTGGCCAGACTGAAGTGTCCGACGTAGTGACACCAGGTCAGGCCGTCCTGGTGGCATTTCGGGTGGTATATTCCCCCGTATAGTGACTGGCTGGGGTTCCCTCGGGTTCCCTAGCCACATTCCCTAGAAGGGACCCCTTCTAAATTGAAGTTGTGGTCCTAGGCCTTTGAGCAGGCCCAGGTAGGCCTTCGGATTAACATATTTTGGAGTTCCTCTTGTTAGGCTTATAGCTTGGGCTATGACCGTAGGGAATGCTGTCACTGACAGCCCAGTGTGACCTGAGGGTGAGTGGTTCTTGCATTTCATTTGAATTTGCTGGTTCTGACAGTTGTCACTGCCTCCTGGCATGCACTCCCCTCAGCATGGCGGAGTGGGTATTTCGTTCCCCAAAGCGTCGATGACGTATTGTCGAGTTCCCTTCGAAAGGGAACGTCTCAGGTTACAACTGTAACCTTTGTTCCCTGAGAACAGGGAACGAGACAATACGTCTCCCTGCCATGCCTCGGGGCCTGCCTACCAAACAGTCCCTTCAGACGAAGGATGATTTGTCATGTTTGCAAGGCGCCCTTATATACTTCCAGGTCGCACGTTAATCATTCACGTAATGATTCACGGGCTGTCGCCGGTCAATGTGATTGCCGTGATTTGATTGTGATTTCAGACACCTGTCACGCCTGAGGCGTTCCCCAAAGCGTTGATGACGTATTGTCTCGTTCCCTGTTCTCAGGGAACAAAGGTTACAGTTGTAACCTGAGACGTTTTTTATGGTGTATTCTGAGAATTTCTATAAGGGCCGAACATTTCAGCAGCCTGGAATAATTCTGACATAGTAATGTAGGCTGCTAAATTGCTCCCTAGCCAGTAGCCAGTGCAATGACAACTATACTAAGGAGCTGGTTGAGACAAACCATCAGCCTCTAAAGTATCCAGAGTAAATTTTAGAGCAAAAATCAACCACCCCAAAACCTTGTAGAAGATGTTGTTAAAGCAAAACACCTGATTGTGAGCTTACTAAGTATTTGCCTTGGGTCTAGTGTACAACTTGTTATTGGATTAGGAGGATTTCCCACCAGTATCTTTACTGGCTTTTTTAATGTGTGTGAAGGCGTGGGAGAACGGCAGCCAAGGAAAGCAAAATGAAGATACAGGAATTTTGGGTTAGCAAAAGCACTGATGTGAACAAACTTAATATATCTAACTCTTGAGAGGACTCCTCAAAAACCTGAAATCTGACCTTTTGCATAAAGGAGTTCCATCAATGTGATAAATAATTTTGAAAAAAAAAACAGACACACGCACGCACGCACACACGCACACACACACACACACACACACACACACACAGCCCATAGGCATAATTTATGAAGGTAATTTCAAGTTATTAAGTGTTTTTAACAACCTCTAATTTGCTTGGGGCTTGAAGCCCTGCATTATCATTTTGGGCGAAGATCAGTTTTATTCATGAGAAAATTAATTGAATCTACAGTTGCATTGATATGGATGGTCTGGCTGTGCCCATGTTTGCGTAACATTTCATGGCAAATGTCAATATAGATCAGTTTGCATCGCAGGCATAAAATGTCAAATTATCATATGTTTGGTGTTTCAGGGGTTTTTAGTAGACAAAAGATTCCTCCTCTAGACACAGTTTGCAGTAACAGGAGAAAATGGTAAATCAGATATCATAATAGTGAGGGGGACACCAAATGATTGAGAAGTTTTACTCATCCTTTTCTGTGTACCTTTGCGTATGTGTACATACAGGTGTATATGATTCTGCACACCAGCCTCCGGGCACCCGAGAGCATCCATCAGTCATCAGGGCGTTGAGATGATGCTGTTTGTGTGTTTCTGTGACAGAAAATCAATGGCTTTCTCCCTACAGCGACTGTTTAACAGTCAGAGCAGCATGCTGTGAAAACGGGTGTCTGTTTTAGTCAATGACCCAGCACTGAAGCCCAGCCGCTGAGAATGGAAACACACATAGAGAAGAGGTCAAACCCGTTAGATCAAGAGTTTGTGAAAAAATAAGGAATAAACTGGCATGAATTCCATGTTGGTTGCAAAACTCAGCTAGTGTAGCTAGTCCACCAGCACTCCCACTTACTTGCCATAATGGTGACCAGCAAATGAGCATCCTATACCTTAAAGGACAAGTTCGGTATTTTACACTTAAAGCCCTGTTTACAGACCGTATCTGATGAAATAGAACGGTTAAGATTAAAATTTGGACACATGCTCCTGTCCCGAGAATTTTAGGTTTATTTCGCTTTTGTGGACCTATTTTGCCGAACGCGTCACACCCAGATTCTTCCGTTGAGAGCTTGAATAATAGACACCAGTTGGTGGCGATAATGCACCTTTGCCAATTGCAAGCAAACCGCTGGCATTTCATTGAATACACAGAAGAAGCAGAAGAAGAAGCGGCGGAGGAATATCGTACCTCACACAGCACATTCAATACAAGTCAATGGAGGTGGACAAACACTACGATAAAACCTGTTGGAAAGCATCTTTTTCAGCGATTTTTTTTGGGATCATATCAGTGAACACCCCTGACCACTCTGTGAGTTTCACGTCTTTGTAAACGAAAGTTTAATGTGTTTTAGGAAGGAATCTGCCAGTGCACATAGACAACCATTGTGGGGGTGGGGGGGGGGGGGGGGGAAGCTAAATAAACCTAAAATTCTCGGGACAGGAGCATGTGTCCAAAGTTTAATCTTAACCGTTCTATTTCATCAGATACGATCTGTAAACAGGGCTTTAAGTGTAAAATACCGAACTTGTCCTTTAAAGGAACACTTCACCTCTGGAAAGATGAATGTGTATTTAAAATGGGTCATTTATGTAGAAGAAATGTGAAATTATTTTTGAATTTGGAGCCTTCTAGACTGAGAAAAGCCAGAAAATGTATTTTTTGGCTTATGGGGATGAAAGAAAACAACTCCCAGAATGCACTTGCTTCGCTGCCCTAGGAGGCCACGCCTACCGTTAAGAGATCGCAGTAAACAACAAGGCTATGCTACTAGTGAGTCTCCGTGAGTCTGCCCAGTATTTTGATGTCGCCCAAAATGTCCAGGATTCGGCTTTTGCGTTCTACAGTCGCCATTCCTCATGTTTACTGTGACGAGCAGGAACGAGACTGACGGCCGCGGAGAACGATGCGAGCCCGGTGGCGTGATTACTGATGAGTGGCGCCGGCGCCTGTGAGACGCACCGGTCTCGTATCTCTCACGGAGGAGCGGGAATTTTCCTAGCAATGTTAAAACGCACATCAAACGATCACTTGTGTAGCGTTCATGTAAACACTACATTCAGATTCACCAATCGGAATGAGTAAACTATGAATGCGACTGCAGAAAGCAAAAGCCGAATCCCGGACAATTTGGACGATCTCGACGGCCGGACATGTCCGGGAAAAAGAGGATGGTCACCGCTACTACTCAGCTTTCTCCACAGAATAAGAAACTGTTAGCTTAGCTTCCAAATAAAGAATGGCTGACACTATATGTACATTCTGTGAGTGAGATCCCTCTATGGGCGGGTTGAAAACATGCGGAACAGCGCCTTCAACTGGATAAATGATGAGCTAGTGTTTGTAGTCTTACCCTTATTCAAAGAAATTTGACTTCCTGCTTTTTATGACGCAAAATGACGATTTTTGCGTCATAAAAAGCAGGAAGTGGAACACTTAAATCCTTATTTCTCCCATCTCAGGGGAAAATAAGGGAATAAACCATGACCATTCGAAAATGTGACTGGGTTTCTAAATATACAAAGTCTAATGCAAATGGGTGAAGTGTTCCTTTAAGATGGTGACCAGCTGGATTATTCAGCAGGGTTATCCATTAAAACATTAATATCTATTGAGAAAAAAAGTGAAGTCCATTGTGGTATAATTTTTCAAAGACTCAAAAGTTTCACATTTCAAATAAGTAGAAAAAGAACAGAACAGGCTGTTCTAAAATGGAGCGCAAAGTGCTTTAAGTACAAATGGACCATGAGCAAGTCTAGTTGATTCTGGTCGATAAACGCAACAGCTTAATGACATCTTCCACAGGTATATTTATGCTGTGTTCTCTACCTCCTTCCAACCTGTCCCTCACTCCTTCTTTTTTTATCTTAATAACAGGTCAAGACTATAGCTGCTTTTCTCTGAAAATGATTTTAGGGTCTAACAGAGGCGTGTTTGAGAAGACGTTTAACATTGACAGATATATTGTTGTTCAAGAGCGTTTGAAAACACAACACTGTGTGGTTGATTTAGCATTTGTTTGATTTTCTTGCTGCTGTAACGATTGTGGAACTAGTGGACTATACTGTTTATTGTCTGGGTTTCACAACCGCTGCGATTGGTTTGGCTTCATATGTGTTTGACGGAGATGAAGTGCTTGCGCTTGTGTTATGCAATGTCTGCTTTGTGTCTTTGAACCCAGTGTCAAAGCCATTACCAGAGAGGACGCTGGGAGAATCTGGGGGCTTGCAGCCAGAATCTCTCCCTTAGAGGTTACAGATCTGGAAACAGTCTTCCTGTGCATACGCTTTCCTCATCGTGACCGGACTGACTTTACGGTGACTGCGAGTGGGGATGGATTGTCAGAAGATGTAAGAAGTTGCACCTGGGTGCCTGTTAGTGTTCAGGTGTGTGTCATTATGTCATTAAAACATTGCCCTCTATTGCTAGTCTTGGGTCCTTCTAGTAGTGCTAAGAACAGCTTTATTTGAGAAGCAGATTAACCAGGAAGCTATTTTGTATTCATGCCAAAGCCACACATAGAGAAACCTATATTTGGTTTAGTTATACAACTGTATGATCAGAAAGTTATCGGATTAACTACACATTTTTGAACAACATTTTACATTTTAAGGTTCCAGGGGTTGATTTTTTTATTAAAACTGACATATTTTACCACATTTTTTTGTTGTTGTTATGTTTCATTTTATTAACTTTTTTATGAAGGTCACATTAAAATTGCCTAGGAAACTTGGTCTTTATTTTATTTTTAATAAACTTTTCAAGGGCATGTTATATATATATTTTATTTTATTGTTTGACCCTTGACATTTAGATATTAAAATATTAAAATCCATACATTTTAAAACTCTGTTTTAAACAAAGAGTAAAATAAGCATGAAACATTGAAATATTTAAAGGGTAAAAAATTATTTTTACACAAATTACGGCTGTCCTTCAGGCCTTATTTCCATCATTGCCAACAATTATATGACACTAGTAAAGTAAATCAGAAGTTAGTTTTGGCTATCAAGGACAAAAAGTGTCAGCAAAGAGCATGCTTGAAATGAATAAGTAGGGTTAATGATAGGATATTTTTTCCAATTGATGTGGGATGTATTTTAAATCGGTTATGTTAAACAAGAGATACATTTGTGATTTTGTGTTTTAGAAAATATAAGTGTTTAAATAAGTTGTATCTAAGAAGTGTTTGATGTTTTCAGCCATTAACGGAGGCCAGTGAAATACAACCAGCAACAAATATTCAGTCTTGCTTGTGAAAGGTAATTCCTTGAGACCTGTTTTCAATTGCGTGGCGATTTGTACAGCCCCAAGCAGCACACGAAGCAGCCATTTTTCTCAATTCCCGTTATGAGATGTATATGGGAAAGTTGCCCTCCGCAGTATGACGGCGCCGTTGACGCACGATCCAGCGGCCAATAGGGCGTCTATGTATTTATTATGTCTATGATCGTACACCACAGGGACCAGCCAAGACTGATCACACCGGTGTGATCGTACGTGCGAAAGGGTTAACCCCCTGGAGCCGTTACTTTTATGATGGATGATAGGCTTTTTTAGGCTTCAAAATCTCAGGTACTATTCACTCCCATTATAAAGCTAGGAAGAGCCAGTGTATTTTATAAATATAACTCCGATTGTGTTTGGCTGAAAGAAAAAAATGTCATATACACCTAGGATAACTGGTGGGTGAGTAAATTATGGGATCATTTTCATTTTTGGGTGACAATAATTATGGAACATTATTTAAATATCTTAAAAGTATAATCAGATTTTTTGTACTTTTTAAGGTACATTATAGAAAAGAAGCAAACATTTTCTGAGAGTGCACAGAATATAAATTATGCATTGGACTGTGTATTGTTGTTATCTGTCTCAAAGGTCATTGGTCGGGTTAATTAAATTGTATTCACTTGTTTTGCATCAGCATGATAACACACTCTGCTATTTTCCTAAAAAAACAAGATTCTCAACATTGTTAGATATGGAAGACAAACAATAAGATTGATTCAATAAGTATAACAGCTTTTCACACAGCCCAATTATTTAAAATGACTTAAAATTCTTGCATTAGGGTATGCCCAAGGCCAGAAAATATTGCAGTTCAACAGACCACTGCAAAATACCATTTCATCGTCAACTTTGTCCAAAGTCAAATATCCTCTCTATGCCTGTCGTGTCCACACAAATTAAGTTTGGAGGGACTATGCGCAGGCTGAAAGAGGAGATAGACAGATATGGACAGATAGATGGAGAGAGGAATACATTTTAACTGACAGTATACCCCAGGGAAAAGCTTTAGGCCAGCCCTGCACAGGCTTGTATAAATCAAAATGGTTCTGTGCGGCCAAATCATCTTACTCATCTTCTTCTGTAACCTAAAAGATGATGTGATGGCCCCCCCAAGGTGCAGAAAGATGTAGGCTACAGATGCGGTTCCAAAAAAAAAACAGAACTACAGTATTTTGATGAGTGTGAGCAAACATTGCACAATATATACCCATGGCATGTTCAGTCAACTGTCCTCCTGGGTTCTCTCTATCAGAGAATTACTATTTTCAAATAAAAGCAGGCAGGAACATACATTCTGGTTTTAATAATTCTAATCATCTCAATTACAGAGTGAGAAAAGATGAACACTAATCACAATAGATATTGTTCTAGAATCTCAAACTTCTCATCATATTCCAGAGCGCTCTGTCACTCTGACAGAAGTGTGTTTAGAGCTAAAAGATTTTTTTTTCTAGTTAATATATTCATGTGTTTTCAGCACCTCTTTATTTTTCCTGCATTGCGAGCATCAATAATGGCATTCATCTTCTCATTTAGACATGGCGCCTGAGGCAGTCCGATAAACAGAAATCATTTGCATAAATATGAAACACCTCAGTTTTGGAGTGGCATGGGGTGATCTAATGAACCCTCTTTCTCCTGTGTGAGGAAAGAAGGAGATTGATTCCTAAATTAGACAGACGGGTTGTTTTCTATTGCTCTGACTGAGGCGGTCGTATAGAGCGTTTCTTAAGTGTGAGAAATATATTGATTTTGCCTGAGCAGAGTTGTGTCTTTATCATTTACTTAATCTGGAAGCATTCCGAAACCAGTGGTCAGACTAGAAAATGCCTTCTTAATCAAACATGCAGTGTATTAGTCTTGATAACAAACAAATAAAAGCTGCAAGATATTAAACACCAACACTTTAACTTACCTCAAGATGAATTAACTCTTCTTGGTGATACATTTGTAAAGTGCTCTTGCTGTACACCCTGTACTGCAGTTCCCTACTCTAGTATTCAGGGAGACCAGCAAGCGCTAGACATCCTTCAGCTCACTGCATTTGATGTCTTCGATCTCACACCTAGACACCTGGAAATGAGCAGGGAGCAGTTACAGATAACAGGTACATATAAATCCAGTACCTTTTCCTATAGCTGCTTTGTAGTATGTCTCAGGTGGAATTGATAGTAACTGAAATTCTCTCCCAGGAGTCATGAATATCTACTTTCTTAGCCTAGAATTGCACATTCCCTGATCAAAGAATTGGCCAAAGCCTGATACATTTACTATGCGAGCCGTCTCAAGTGATCAAAGTGATTACAACGCCCCCAAATTAACCAGATGATGCAAAAAGGAAGTCAGGTTCTTTCTTACAGCAAAGACATCTGCGTAACTGCTCTATAGCCTATTCATGTGTTTTGTAAATTACGTTTATTATACATAGGCCACTCAAGCACTCAGCAGGACACACCATTCTGCTTTCCCCAACACTCATTCATTGCTTTCATAATCCACTCCTTTATTCCCTCTGCCACTCATCTCTTTCCTGTTGCTACTTCCCTCTGAGTCACCTCGCTGTTCTTCATGACGAAAAAAGCAAAGAACCAAAAAGAGAGCAACGATTGAGATCACTTGTCATTCAGATTATCGATAATGATAGGTTGTGGGTATGATGTTTCAGATGTGCACCTATTTAAAAAATAGCTCTGAAAATGCGCTGAATTTCTATTTCTGTCAGGACCACTATTGTCAAATATGATTGACAATTAGCATACAGTTTGGATTGGCGGTATGGTTCCGTTCATGGAGCGTGGATAAGAGCAGGGAGAGCAGCAATAACCCCCCTTGGGGTAAACAGAACAGAACCAACATGAATGTATGCTAATATATTTAATTCAAGATTTTAAAGTACAACATAATTCGGGAATTTATTCTGATTCAAGAGGAATCAGAATGCCAAATCCTGACTGGCGAGAGGAGGAGCTGGGGATGGAGGAGGGTAATTCGCTCCTGAGAAACGCGATAGCTGCTGATAATGAAGGAGCTTATATACTGTATGTATACGGTGATAGGCGTCGTATTCCTATAGGTAGATGTGGATCAGCTGAGAGTCAGCTGATGCGAGCTTGACTAACGTGACCTGCCAGAACTAACGCTACGCTTGATTTCATTTAAAATTGTATTCAACACATGCAAGCAATGGATCCACATATACCTGTATCAATCCACACATGTATGCATTACTTCACCTACAATACAGTCCACAAATACACAAACGGCGTATGTGTAATCTAATGCACAAACAAATTCTGAGCCGTTTCTGTCATTATTCAAGAGTGTCTTTTCTTAACTTCAGACTACACCTGTGCAATGACTAATTCGTCATTTGCTGGGGGCGTGGTTTAGCATGACTGGCAGCAAATGCTGTAAGTATGGACTGTCGATACACAACACCCATTCATAAGGGGGAAAAGCTTAGATTTTATATATATATATATATATTCATAATTTGTTTTGAACTGGAGTTTTCATTTCAGTGTATCACTACTGAGATGGCTTTCAACTACTATGTTGAATTTTGTTGCTGATTTGAGTTCGGCAAGCAGTTTTTGAGATTTCAGGATTTGGTTTTGAATACCTGGAGTGCGTTGCAAATATGGCCGCCGAGTGAACAGACTTTCCTTGAAGGAGACTTTTGTTTCACTAGGCTATTATAAACACAGGCCCTATTAGAAGCGACATGAAACATAAATAAGTGTAATGTGGTTATAGATTATAGTGTATGAGCATGTAGCCTAAGTGCATGAATTTTTCAACCCATCAATTTTCATGGAAAGCATGCTGTGAACTAAAGCCCCGTCCTAAATTCAGTTAATGCTGACAAAAATGATTCATGCAGTTCAAGCACAAATGGTTAAAATAAACTTTTTATTATTATTTTAAAGTTATATAAATTATAAAGTGGATTACTCAACATGCAATGAAGTTATTTTAATCAAGTAAATTGCAAACAATGCATATTTTCTTTGAGTGTGCACTCAGATTCAGTTTGAGCACATCCACATGCCACAACCGTCTTTTTTTTTGACATACACAAATATGAATAAATGTTTAGTAAAGGTGAATATTCTGAAAAAGATGTTTACATTAAATAAAATTATGATAACTGCATTATTATTTTAGATACAGACAGTGAAAAGTCAAGCTGTTCAAATAACAAGAGTGTCATGACCTTCATCGCCCTCTTGTGTGTTATTAAAGACTTAAAAAGACTAAAGACTAAAATTACTGGTTAAATTACTGAAATACTTGAAAAAAACATGTCTGCCATCGGCCAATAAAGTTTGAGCAGCTATCAGACAAGGTTAACGGAGGCCGATCGGAACAAAACTAGCTGGGCCTGTTTGACTCACGGCCCTAGAGGCCTGTGAGAAATTCGACAGAAATCGGCCACCGGGGGGCGCCTTCACATTTTTCACGTGCGTAAAGGATTGTGTATTGCACGATTTTTCGCACACGCCCACTACATTCATACCGCATGGTGTATAACTCCTCAATCTGAGCTACATCGCCTCTAGGACTGCAGTTCGTTGAATATTGGAGATTATTTCAAAAACCAACTTTGGTGAACTGTGCCAAAAAAACTAATCTGTCGCGATTCACCCCCCCCAAAAAAAACCAAGCTAAACTAAAAGCAGTTATAACTATGCAAGCGTTTGTCCGATTGACTTGAAAATTGTCATGCAGTGCCTTTGTCCATTGACATATCCGCCATCGGCTAATGAATTACTGTTAACTGTTAAAACAACTTTGAATCCATGTATTTCCTGTGGTAAATTTCCTGCATTGGCTGTAAATTGTCATTTCCATCTGTATGATTGAGATGATAACAGGCTTGTTAAATAAAACATAATATCTTTTTTAGGCATATGCTTAAAGGCCTTTAACCGTTTGAACCCTGATAATTGCTGCTCGCAGCTTTATTTCTTTTGTTGTTTTCATGTTAGGACCATAGACTGTAAAAAAAAATAGGACAGGAAGTACAGGTACAGTACAAGGACAAAGATCAGAATACACTCCAGAGCTGATGTTTTTTCACTCCGCATTTACTAAATATATTTGAGAACAGCTGTTCAGGGAGAGTCATTGGAGAGTAAATCAAGTGTGAGAGTCATTTAAAACTTCTCCTCTGTCACTCTGAGTGGCTTAGAGTGGTTGATGCGTGGAAAGAAGTCAGAAGTGGGGCGCTATCAGAAGGAGAATTGAAGCAGCACTTATTTTCACCTTAAATCTTTTTCAAGCTGAGTGTGTGCATGATTGTGTGCTTGTTGCGGGAGGGGGCGTGGATCACTGTCAGTGATGCTACCTGGGGGGAGATTAATAATTCATGAGACTGTTGGTGAGACTCAAAGATTCGCCTGGTGTGTCAAGACTTCGTTACATGACTTTGAATGTTTCAGTACCGCAGTGCAACACGTAACATTCCCTCACAGCAAGGATAAATGATAGACCACTTCTCTTTTGCTCTCAGATGTCTTCATAAATATGAGATGGACTTTCTGACTTCAGGTCCTTTACCACTGAAGTTTTGGAATGTCTCGAATGATTTAGTGGCCAGTAGACAGGCTACTACTCAGTTTTTTTTTTCTTCAAAGAAAAAGTCACCAAGAGTAGTTTTAATGTTCAAACGAAACAACATTGGGGCAAGGTCAATATGTCCTTAGAAAATGACCTCCAAGACCCACCTCAGTGCTTTTCTTTGAATGAAATTCTGTCAGACTAAATTACTTTATGATTCACAGTACCAATTGTGTTCAAAACTCATACCTTTTTTTGAAAGACCTGTCATCAGAAAGCAGACCCCAGCGCCCTCTATTTTTCTAATGCTTTCTCTGTTGAGATGGATGCATTTGTTCAAAATAAAAGTCAGATAGGCAGTTCTGTTGAGAACAGAACTGTATATAATACACATTACACCTTTTTGAAAGTATTTTCTTTTAGATGACGGATGACGAGGCCAACTCGTTATTACTCCTTTTTCTCTCTTTCACATGACATTTCATCTTTGAGTTTAAAGGGACACAATGCAAGATTTACGTTTTTGTCAAACAACGACCCTTAGAGTCGCTGTGGAGTACTTGTATTTAACGTTACGGTCATAAATACCACTCACGCAGAGCCGTCTCTGCATTCACGGCCTGATCCCCTCCCCCCTGTATACCGGTACCTGTTCAGGATGGAAGCGTCGGACATCGAACAGGCACAGATCCAAAGATGTCATAACCAGGTAATGTTTCACGATATCATACAAATATTAGGCTACTGCATAATTGTATATGTTGTGCCGCAAAGCAAGTCATGATTCTCGCAAGATTTGGCGGGGCGTCACCTCTCAAACCTGCATTGCTGGTTTTTCCAGCGGCCAATGACTTTGAAGCTGTCATATTAAGGTACAAATCTTGCATATTGTGCCTTTGAGGGTGTGTTCACACTTTGCAGGTTTGGTTCAAACTCTGGTGCGATTTGGGTTTTGAACCTTTGGTTTTGTTTTCAAAGCATCAGAACATAGCGTCACTTGCGTCTATCTGTCTGTAAATGTTCTGAAAATATTCTAAATAATGCAGGAGTCCATTTCTGCTGAAGGCAAGCTGAAATTAGATATACATTCTCTCTGCTTGCAGTGCCTTAGTCACACTTGTCAGGAAAATGTGAGTGAGAATCACACAGTTTTATCGAATCATACCTCATCAATAGCGGTTCACTTCTGCGCTTTAGTACGATCGTGTTCATATCAACAGCGAACCTAAGTTCACTTGAATCGTACCCCAGACCACCCTTTTTATGCAGACTCGGTTACGGTTTATGAGTGTGCCCCCAAGTTCGGAAAACAGCGTTCACATCCATCCAAACAAACCGAACTCTGTCTGAATCAATCCATTGAACCCAGATGCACACCAAAATCACTAGTGTGAAAGCACCCTGTGTGCGGTTCATTTGGAAAAGTGTGAACGCTGCCATACGAACATTGGTGCGCATCAAACAAGCGGACCGAGACCCCTGAAAAGGTGGTCCAAACTAACTCGTGATTTGACTGAAACATGAACGCAACACGGACCGAAGAACACACCCTAAAAGACTTTGTATTTTATGTATTTATGAATATTGCAGTTATCCTTGTGTTAGGGATGTTATCTAATGTGCTTCAGTTCAAAGAGTGATGAAGAACATATTACACTAACTGCTTATGAACACTTTTTCCAAAGGGACTAAGTATGTGCTGCTGAGTTTGGTAGGTGTGTGCGCATGTGTTTGTTTGTGTGTGGTCACACTACTCCTTAATCACTTGTTCTCGCATCTATCTAATCAATTCTCTGTCATTCTCTTTTCCGGCAGGGAGGGAGATTGATCTTCAGGAGTCGCCCCACACTCGTTACAGTGTTCTCAGTCTTCATTAACACCACCATTAGTCTCACATTGTTACACTTTAACACAACAACACAAACAGCACTTCGGCTGCATCACGTATGGAAAGAGTGGAATAGACTATGCCACTTGGGAAGACTGACTCACATGTGCATACGCAAACAAAAATACAGATAGATATATATGTATGTAAAAGCATATGGCGAAAAACATAGTCAGCATACTGTTTTATTTGATACATTTATTTAAAAAAATGTTAATTTAGCAGACAACTCACAAATGAGGTAAATCAAAAGCAATTTGTCATAAGAAGCACAAATATTTTTTAGTACACAATGCAAAGTATAAAGTAGTATAAATTAATTAGAGCGGAACTGAGCAAGAGTGGAACTGAACAAGATTGATCTTCTTCTTTTTTTTGTCTGGGATTTAAAATCTAATTTGTAAAAGTTGACCTACAATGCTCTATTACAGTGTGATATCATTAGTAATCATAGGTATTCATGTGTAAAGTGTGCAAATCACTTAAAGTTAATAGAATTTATGGAATGAATAGATTTTCACTAGCAAGTACCACACCACAACAATGAGGAGAATGGGGATGTTGAGGTTCTTGACCGTGGAAACTCAGAGCGAGGGCTTCGTCTCAGGAGGTAGTAAGCCGTGTGATTTGAAAACCCCCCAATATTTCAAGATAGAAAGGGGGGAAGGGGTTGAAGGGATGCGTTATGAGGGCAGGATGGGTGGTTTAAAATATCTGAGACAAACAGTGTTGTGCAGGTTGGTTTAGTATACATATGTAATAAGCTGATTGGTTGAGGCGTGGCCTTGCTCCTGAACTTTAGTTAACTTGTTAACTAACTGCATACAATATGTATTTGTGCAACAAACTTGTGGAGTGTACCAACTAAAAAGCAATCTCAGATCCTTGGACCCTACAGTATAGTCACGTTTACACCTGCTGAGTAGAAGATGAAGTAAGAACAAAGAGAGGTAGAAAGCCGAGACAGTGAGTGTCCACTGTAAGTGGATGTAACAACCTGCTGCTGTGAGAGAAATAAAAGCTAGTGTGGGTTGGGACGGCTCTTCTCCACTGAAGGGGAAATAACCCCTGCCTTCTCAGCTCATATAATATTAAATATCTCTCCTTCCACTTCTCTCTTTCCCCTCCTCTTTCTTGTAGGGCATATAGAGAGGGCAGCATTCATACACCCTGTCTTTCATATCAGCTCTCTCTCTGGTTCCCTCACTCTCTCCCTCGCTCCCTCGCTCTCTTTCCCTGAGTGTGCGAGAGGAGTTCAGGCAGCAGCTACGTCAGCCGCCAGCGAGCAGCTGAGGAGAGCTGTGGAACTCGCATGTATGTGTGTGTGTGTCTCTCTCTCTCATCCTTCTCTCATAGTCTCCAGCTCATGCCTCTACTCTCTCTGGAGTCTACGGCTGTGGCACATCCTGGGGCACTGACACGGCGAACGAAGCACCTCCTCTCACCATCTGCACTCTGCTCCTCAAACAGCAGCAGACCACAGCACAAACCAAGGAGAAAGTGGAAGCAAAGGATGGAAGAGACGAAGAGAGAGATGAGAATCTGAGGGAAAAGTGCAGAGGTAGGAGAGACTGACTGAGAGTAGATGGACAGAGTAGAAAAAGTGTGTAAAGAAATAGTATTGGAAGCAAGAAACAGAGATGAAGTGAGGAAAGCAGAGCTGATAGAGAAAAAGATCAGAGGTGATACTGATAAGAGTAATATTTGTTATAAATAGGACGCGGTTGGGCACGGGAGAGAATAACAACCTTAGAGAAAGAAGATTTAGGGAAAAATGTACTAACAGCCACGTTGCGGTTTAATATCTGGCGAAACGGAAAAGAGCAAAGGTTCAGGGAAAGATCAGCAGGGGGGATCAGAGCAATTTGCAAAGGGCTCTTCACACGCCGCCCTGGCCAACCACATGCCCATCGAATTTGTTTGTAAAATCAAGTTTGCTGAGGGCGACGAAGCCAAGGGGGCCTCGACAGACGGAGGCGGAACCGGCATGCTAGATGAAGGCCTACGGCGGCGAAAAGGAGGCATGGCTGACCTGTCGTCCTTTGCTAGCTCCTCTTCTCTACACGGTCTGGCTCGGGTATTGGGGACGTCAGGACGCTTGGGCTTCAGACAGACCCTCTGGGGACTGGCACTTTTGGTCTCGCTCAGTCTCTTCCTGTACCAGGCGACATGGAGCGCGGCAGCTTATCTGGAGCATCCCCACCTCGCATCACTGAGGGAAGAAACCCACCGTGAGCTCACCTTCCCGGCCATCACACTCTGTAACGTCAACCGATTCCGCTTCTCTGCCCTCACAGATGCGGATATCTACCACTTGACTAACCTCACCGGCCTGCCGCCCAAGAGCCGTAAAGGACACCGGCCAAGTGAGCTCCAGTACCCACCCCCAGACATGCTGGACATTTTCCAGCGCACTGGCCACCAGTTGGAAGACATGCTGAAGAGCTGCAATTTCAGCGGGCAGAACTGCTCAAGCGAAGACTTCAGTGTGGTGAGTAGCGCAAGCTATGTATGGCTATGCAAAAATATATAATTGTGATGGGATAAGGACATTTGTTTGGCTTGAAAGTCTTCTATTTGTATGGCTTTCTTTGTTTTGTGACTTTGAGGAATTTTTCACAATGCCTCCTTTAGTCTTTTTAGTATGAGAGACAGCTAACAGCAATGATTTTATGTGGAAAGAGGAAATTAATCCCCATCCATCTGTGTCTAACCTCCATGCTGGGGCAACAGACTGTAGAACAATGCAGTTATTTGCCATCTCAATTTGAGATCTGCCACATTTCTCTCCCACTTTTAAGATCCCTTTCTTTTCCCGTTACATCATAGTCTGTCCCATCTGATGCTGAGTCTTATTTTGGCCAGAGAATGGATGAAAAATTCAGGAGAGGGACAAGCGACATGATTCCTGCATTAGCCCAGTCAGCCTCGAGGAGACACGCGCTCAACTCTCAAAAGAAAGTTCCCTTGCTTACATTGACATTTTTTTTTGTTTGTCAAGGTGGTGTGATTCTTTTCAGTTTTGCTATTGTTGCTGTAATTTTAGTCAGTAATTTCCTCCCAGGGCTGCTTTTATCATTCTACACAGGATCAGATAAGAGAGATTTTCCGTGATATATAAGACCATTAGACGTCTGTCAAGGATATCAGCTCTCTCTGAGTTCAATCCCTCCTCGTATATATATTGTTTACTCCTTTTCTCTGTTAACTCCTTCACTTTTTTAGTCTTGGATTCTTGTGCATATTGCAATATAATAATTTAGTATCTGATTTTATGGAATTCAGAAGTGAATGCTTAGGCAGGTGATTTACTGAATTATCCTGTTCACAAATTAGTTTGCCAGTATGTATAATGTATATTTGGTTGTGTGCATTCAAATTGCTGCATTTTTGAGCTTATAGCTGACAGACAGTCTGTTTGTCAGTGATTGACATTGTAACCTGCCCTTATAAAATGTTTTCCCATTTGCATTTAGGAGAGCTATAGTCAATATCCTAACATCATACAAATCGACAGTTTTTCAAATAAAGTGCAAATTTAGCGACTCTAAATCTTCCAAAACCTTCTAATCTAAAAGTGTATTTTAATTTTAGATGGTTATTTTTTATTATCTTTATGCTTTATGTTTAATATTTGTAGTGTTATTAGTATATTATTATAAGAACATTATGTAGTATTAATATTGCCACAAGGATAATGGAAAAAAGATGTGTGGCTTCCTATCTACATTTTGATGTGAAAGTCAGAATGTGAGACAGTTACTGTATATGCATTTCTTTGGCTTGATTTGCTCACGTAGATAAAATAATTTCATCAGTTCCTACAGTACTCCCACTTCTGAAGTCATAATTACGAGCTTGTTTTTTGAACACCAGGTTTGTTCTGGGGGGGAAATGATTAAAGCCAGACTGTATTGAAGATATTTGAATAATGAAATATACTTTATTGTCCCCAGTAGGATAATTTGTTGTGGACTTAGTATTCAACATTTCTACATCACCTGTAATACAAAATTAAAATTAGTTCAATTAAAATCAAAATTAGTTACTCAGTAGTAAATATGACTTGAGAGGGCGTTCATGTCCAATTCCCGAGTAGGAAACTCGTATTTACAATGATTCCAATAGCATGTGAAGGCAGAATTACATTAGTCAATTGGGATTTTACCACTTTATTATGTTGCAATTGCTAAAGCTGCTGCCCAGTTGAAGCGTTTCTCCCTTGCCAAATTCCATTTTTACGTGCATTTGGTGTTTGTTAGTTTTAAATTTTGTGGTATGTTTATTCTATTGACATTCTATTTAGTTAAACGTTTCAATCTCTTTGATCTATAAGAAGTCACTAGCAGCTGTGATCTCTCTCTGTGATGTCTTCAGATCTTGAACCATCCTTATTAGGCTCCTTTGTTGCTCAGTTATGATTTCCTGTTTTGTCAAGAGGTTGTGCAGCAGTGCCAAAATACATTTAGTACAGTACCTGTGAGTTTAACACATCGTAGTTTTGACATAAAGCCCTTGTTATGTACTGACATTGCAACAGCATGTTATAGAAGTCTTAAAGTCGGTGGAATTTGAGGTTGCTTGATACAATAATGCACCTATAGACATCTTTTGGCATAGAAATTAAGTAGTGCTACAACAGCACTATATGTTATTTAAAAATATAAATGCATGCTAATTAGTGTCTGTAAATTAGTGCTTTAAATGGAAGGAAGCAACGTGTAAGACGAGGAAGACTGAACATAAGAATATTCTGTTGTCAATACAGTAATTTGCTTATGTTGCCATTATTGGAATGAATTATGCCAGTCAGTCTATTTTATAATGTATCCGCCTGTCATGTAAAACTTCAGGCTGTGGATCAGCCTTTTCCTGTCGAAGTGGACAGTTTTTGGTGAGAATAGTACTTTGTTGGTTACACTTTATTTTGATGGTCCACTTTAGACACTGCACTGTAAACCCTCCGATTCTACTCACACCGCTCCAAACGGGATTCAAACCGGCTCTTTCTACCTGTCCTCAGTTACTTAACCCACTAAACCTCACTCTCATCCGGGTCACGGTTAAAATATAACCCCTCCGGTTCTACTCGCACTCGCAAACGGAATTAGAATCGCAGTTTCCGGCATGGCTAATTTCAACCATTAAAACCTTAGATACATTTTTGTAGAGATTTGAGATGGACCTCTCTCTACAAGCCACACACAAGTTGATCTATCTGTTCTCCAGGGATCATAATGGCCCTTTTATGGCTCTAACACAACAATTGAGCCTGTCTAGTTGTCCATCTGAAGCGATTAGAGAACCTTAAAAAATCATTATTTTGTTTCAGTACCAAAAATAGGCTGCTACATAGGCTTAAGGGCCACAAGCTGTGTTTTGACTCCCTCACCAATCAATAAAAGAGTGTGTTTAATAAATCCTTGTGCAATCCATCTGGCACATTAAAGCACAACCATTATATCAATAGAATCAATGAAAAGATAATAACGAGTTCAAACAGGATCAGTCTTTATCTTTTTCTTGATTATGACATTCATTTTAAAATGCATCTCAATCTTAAAACATTCCAACTGAACAACCAGAAATCTATAGTACATCCTGTATTGTAGACGTCTTTACATGGACCCTAATAATCAGTTTGTTATCAGACTAGCCCATTCAGAATTCAAATGTAAGTCAAATGTAACCATGTCAATCATGAATTGGTCTAATCTGATTGAAATTTTCTTCGGATTGGGGAGGGTGGTGGTTAAACCTTTTATAATACATTCGATAGGACATGCAAACACTTGGATTGAAAACTGAAACTGGAAAGTCCCGAGTGTGCAGAAATGGCGAAATGAAATATGACATGGAACGAGCTGTTGTTGTTGAACGAACGTAATTATCATAAAATCGTGTACTTTATAGTAAGTACTACATTTAGTTTGAAACTTACTTTGCGACCGTTATAAAAATGTGTGAATAATTCAGATGTACTACATCCCAGCCAACATTTGTATATGGGTATTAAATTGGCTGAAAAATGCGCCCCATATAGGATTGCCCGCGGGTTCCATAATGGTCCCATGTTAATTGCCCAGATGGATTTCATGCAGGATTGCACCTGCCACTAGGTGGGACCCAAGTGGGTAAAATGCACAAGACCCATCTCGGTCCCAGCTTTACCGCCATGTTGTCACTGTTATGTGACCTACGGTGTCAATTGTGTCGCTTCACTGCTATTCTCCTGTCTCCAGAGATCATAATGGCCCTTTTATGGCTCTAACACAAACATTTTGCCTGTCTAGTTGTCCATCTCATAGGATGAAGCTATTAGAGAGCCTTAAAATCATTATTTTGTTTCAGTACCAAAAATAGGCTGCTACATAAGTTTAAGGACCACAAGCTGTGTATTGACACCCTCACCAACCAATAAAAGAGTGTGTTTGGCCTTGTGTGATTGTAAAGTGTCACACTTCAGAATCTCGGCAGAAGTAGTATAGGTCATCTGGGTACATTTTCCACTTTTCATACTATATATCCGGACATACAGTACTACTGGTGTACTGTTTTTCGGATACTATATAGTAGGGATACTAAGTATAGTGTCATAAATGATGGTTGTGTCATTCTAAAATTCTCCTTTCACTCATGAAGTACTTGCTTTGGACTCTCATCAACAGATGTCTTGTTTCGGGTGTGGGAAGGGGCATTTTTGCTGCTTGATAAATATAAGCAGCACGTCACAAATCTTCATGAGCTTGTCGTCTCCTAATTAGGACCTGAAAAGATAAATATTTCCCCAGATTCACAGATGAGATTTAAGCTAGTCCCAGACTAAAATGCATGTTTGAGCTGTCTTAAAGGATAAGTTCACTTTTAAAATGAAAATTCTGTCATCATATACTCACCCTTAAGTTGTTTCAAACCTGTATGAATTTCTTTCCTCTGCTGAACACAAATGAAGATATTTAGAAGAATGTCAGTAACCAGACAGTTTCTGGTTCCCATTGACTTCCATAGTTGGAAAAAAATATACTATGGAAGTCAATGGGAACCAGAAACTGTCTGGTTACTGACATTCTTCTAAATATCTTCCTTTGTGTTCAGAGGAAATAAATTCATACAGGTTTGAAACAACTTAAGGGTGAGTATATGATGACTTTCATTTTAAAAGTGAACTAATCCTTTAACTGAAAGCAACTGGCATTTCTTAAAATATGTCAGTGTTATTATTTTGTCTCAAGATGCACACCAGTAATGTATTTTTCTATGTTTATACTTAAATGTCCTAATTAAACTAAGACCTAATACTGATTTCATTGAAGTCCTGTCTGTGAAGCCATTATAGGCCATAAAAAAAATGGCTAGGATGGCTAGTGTGCACATCTTGAAACAGAGGGAAACTCTGCATATTTGCAGTGTGAGCAATTTGCACATCAATCTGATCTCTTTATTCAGAAATAATTCAGACTGATGAATCTGAACATAGTGTTTACATGAACAAAATGTGTCCATGTAAATGTAGCTACTGATGCTCCTGAAATACTACATATATCACTAAATGTCACCATTGTGTTTCCATGTACTCTGTACATGTTTTTTGAGAGATGAAAACTTAATACATGATTTCCCCATACAGATACAAATCTCATTTTCATGCACTCAACAATAATTAGATGATTTATAATGGTATGCTATTATTCATCCAATGCACTATATGCAAACCATTTTGCTTATACAGTGTCACTCAGAAAACAATTCTAATTTGCATTTCCATTCTATTTCCATTTAAATCAGACTGGTTGAAATTTTTTAGAAGCCAGTGGTTCAGGTGCGAAGGTTGCAACATCCCGGTTGTCAGAGATAAATGTAATTACTATTTTTGGCATACAAGAAAGTCAGCAGTAATCATTTCTGTAAATAATGACCACACAGCGACCTTGGAGGAACAGGAATAAACAAGCTCAGTGGAGGTCAATGGATCAGTTCTCACTTTCCCCTCCATCCTTTAGCTCGGTAATGATTTTGCATGCTTGATTTTCCACAATAGAGAGGCATAGATTAGTGAAACTCACATGAAACATTCATCAGACCTCCCTGCCACTGAGATGGCAATGGATGGGTCCTTCCTGCCACTCACTGGATTTGGCTAATCACTCACACACTCCCGACACTGAAACGCTTCATGCTCACCATAAATTTAAAGCAAGATTCTCACACATTCAAGAAAATTCTCAATGCATGCATGCACAAAAATGTACACACAAAAACAAATAACTTATAGATGTGATATACCACAAACAGTTACTTCACATCACACATTCTCTGTGTTTCTCTTCAAATATATTACTTATCTCTAATGTAGTTTTAAGAAAAAAAAGAAGAAAACAACAAAATCTCCCAGCAGCAGATATGTCAGCTAGTCTCAGACAGCGGATGACTAATGTTTACGCAGTGGGTGATGTTAACAAACTCTTTGGCTTTCACTGAGCTTTTACAGTTCAGTTAGTTCAAACATGAGACATCAAACTGAGATAAAGTTTTTCTCTCTCTTAATTGTCTCACTCAAGAAACAGATTTGACTTAAATTCATTTGTTTTATTTGTCATCTCAAAAACAGGTTTTACATGGAGGAGTAATTGAGGGTCCAGGAATTAAGCCCAGGGAATGTGAATAATTTCTTCCGATTAACTACTATCGTAACCTCAGTTCCCTGAGAGTAGGCAACGAGTATTGCGTAGCTATACGCAGTGGGGAAACTCATTTCCTGAGATTTATTGAAGCTTAAAATGTAAAAGCGTATTGCAGCTGCACAGCGAGCACAGTCATGGCTCACTCATTGGCTCTGATGCAGCAACTGCATATCCAATGGCGAAGTCCAATGATGCGTATCCAATGATGATATCCAATGATGCGTATCATTGCATGTGGCGTTCATCCAATGATACGCATATCCTATGCGTATGCGCCAATCAGCTAGCAGCGTGCTAACATACGTCAGAGTAGCCAAATAGGGCGAGGCAGAGCCTATAAATGAGGCCGAATTCGGGGAATAGTTGATCTTTCAGATCCACAGTAAAAAAAATATTTTTTAAGTATTTGTTCAAAATAAGTATTTGTAAAAAACACGTTATTTGTGCCTTTCCGAATACCGTATTCGGGTTCGGCTCCACCCCTACCATATAGGCTTGGAAAATCGCAACTTTTCATTTTCCGTCGATCTTAGTACACGGTTTAACTACAGAAGAGTCAAGTTTTAAATAGGAAAAATATTGAAACTCATTGGTCATTTTGAAAGAAATGCTACTGGACTCATCAGAATCAATGATCTATGCTAAGCTATGCTAAAAGTGGTACCGTCAGACCCGGAGTTCGGCTGAATGGATTCGAAAACGGTAAAACTCAACTGTTTAACTCTGGGGGAGTTGTAAAATGAGCCTATTTCCCAAAAAAGAGGAGTATCCCTTTAAAAAAAATCATTCAGGAGTGTCTTTATGAATGAGTCACTGAATCACTCACTCAAACGATTTGCTAAAAACTCTGAATGTGTTGCAACGCAACGGTTTTACCTGGCTTGTTTGGAACCATTTTCGTTGGCGGAGAAAACCCCCCTGAAAATGGCAGGTTACTAAATTATTAATTATTCAGTTTTGCTTGAGAACAGCATGACTATGCTGGTCCACCAGCTAGACCAGCACTTAATTAACCAGCTTGGACCAACATGGAATTCATGCTGGTTATTCCTGGATTTTTCAACAGGGCTGACACAACTGAAACTGTTTCTCACATCTATTTTACACTATTTGCACAGCACATCACAAGTGTAAACACAGTTCATTCAACTAGTTTTGCAATTATAACATTTTGAGTTTATATTATAAAACTTGAAATCATTGTTGCATTTGTAACTTGTCACCACTTCATGTTGTTTTCAGAATCTAATCACTGATGTGGTAAATGTTTGGTGTTTTGACTCATCGTGTCTCTGATTGGTTTAGCAGGATCTATGATAGCATTAGTGACTAGGTAAATCCCTGAGACGGTTATTTTTGCATTACACCTGTGAGGGAGACACTGATCTCACCTGGTTTTCAGACCCATTTATTTCCTCTCTCAATCGAGCATTGTGGCAATTTTGTGCATTTTACAACCTTAATGGTGGGGGTGGGGGGGGGGGGGGGGTATAGGTCTGCATGCAATGGGTTCTTCATAAAAAGTTATTTAAATTTGAGATAGGAATGTTAAATATAAACTGATCTAGAGAGATAGAGCAATAAAGCACAAATTCTCAAGAGGTTA
The DNA here is from genome assembly GCF_949152265.1 of Phoxinus phoxinus. NCBI lineage: Eukaryota > Metazoa > Chordata > Actinopteri > Cypriniformes > Leuciscidae > Phoxinus > Phoxinus phoxinus. The sequence continues at coordinate 27,289,253 of NC_136886.1, read as the reverse complement.
AACACAGGTCAGTTTTGCAAAATGCATGCCGTATGACTTTAATAATATAATTGAGATCACACAGCGGTCATTTCATCTCATGATAGTTGTGGAAATATCATGGCAAAAAACACAGAGTACTTATGATAATAGCTCTAGGGCTAAATTCACATAATGTGTCTGTTTGGCTTTTTTAGTCGCTGGGTGAGTCAGTAAGAGTAACAGGGCAGCAGTGAATCCCCAATCCCATCCTTTCCATCTCGGACTTATAGGTATTATGATGATTTCTGCTAGATTTTCTTCTTTCGTGACAACTTCAAAGGCAAACTCGGTATAGCAACAGGATTTAGAGATTACATTCTGAGCTTGAACTAAAATCAATTGCTTGTTTGAAGTTGCTTTAGTATGAATGCAACGTTTCCCATTACTCAGCAACATGCAAATTGCGGGGCATCAAGAGGATGAGAGAGAAAGAGATGGATAGATAGATACTAAGCGAGTGTGTGTGAGAAAGAGAGATCTGATGAACTCTACCACTGCCTTTAGATGATTTAAAACACTAATCACATCTCCATCAAAGACTGCTTGAGATAAAAGGAAATCACTTCATTTCTATTAACACAATCACTTTCAAATGGCATCTCATTAACATCTAATCATGTTCCATTATGTGAGGTGTCCAGAGATTGTATTCTGTAATGCAATGTTCAAGGCCCTTTCTTGTACATTGACATTTTTTTTATGGAATATTGACGAAAATAAACACATGATGTTTTTTTTTTCAAGACTCATCAATGGATTGTTTTTGTGTGTCATCTAAAGTGGTTTATTGACATTCTCTGTGTAAACAGTCTGAATGCGCAAACTAACTGCCTGAACAAATTTTCTGCTCCTCAATTCTGATTGCTTGTTTGATGAAGCATGTGCAAGCATTTGAACCACACACTCGAAAATAAATGTAATGACAGCTAGATGTATCAGACTTATTAGATAAATATCACACAAACATGCTCATCTGGTTGTGCGCCAAAGCTGTCAACATCACAAATATCAGACAAGATATGTAACCACCAAGAACAAAGCAGTAAATGTAATTTGCTTAAATATTAACTTGATTTATTAGCATGCAAAAATAACATCCTATAATTTCATGAAAAGGACAATTATAGATTAACTTTAAGACTGTCCTTCAAATTCCCCAAAAAAAACATTTTAATTATATTATCCGTGGTATAACCATATTTGTTTAGTGTGATGAGCTTGAAAGAACCACTATATTTTTGACTAAGAATAATTAATTAGTGATAAGTGATATGGCAGGTTTGCTATTTTATGGCAGGTTTATGTCTTTGTACTCTTAGGTACATGATGATTATTAGAACTAGTAAATAATGCTAATAAAATAACTAAAGATTTATTACTGATATCCATGAAGCATTTTTATGGAGATATCGGACGTACTCTGTTTTTTTTTTTCTTTTTTCTCTCTCTCGGTTGATCCAACAGGCATATTAGGTTAGTTGGAGTCTCTTCTGTCTTTTTAATTACCATTCAAAAGTTTGAAAGAAATTAATACTTTTTATTCAGTAAGGGTGCCTTAAATCAATCAAAAGTATCAGCAAAGACATTTATAGGCCTAATGTTACAAATTATTCTTCTGAACTTTTTATTCATCAAAGGATCAATAATAAAAAAATTTAGTTTCCACAAAAAAAGTTAAGCAGCCCAACTGTTTTCAACATAAGGATCATGTGACACTGAAGGCTGGGGAAATGTTGAAAATTCAGCTTTGCCATCACAGGAATACATTGCATTATAACACTTATTAAAGGGCCCCTATTATGATATTTTAAAGTTTCCTAATGTTGTTTAGGAGTCTCCTACAACAGGGTTACATGCATCAAAGGTAAAAAAACTGTTTTAGTTTATCATAATACATTTGCACATCACCACATTTTCAATGATTCTCAAACGACTTGCCAAATTAATCAATCTCTCTAAATCCCTCCTTTCCGCGAGCTACTCTGCTCTGATTGGCCAGACAGCTCAGTCTGTTGTGATTGGTTTACCGCGTACAGCATGCATCGAAAACAAAAACTCTCATTGCCATAACAACGACAGCTCTGCATGTCCTGAGGCTGCCGTAAACTAAACACAGTAACGAACAATGACGTCGATTTTACCATATCAATCCGAGCGCGAGTCCGATGATGAAACAATAGAAGAACTAGATATTCAACCCGAACCTCCATCACAAGGACGACTCGAGCAGGACGTTTCAGTGATTCACTAAGTTACTCAGTTTGAGGTACATTATGAGATGTTGCAATTCCTCACCATCATCATTAACAAGTGCATGTCCATCAACCGATTATTTTACTTGTACTAATTTATTATTTTACCCCGGAAACTAACCAGGACTACTTTTTCGAAAAACTTCCAGCGGCCAGAACTCTGACCAGGGAGGTGACCACAGAGTGGTCTCAAAACTAGTATTTTGAACACCGTCTTTCAAGAGCAAGCAGTTTGCGAATCCTGCTTGAACTCCGATATTTGAGAAGCAGTCGTCAGTAAAATAAAGGTAACAGGAAAAGTTTAGGATTATACTGCTGTAGTATCATGGTAAAGATTAATTTTAACCACAGATTCTTCACATGCTCGTCCTTGGGCAGTGAAAAAAAAAAAGAGTCTTTACTGTCACATTGTAGAGCACAGCGTCTCCTCGACATGATGCTGTCCAGTATCCACAGGAATCAGCTGTAGTGTTTGAGGTTTAAGTTTCCCTGATGTCTGCGCGCGCAATAAGTGGGCGGGCTAATGTTACGTATTGACGTCACGACGAAGGGGCTTATGACTCGTTTGAAAAACAATTAATTTCATTGACTCAGAGTCGACTCTTACTTTTGAAAGACAATAACTTGATATACGGTGCACTTTCTGATTTAAAACTTTGCAGGATGTTTTCATCACTTAGAGCTGTGTTACACACTACATGAAAGGTCATTTTCAAAATCCATAATAGGGGCCCTTTAATGTCACAGAGTGCATTTTCCATCATCCTCCCTGGCACATATCCAAACACACCTGGAACTCATCTAGCCATCGTCAGTCATAAACAGCACTTCACACACTGGCTACATCCAAAATCGTATACTTCCACAATATAGTAGGTGAAAAAGAGTATGCGACAAAAGTAGTATGTCTGAATTCACAGTTACTCATGAAAGAGTAGACAAAAAGTACTAAGATGACCTACTACTTCCAGCGAGATTCTGAAGTGTGCATACGATGACACTTTCCTATCCCATGAGGCCACGGGAGAGGACTTCTGAATGGCAGTGAAGCAATGTAACTGACGCTGGTACTGTAGGTCATATGATGATGACAACATGGTGAATATAGTGTGAAGGATACATCTATGCCGCCTTTAAAAATCAATCAGATGAAGGTATCTCAGGAAACAGGAAGTGAAGCTAACATTGGATTCGGAAGTGCCTTGATGCCTTCCTACCTTGGAAAGGCAGCATTTTTAAGATTTCGGATGCAACCATTGTCTGACCTTGTTTGAAAATGACTCCTCAGACTGTTTACCCTGCTATTTACCTGCTTAATGTTCCTGATTACCTTGCTAACTACTGCGGTTACATCATCCAAACCGATCTCCATTCATCCAAGTCATCTTCAGGTCATCATATCGTCCAAGTCGTCTTCCAGTCCTCTCTTGTCTCAGCGTTGTTCCCTCATGTGTGTGTGTGCTCCAACAGTTCTGTAAGCCAAAAACTCAAATTTAACAATTCAAGTCTATGCTCATCAGCTAACGAACTCCAGAATCACCACTTACATGTTGATCCACCGTATTCCTGTTATATCTGCTACTAAACCTACATGTTTTGGGGTGCGTTTCGCATACAACTCGCTGCTTAAGTACAAGTGTACAATGCATCGTTGAAGAAAACCAATTACATCACGAGTCACGACTGTTTCCTGTAATCGTACTGTCGCAAATTGGTCGTACAACCACGTTGGTTAATGATGTCGTGATGGACCAATAATTACTTTTAATGAATCTGTTTGAGATCGAATTAATGCTAGATGTTTTGCTATAAATTACCGTTACGCACATGGCATCTCTTATTTTTCTCAGTTATTTTGCTACATTTCTCGATTCAATCTTTTTTTTTTTTTTTATAATTAATGGTTGAAAGCCAGTTATTGTCAAATAAGTTCGATGAGCATCTTATCTTTTAAAATGTGTACTTAAAAAGTGTACTTTCTTTCCCTTTACTTTAGTTTTATCTGTTTTCTTCTTGCTCTGCTTCTCGTCATCTTTTTTTTTATCTCCCCCTCTAAGATATCAGTGTAAATAACCCATTATATCACAGATATGACAGTTCGGGTGCTACGGTATGCTGACACCCTCTGTCACCCAAATGGCTGTAACCAACCACAGCTGTCATAATTACACAGAAATGACCTGTCACCAAGCAGACGCATTATGCACGACACAAACACAAAAGATTCCACACTGTCATTGGGTGCTTTGATCTGTTTCCTGATATGTGGTGGAAAACACTCTTGTTCAGACAGGTTTTAAATTGCTGAAGGAAATCATTTTTAGACCAAAACAAATTCAGACAGTTTTAGTGTTCAGAGCTCTGCAACAGAAGACGGACGTGAGCGTGTGATTCACTTCAAGGGGTTGAAGCAATACAGAGCTCTCTTTTTTGTTATCTTATACACGTACAGCTGTAAATGTGGAGATTTTATGGTCTTAAGTCCTGATGTGATTCATGCGCTCACTCCATATCTCATTCCCTCTTCTCCCAGCAACAGGACAGAAGTGCTGACATTTCTTTTGACTCTAGGCTGATTCTCTGTGATGTCTGTGCAGTGTCCCGAATGGTTGCTCCCAACAGACAGGACAATACATGTGCAGAATTTTATTTTTTGCTTTTGCTGTTTCTGGTCTCACTACAGCATGTGTGTGCAGTAAACATTGAGATGTAACTGACACAATGTTAGGTCTAACCTTTACATCAATCGATGAGGCATTATCACTTTAATGAAAGGTTTGAGGGCTAAGACTGACAGATGAGATGATTGCTGATCTTTGTGGCCAGGAATGTGGCCAGGAACATGACCGAAAAAAGCAAATTCACACACAAAAAAATAGAGATGGATAAATGCGTAATGGCAAGCTGTCCCAGTGAGAGGTCATTATAAGGACAGAGAGAGAGAGAGAGGGAGGGAGAGAGAGAGACGGTAAAAGAAAGAGAATGAGATCCAGGTGGTTTCAAAGTGGGACACTGAGGTGTTTTTTGTGCATCTCACCTTCTTCCAAATTGCAGAATAACAAATCTCTTGTTTTATACATGCAAATAAAGCCTATTGTGAATACAACACAACAGGACAAACTTAGTATCCAAACCTCTGATGTTAGACAATCAAAAATACTTTTTTTGTCAGTACCTGCCTGTTTTTGAGTGGTAAAAATGAGCCAAAGACAAGCCCTCCAGCTCTGATGCAACATCTGCCTATGAGTTCCAGGATGTCTTACATTGCCCAAGGCAAGAGGAGAGCACACTTTCAAAACATTCAGCTTTAGGACAGGAGCATGCAGAGAAATTCAGACCCACCATGAGATAAAGAAACTACACACACACACACACACACACACACACACACGCACACGCTCGCATGCTTGACAAACTCATTAACAATCAGACAAGTATAATCACATGTTGATTATAGGTGTTTAGACTCAGTTTGAGACATTTGTTGTTATTAAGTTGTGATAATCCATCAGTGTTTTGCATATAGTCTCATTATGTTTTTTCTATGGGAGTTCATGATTGTCAATAAACACAAAAGCACATGCTTGTGTTGTCCAGATGACAAGTTGAAATGAAAGTGATCTCTTTCCATTAAGATGGGCTCAGACTACAGGAGTTTATAAATCTTAAACGTTTGAAATTGGAATCTCGTTGCATCACGCCCGTACGGAGAATCTTCAGATATTTTCTTCTTTCAAATCTCAAACTTGCACACACTAAGATTTTAAAATCTTGGTGCATCACACACTACAAGATATTCTTAAAGTCCCCCTGTGGTGAAAATCAAGATTTGTATGTCTATGTGGTGTTTTTAATATGATTTAAGACAAACCATGAGCAAATTCAAGTCAACACCATTGCTGAGTATTTTCTCTTTAAAGGAACACGCTGACTTTTTGGGGCTTATTCACCGTATCCCCCAGAGTTGTTATCTCCGTGCGTGCCGTAACTCTGTCTGACGCACCCACCGCTATAGCCTAGCTTAGCACAAAGACTGGAATCAAACGGCTCCAGCTAGCATACTGCTCCCAATAATTGACAAAATAACGGCAACATTTTCCTATTTACAGGTGTACAAATAACAAGGTCACATGAGACACAGCCATCTTCTAACCGTATACATACGGGAACTATATTCTCAGAAGACGAAACACTGCTACTTGGGCGGGGTGATTAGCGCAACACTCTGAGCGAACTCTCTGCTCCGCACCATGGGGCTTCTCAGGTGCTGCGAGCAAATCACTACGCAGAAGTAGCAGTGCCTCTTCAGTGCTTATACGGTGAATAAGCTAAAGTCCCAAAAAGTCGGCGTATTCCTTTAAAACTGCGGTGAAAAACACGGTTTATCGCTGGTGTTTCTGACGTCACAAACTACCTTGTATCCAATCACGTCAACATTTGATCATCAACAAGTGGATCTCTGAGCTGGTGTGAGTCAGTGGAGGCGGTGCTAATTTGCATATTCATAGAACCTTGTATGGTAAATGAGGCAAGGGTGTACAAAGCTGAATTTTCAGCAACCACTCTTAACCAAGACTTAATATCTCTTCAGAGTTACATTCAAGCTATTTTAAGGCATGAATAAGTTTTTTTCTTGCAGATCGGGATGTTTAAGACTTGATCTGTAAACACCTCACATTACCAGATAATCTGGGCTGAACAAAATGTCAATCAGCAGAGCTGTTTTCAACATTGATAAAAATGCTAAATGTCATCTGAGCACCAAATCAGCATACAATAATTATTTCGGAAGGATCATGTGACTCTGAAGACTGAAATAGTGGTTGCTGATAATTCAGCTTTGTCATCACAGGAATGAATTTGATTTTTAAAATATATTAAAATAGAAAACAGTCTTACCAACCCCAAACTTTTGAATGGTAGTGTAATTATAAAAATCGAAAATGCTAAATACTATAAACAATGTACTTTGTTTTAGACAAAACAACCTCCAGCATCATTTTCTGTTGTTGTATTATAATTCATAAAGCGCATACTAAGGCAAGCAGATGCGGTGCTAAACACAGCGTGATGTGTGAGTCAGGATGGCAGAGAGACAGAGAGGTTTTAACCTCAGCAGGGGATCAATCAAGCGATCATTAAGTGTGATGTTGTGCATTGATTAACCCCAGCATGAGGTCGAGAGAGCGATGGAACAGATTCCATATAACCTTCAGCTTTAAACGTATATACACAGGTGGAAAATGAAGCAGGTCAATGTTAGCTAACCTGAAGCAATGCAAACACGCATATACAGATTCTCAGCCACATACATACTTTACAGATGGTGTGTGTGATGGACAGACATGATTGACAGCAAGCCCACTCAAGCAGAATGAGGCCATGCAGAAGGCTTGTGCTGCAGTTGTGCGCTGAAATTGATTACTGGTTTGCTTTAAAGAATTGGCTTTAAAAAAAAAAGATCTAATGAATTGTACAAAGAAAGGAAATGTGTGTGAGTACACTTTCCTGAAAAAGTTGATTCCTCAACTCTGAATAGCTCTAGAGTTGGGGTCAATTCTGAATCGATTCTCGTTGTTGACTGTGTCCGAAATTGCTTAGGGTCAGATGAAGAGTGCACAGGTTAGATGAAGATTATAGCAGAATAGCACGTGTAACTTGTTTGCTCATTCTCTAGCTAACATGACAGTTGAGTGCATATCAGCAATAAGTGAACAAAACGAAGCAAAGAATTCGGACGCTGACGTATTACCATGCATCAGAGAGCATGAGACGTCGCAGAGGCAACTTTGTCATGTGCGTTTATCAGACTACGGCGGTTTCTTCTGTAGAAGGTATTGTCGGCAACTAGGTAACAACGTTGATAGCTACTCATCATTTCAATGTATGTCAACGCTACTTTGGACAGTCCCACCGGTACGTTCACACGGGGCGTGAGCGTCAACGCTTGACGGAAGGCGTGGCTGAAGTTTGGCACGACGCCATGGTCATAGCAGCGTCAGCCAATGAAATTAGACAGGAATGACAGGATGAACGTGATGAACGTGATTGGCTGCCGGCTGGCTACTGTATTTGCATAGAGCAATCCTGATTGGCTGACGCTTCCGCCTGCGGCGATTCAATGGCGTTGCTCGCGGCAGAAGTTGAAAAATTCTCAACTTCTGCCGCGAGCAACGCCAGTGAAGCGCCGCCGCCGGATCCACAATTCATTTCGGCAACGCTTGACGTCACCCATTCAAAGTCAATGGGAAGCGTTGACGCTGACGCCCCGTGTGAACGTACCGTAAAAGTGTAATTTAAGGCTTTGTTGTCATGATTTTATCGACTCCTACGGTGCGTTTTAAGCCTAATCATGTTCATTAATTAAAATAGTCTTTAGACATTTCCTCGCACGTTTCTCCCGTGAGTCTCAAATCAAGTTAATGTACAAACCCGACTCTGCTTACACAAAACTACTGCATAGCCGTGAACATTCACAAATCTAAACTTTAATTGCACATCCACATTCATTTTCATCATGGTAAATTGGGTCTGTACCTTAGTGTGCATCCAATTGCGCTGTGAATGGTGATGAATGCTTTTGTTTGGGTGCCTTCTGGCATCCCCGTGACTCGTGTACGTTAGCAGGGGAAGGAGAGAAAGGTAGAAGTTGTTTTAGAATCACAGGGCTTAATAACGTGTCTCTCTCCACAAATTTGTGGGCAGTCAAGCAGTTGGTGAACATATCTCTGTCTGTTGAGGGTTTCAGAGAACATGGAACGGAACTACCATTTCATTACAGTTGTTCAGATCACTGGAGCAGAAAACCTGAGGCAAGACCGCATGGCTGTGGATATGTGTACATCCCTGCGGTTGTTTGTTTAACTGTTTTAAAAGGATGTGTGGACCAAGGCTATATGAAATCGGCATTTCTTTGTTTCTTCAAACAGTCACAACATTTAATGTAGGCTTTTATTCACATGTAAACACTGATCACTGCACATACTGTATGTTGTTCACATCAAATATGGTAAATGGAAGCTAAGCCATGAACAAACCTTATTTTTTTTCATATGGATTTCTTTTACGATATTTTATGCATCAACGGTTTGGACTTTTAATGGAGGGACAGAAATCACTCAGGTTTCATTAACAATATCTTCATGTCTTTTGAAGATGAACAAAAGTCTAATGGATTTGGGACAGAATGAGAGTGAGTAAATGATTACTGAGAATTTTCATTTTTGGATGAACTCCTGCCCTGCATCATGTCCCCAGAAAAGAAAAGACTAAAATGAACTAATGATGCCTAATGGCAATGTTAGTGCCCTGTGAATCCATGTCTCCTGTGTTCATCTTCACCTGCTTTTATTTAGCCAATTGGATACCACTAGAACACTGTTCCGTCATTAATGTTTAACTACATAGGAACAAATGAGTACCGCAATATTAACATTTATAGGGACTATTAAGAAGAAACTAACAAGAAACTCTGATCAACAAATTACTAAGTAATAGCACAGTAATAGCAGGTAGTTCACTATTAGCTAATCAATTATAAAAAAAAATGTATCATACTGTACCTACCAGAGGACTAAGAACTACTACAGTGTAATAATTCATGCTAATAATTCATAATGTAAAATTAATTCTAAAGTGAAGATTATAGTAACCCTCTAATGACTCAAGTATTACCACATTCTTCAGGAGGAATTATTAATTATTTGGAACAGCATTCTAAACAGCATGATAACTCATTGTAATCAACATTGTAAAGGTTTTGAGTTTTTTCTAAGGTTTTGGAATGTAGCTAATTCCTTTTGAAGGATTTGGTATCACTTCAGTCATCACTAGTGGGTTACCATGATCAACACTTTTAAATTATTTATACTTTATGCATTATTCACATTTAATTATGAACTTGTTCTTAGAAGTATTTCAGGAGGAATGAAAAGAATTATAGTTTCTGATTAGCTAATATCGTATTCAACTTGTATTACTTACTAATTTATGAATCAGAGTTTTTTGTTAGTTAATTAGAATGTTAATATTGTGTTACTAATTTGTTTCTGTAGTTATTCATTGATAGGAAACTTATTAAATAAAAATGATCTACAGTGGATAACAGTAATGGATAATACAGCAAATGGTACCAAAGATAAGATTATGGTTATGTTGATGTTGTGCTTTGGATTTGGATATCTTATCTTATTTGTTTTAATTACGTATGGCTGACAAATACTGTATGCATAACATTAAGTTTATTATAGCCTAGTGGATGAAATGGATGGAACATGCAATTCGATTACATAAATCTTAACTTTAGACCTACATATTTGTGTTGTCAGGACTCAAAAAACAAGGCAGATAGGCTTTGGAAGCTGAGGGATTGTTGTGCAGTTTGAGGTGTGTAGTGACACGTTTGTGTTGTGATATGTAGTAGTTATCGTCCACAGCACCTTTACAAACACCCGAAAGGAAAATCGCTCAGTAACAATAACAAGCGTTGCCACAGGCACAATTAAAGACTACACGTAAGTCTGCTGTCAGAAAGAATTAATGTAAGAACATACACACACACACCCTGTCACGCTTTTTTTCTTAATCTTCTCTCTCTAGTTTTATTTCTCTCTTTTCTTTGAACATGAACTTTTGGAATACATTCACATGTTACCTCTATCCACTTAGCAGATTACTCATGAAAAATGCATCTCACATTCATCTGTGCATAACTAAGAGAGAGAGAGAGAGAGAGAGAGAGAGAGAGAGAGAGAGAGAGAGAGAGAGAGAGAGAGAGAGAGAGAGAGAGAGAGAGAGAGAGAGAGAGAGAGAGAGAGAGAGAGAGAGAGAGAGAGAGAGAGAGAGAGAGAGAGAGAGAGAGAGCATTTATACGTTTTTTTTTGTTTTGTTTTTGTACAGAGGCTCTTTTCCTGACCTTTAGAAAAAACCTTAGGTTAAGATTCTCTTTCCTGTCCTTTAAATAACCCTGAAGAAGAACTGTTTATAATGAAAATCAGCTGCAGTTTGACTGAAACATGTTTCAGGGAAATGGGAGATGACAGCTACATATCAAAACTGATGGACAGATCAAAATGATAAAATATATAACTTTAGATACACATCACATACTCAACTCTGTATTTTGGACCGCAGAATAATCATGTAATATTTCCTTGTTTGAAAAAAGGCTGATACAAGGGTACAAGATTAATGTAGCTTTAGGTTCCCAGCGAACAGGGAGCATTCTCAGAACTTTAGCTAACGTTGTGGCAAGGTTCTCTCAAAGTTATCAACATTCTTCCAGTAACGTTAATAAAATATTTGTTTAATAAAACAAGTTATCTGGTGTTAAATAATGTTCTCAGAACATTATTTATCATTAAAGCTGCAGTCCAGAGTTTTTCGTTTTTGTCGCCATCTCTGGTCGAAATTTGCAATTGCAGTTATTCGCGGAATTATCAACTTTACGTGAGTGGTGTCTCGACACGGCACAGTGCGGATGAATCCAATGTTTTGAGGAGAATGTGCGGCTGTCAATCACCGCGCCGGTGTGGATACTGGCATTCGGAATCACAGATTCTACTTTTTGGAATTATGACCAACATAAGAGTTTTCACCGGAAAATGTCATCTGAACAAGTAACATCCACTTTTGTTCAGACCAACTAAGGGGAAAAAAGCATTGCAGTAAATCACACTGATCAAATCTAACGATTGCGTATCATATCACGTACGTCAAACCGTGCAAATTATACTTTGTTCTCAAATTGATAAGGTTAACAACATCAGCATTGCGTGACTACATTCAATGCTCTTCCAATATGTATCCTTGTTTTCGCATGGGCCCGGTTGCAGTCTCTTTTTTTCTGTAGCCACTCCGAGTCCGAACAAAGTCTTTTGCATTTTACAACGGGTGAATCTCCGGTTGTCACTGGTGGTTATCGTTTGAACCTTTCTGGATCCGCCATCAATTTGATAAGTTTAATTATATCAAGTGCTGTGAGAAAAGGCTATAAATCTCAACCTCCAACATCCTCACACGCAATATAGCCTACTAGCCGAGACACCTTCTTTATGTGTACAGATGTGACGTAATGACGCAAAGACATGCTCGAATTTCCCGCGGAAATCCACCAATACCATTGGAATTAAAAACATTATTACAGGCTTACCGCTTTGAATCGAGCTAAAGGCAAGCAGATCGTTTTGAACACTGGCTGGTGATGTACTTACTAAAACATTTATTTTGGATAATGTTTAACCCCAAAAAGTTACGGACTGGACTTTTGTTTTGTTTTATGTTACATGTTTCAGAGAGTTCAGGGAATGTTCAAAAGTAACGTTTCCCATTATGTTTAAAATGAATTAAATGTTCCCTTAACGTTCACCAAGAAGTCTTTAAAAAAAAAAAAAAAACTGGACATTTGGGAAACTAAATGTTACTAAACTAACTAAACTAAATGTTTTTCTGTTGGCAAAACATTCTTAAATAATTTTTTTCTTAGCTGGGTCAATATTCTGTCTTCTGGAACTAGGCTTTAATCCCCACTTTCTTACTCTGAGTACAACAGATGGCCATAATTATTCGCCTAGATACATGCAGGTCACACACAAACATATGTGAGGTCACATGCAGGTCACACACAAACATATGTTACTCATACACAGAGGTCACTGACATACACAAACACGGGTCACCCACAAGAGACAATTAGCTATATACAGAGAGCAGAAGTATAAATACTTTTTTGTACACATTTCACATGTACTGACCAAGGAAGTCTGTAATGCCTGAAGAAAGCTTTACATTAACATTCCCATTCATCTTAAAGGCAGTTGCCCAGCAAATCGCGACGGCCCTCAGAGATATGTGACCTGGATTCTGCCATCTTGGCACCTGGGCACTTAGTTCCTGGTAACATTTGTCATGTGGCTGATTACTCGTTAAAGTCAGTGGGTAGACAAAATGTTTTTTTTATTGTTTTTTATCATTTCCAATGTTCCCTGCGTGTCCTTAATTAGTCTTAAAATGTCACCTGTCACACATTAAAGGTCATAAAAAGTTGTAATATCTTAAATGGTATAACAACAAGGGCCAGATATACTAAAAGCTTGCGCAAGCGCAAACCCTCTTTTGGCATAAAAAACTATTGTCTGGATTTACTAAAGAGACGCAGTGAAAAATTAGCGCTGTACTTTTTATTTTCAGGTGTATTTAAAAAAAAAGTCGTATTTCTGTTACCTTGAGCACAGCATTTTTTTAATCTTGCAATAGAACTGACCAATGGAAATGTAACACGTTCTGTGTGAACATCCCATCCCCTGACGCTATATCTACAATAGATACAGTATGCAGAATCTACAAAGGATAAAGATGCGCGGTGGGTCTCCACACACTTGAGTCTGCCGACAACAGAACAAATGGAAGAGTGAAAGAACGTTCACTTTAAACGCATCCAGTTTAAACAGCTCAGACTTCAGAAGGATCCCAGCATCCGAAACAAGTTAATGGTTTATTTTAATGGTGTTCCGGATCACGTTGGGTGATTATGTTTGTTTGGAGCATTTTGTTTTGTAAATGAGGCACAGACTAATGAGTTTGCAAAGAAAGATTTGAAGCAGCCAACTGTACTACAAAACAAACTCATATAAATGCTATCCTCTTTCTCTCGGTGTTTAACACAATGTTGACCTAATCACAAACTGCAAGTAAATTATTTCATAATGCTTTGTCTGCAAATTATGGTTTTATAGGATGATGTTTTCAAAACACTTACTCACATGCAATAGAGAGTGGGCGTTGGTGTTTCCTAAACAAAGACATTAGCCAATCATAGCAGTGGCCGTTTACTGACGAGCTTTAAAGAAGCCGCCCCTAAAAAATTAATAATTTCAGAAGGAGGGTCTGAACGAAGGTTTAAAAAAAAAAAATTTCCACATATGTATAGTATTTTTTTGTGTGCAAAAAAACTTTATTGACGTTATAAGTGAGCTTCAAGGAACATATTAAAATAATAATAAAACAATACATGTCATGACCCCTTTAAATTTGGAGATGGAAAAAAACAAGAATATCTTCCTAATGTGATTATTAAAGGGGTGGTATAATGCCCTTTTCACAAGATGTAAAATAAATCTCTGATGTCCCCAGAGGGTGTATGTGAAGTTTTAGCTCAAAATACCCCACAGATATTTGTATATAACATGTTAAAGATGTCACTTTTTGAGGATGAGCAAAAACACCTCGTTTTGTGTCTGTCCCTTTAAATGCAAATGAGCTGCTGCTCCCGGCAAAGGGGGCGGAGCTTCAAGAGCTCCTGTCCTTTTATCTCACACAGACATGCACTGAAATTTCAAAAACTTTTAGCCTTTTATGTTCAAACCAGAGTCAGAAAGATGGAGAGACAACATTTAGAGCAACAGGACATTTCTCATCTATCTATCTATCTATCTATCTATCTATCTATCTATCTATCTGTCTGTCTGTCTGTCTGTCTGTCTGTCTGTCTGTCTGTCTGTCTGTCTGTCTGTCTGTCTGTCTGTCTGTCTGTCTATCTATCTATCTATCTATCTATCTATCTATCTATCTATCTATCTATCTATCTATCTGTCTGTCAATCTGTCTTGCTCTTACTGGTCTGTTAGTCCAGTTCTCTACACAATGTTTGTGTACATTTACATAATAGTGTCTGCTCTATCCACAACATCTGTTCTAGGAATATTCTCTGGTCATATCAGACTTTTCCACCTCCATGTCCGTTATCAGGATGATTTGTGGGAAGGCTTCTGATTTGTTTTTCTGATTGAGGTTTCATGCATTGAAAAAAACAAAAACAAACAAAAAAACAATAACCAGCATGGAAAAATTGCTGCAATACTAGGTAGATATAAGATAATTGATGTCTTACGTGTTTGTTTATTTGAAAATCTGAGCTTGAGTGACAATTTTGGACAACGTTAAAGCTATTTCAAGAAACTAAAGTGGTCTTTTGAAGAAGGGAGGGTGTTCTCTTACATTTACATTCAAAGCATTTAGCAGATGCTGTTCTCCAGGGCAACTTACAATATTGCTTTTACATCGCATACAAGACCATGCATGGAATTTGGAATGCTATCTGTTGGAAAAGAAGTGCTTCCTATACAAATATAAAATAAAATAAAATAAAATAAAATGAAATGAAATGAAATAAAATAAAATAAAATAAAATAAAATAAAATAAAATAAAATAAAATAAAATCCAAGATAAAAGTTGAGTTGCAGGTCTGCATGGATTGGATAAACGAAGGAGCTTGACCTTTGACTGCCTTTATGCTAGGTTGTGTACCGCCTTGTTTTGAACTTGATTCTAGCAGTTATAGGGAGCCAGTGAAGGAGCGGTGTGATGTGGGAGTACTTGGAAGTTCACAATTTATTTTTGTCATCAAGAGAGAGAGAGGAAGGCGTGGGTGGAGGGTTGAGTAAAAGGTGCTGGAGAGTTTCCTTGGGGCAGCAGCATCAAGCTTTGCTTCATAGCTCTTCTGCAAGTTCAGAATATGAGGCGCAGTAATCTGGAGTTCCCTAATGTGCTATCTGAGCCCTGATGGTTATCCGGTTTCATTTGAAATCCCATCCTTTTCTATATATTTGGCCTTCCGTTCACACTGAGAAGGCTTTTTTGTGTTTTGAAGATGGATTCCCAAGTGAATACATTTGAAAACACAGTTTTTGCATTGTAGTGTGGACTGTGAAAACAGCATGTTTGGTCATGACACATATTGTACTCACAGATATGTATGTATGTATGTTTATACCGTGTGCCTGCTGTGTGCTATTCACTTTATCACAGTGTTGCTGAAGTAACTTTGTAAAATCTTCATATTACATTATGCAAAGATTAAAGAAAAAGTACTTGCAATTGCTGTCCTGCGGCAAAACATGAGGGAAATTGTGTTTTAGACCATATTTAGAATGGTGATTGTGTGCAAACTTAAGTGGTAAAATATTTTGCTAATGAAATGATTGTGCTAAAAAAGAATAGCTGGTCTCGTCTCAGTGAGCTTTTATTACTTTACACATGCGCAGTCATTTTAATTTAGCGGGGTTTTTTTACATTTCAGTGTAAATGAGACACTTTGTGTGGCTGGAGAGGGCTTTGAAATAAAAATGCTGTTTATCGGGATTAATGTAAACATACTGTATCCCCTGTTAGCCATTATGATGGAGATGTGGACCAGGCTTGGTGGAAACAGGACAGAGAGTAAAAACAAGAGAAAAATGCAACAGTTGATGCAGCTGCTTCGATAATGGATACATCTGAGGTGCTGGTATGGTTAGGAAATCTGAAGAAGATTTTAGTAGCACCTTCGAATGAAGATCTTGGTGGGTGTAAAGAGGGCTAGGCCGAAGAGTGCAAGTGTTGGAATGAAATATCAGTAGTGCAAACATCATGTTTGTGAATTGTGGTCTACAGGTTTATACACGGTATGGGAAATGTTACACGTTTAATGGAAACAAGACGTCAGCCAAGCGGGTGAGGCAAGGGGGCACTGGAAACGGCCTGGAGGTGATGCTGGATATTCAACAGGACGAGTATCTGCCCATCTGGAGAGAAACCAGTGAGTGATAAACGCTTTGCGTCTCAGTTATTTGAGTGTAAATGACCTTAAATGACTTCAGTATTTATGTTACTGTAATTTATGTTTAGTATGATGCATTATTATTCTTCATACAGTTTGGGGTTGATTGTTGACGCTTTTCTATTTGAATCTTAAAATGTGATTTATTCTTGTGATGACAACGCTGAATGTTCAACACTCCAAACGTGATCCTTCAGAAATAATTTTAATATGCTGATTTGATACTCAAGAAACTTTTCTTATTACCCACAGTTGAAAACAGTTGTTTCATTATTCTTGAATGAATAGAAAGATCTTAAGAACAGTAATTTTTTGTAACATTATAAATGCTTTTACGGTCACATCAATTTAACCCTTAAATGCATGAATACTTTGCCAATCATTATTACATATTTGGGTCTTTAGCGACCCTTATCTGTATCTAACACGAATGGATCTCTGCCTGTCGCGATAATATAAAACTCTCCTGATATTGGAGTAACAATCACAGAAGAATACAATGAAGCATGTTTTGGAGCTTGGAAGGGATCAGTTTGAGCAGATGTTTTATACCATCATCACTGTCTTCATCAGAGCTCATTTCCCAGTACATTCAGCATCTGGCTCATATTCGTGATCTCAAACATGTTCTCAAAACGATCATTTTCAACATCTTCGAAATCAATATTTTGATCGATGCCAGGTTCTTCATCAGATCCACGATTAAGTGACAGTGACACTGAAATTTGATTGTGTTCAGTACTTGCTCTGCAGTAAATCGCTCTGAGCCATTTCTTTTGTGTTCTGCTTGCGGTAACTATGAGTGAAATAGGGGTGCACCGAAAATTTCGGCCGAAAATGGCATTATCGGTTTCGGGCCGAAATAAAAAAGCCAACCGAAAATGTCAACCGAAAATGAATGTCAACCGCGCCCCTCCCATCCGCGCGAAAGCGCTTGGGTTTCACTCATGAAGGGCATGTAATATAAAATATATAGGCTATAATATAAAAAATATTTTAGGTTTTGTTATGTAACTGTTAGTGGTAATAAAAGTTTGATGATTATTCTATTGGTTTGTGATTTTTCATTTCAGATCCATTAAAAATTAAGCAATATAAATATATATATATTAAAGTTTTTAAAAGAAGCTTCAGTTTAGGTTTTCGGCCAAGTGCATCCTAAATTTTCGGTATCGGTTTCGGTTTTCGACCAATTAAGTGCATCCTAAATTTTCGGTATCGGTTTCGGCCCAGAATTTTCATTTCGGTGCATCACTAGAAACGTCACTTCATCATTGTGTATCAGAGGAATAAAGGTGAATTGCAATTATTAAATTCTTGTTGTGCAGAATAAAATATACTTACACAGTTTCACACCTTGGGTCGTTAGCGACTGTTTACATTTTTACAAAAAATGTATTGTAAAATTCTTGTTATATTGTTTATAATGAATTAAAATACTAAGAAGGTTGATGTCTATCTTTAAAAAATGAATGAGGAGGAGGGTAGTGAATGACTTCCCAGTTCACTAAAGACCCGAGGTATACGTTTAAGGGTTAATGCATCCTTGATGAATAATTTACTTTTAAAAAAATTACTGACCCCAAACTTTTGAACGGTAGTGTTTAAAATTAGAGGTAAAATAATTATGATTATTTGGTGAGTCGTCATGCAGTAAGCGGGATAATGTCCAGCTAGCTGGTCTTCATCGCAATCTAAACCCCAACAGGGTGAACGGGACCCCAAAAGATTGCAGCGGATTTGCATAAATTGACCTTCAAAAAGAACAAAGAAATAGTGTCTGTCAAATATAATTGTTTACCCATACAATCTGTCCATCTTCAGATGAGACGACGCTGGAGGCAGGTATTCGGGTTCAGATTCATAGTCAGAACGAGCCCCCTTACATCCACCAGCTGGGCTTTGGGGTCTCGCCCGGATTCCAGACGTTTGTTTCCTGTCAGGAACAGAGGGTAAGTTTAACTGGAGTAAAAAAAACACACTTCTGTTGCTTGGCAATTTTTTTTATGAAATTGTAATAGGTCTGAATTCAATACCAGGCTGTTCAAAACTCTTGAATTTCAGACATTTTTTAATTAGGAGCTAATTTACAAAAAGTCGCAAAGATTTCAAGGCTGACTGGAATGTTTTCTAACAGAGACTGCATGTGTCAAGTATTTCACAGCTATAGGGTGCACTCAAGCTGACAAAGAAGCAGAGACAGAGACCTTCTCTCGAAATGTCTGCTGTTTTTCTAGCTATCGTACCTGCCACAGCCGTGGGGAAACTGCCGGGCTCCATCTGAGCCTGTGATCCCAGGATACGACACCTACAGCGTCAGTGCTTGCAGACTGCACTGTGAGAGCACGCAGGTGCAGAGAGAGTGCAACTGCAGGATGGTGCATATGCCAGGTGCGTGTTATGAGTGGGAGAGTTGTCATACAATCTGTCTGTATCAGTAAGAACAAATGTGCCGTGATGGTACGTATCTGTATAATTCTTCTTAATGCTGCTGACAGATTGGCAGCTGCATCCCAAAATTCCTGGTTTCACTGTCAAAACAGTGGCTTTCTTGGAAATGAACGTTCTATAAAGCAGACTTCTGTAAATAATAAACAAGCCCTCTTACTGATATTTTGCTTATGGAAGCTTTCTAATAGATTTCTAATTAAAATATAAAAGGTAATTGCGACTTTTTAATCTCACAATTCGTACTTTTTTTTCTCAAAATTGCGAGTTTGTATCTCAAAATTCTGACTTGATAACGCGCAATTGTGAGTTTATATCTTAGCTACAATTAGGCCTTTTTTTCCCTCAGAATTGCATATCTGGAAAATATGCAGTTTTCCCTTTCGGACTTGTCTCTCAGCCGCCTGCTCATAGAGATCGTTCTCGTTTACTAACGTAACCTCGGTTCTCTCTAGAAGAGGGAACGAGTACTGCGTCGAAAGACGCTACGGGAAAGATTTATTTTCCGAGATTGAAGCCTAAAAATTAATCCTTAATTTTGTAAAATTTGTAAAACGCTTTTCTGTAGCATACAACCTTAGGCGGAGCAATTCACGCGCCTATTGGCTGCTCCGCCAGAAAAGCACAGCCTATGCGAGGCCAGTGACGCTTGACCAATGAGCCGAAACGGGCGTGGTCTTGGCCTATAAATACGAGCATAGCTGTCTTCCACTCTGATTTTCGCCACTGAAGCGACGCAGCGTGGGCACGCACGGCCTGAGACGCAGTACTCGTTCCCTCTTCTAGAGAGAACCGAGGTTACGTTAGTAACCGAGTACGTTCTCTTACGTAGAGTTCTCTCGTACTGCGTCGAAAGACGCTACGGGAACCCGTGTAACACGCCGTGCGTGCTCTTGGACCGACACAGACACCCAAGGGCACGCGCGCCCTGGCATACAAGCGCCTACACCAAGAATGTATAGGGAGAGCGGCTAGAATTAGCATCATCCCTTCATAATAGTGCCCCTGAGGGCATAATAACATATATATGTAAATAAATAGATATATATGAGGGGTCATAGCATGCTCATGGGACACATTGTCAGTGAGTGATGCTTAAAACATTGGAATGACCTGGGCCGCAGCGCGGGGCAGGAACACCATACATAGTCTTCTAGACCGAGAGCAGTTTAGCCTGCAACGCAGGAACCTTAGAACCTTATAAATGTAGACGGGGAGGCCCAGCCTGCCGCCATACAGATATCTTGTAACGAGATCCCGCTATACCAAGCCCACGAAGAGGCCATGCCTCTCGTAGAATGTGCTCTGATGCCCAGAGGGCATTCCAAACCTCTAGATGCGTAGGCCAACGCAATGGCGTCCACCACCCACCGAGACAGACTCTGTTTCGTCGCGGCTCGCCCCTTAAAGCGCCCACTGAACGAAACGAAGAGCTGCTCCGTCTGTCGAAAAACAGTGGAGCGGGACACGTAAGCTCTTAATGCCCTGACCGGGCAAAGGGAGCTATTTCCGTCCTCAGACGCCGGCAGAGCCGACAGGGAGATGACCTGAGCCCTGAACGGTGTGTTGAGGGACTTAGGTACGTACCCATGCTTCGGTTTCAACACGACTACAGAGTCGTTAGGCCCGAACTCCATACAAGACGCTCTGACTGAGAGTGCTTGCAAATCCCCCACACGCTTCACTGAAGCAAGAGCCAAAAGAAAACACGATCTTGAAAGACAGGTGTTTCATGTCAACTGAGTGAATAGGCTCGAAAGGGGCCCCTTTCATAGCGTTCAACACCGTAGAAAGGTCCCAAACGGGGACTGAAGGAGGCCTCGGAGGATTTAACCTCCTGGCTCCTCTAAGGAAACGGACCACCAGGTCGTTTCTGCCCAGGGAACGGCCAAGCACTGGATTAACGAACGCTGATATGGCTGCCACATAGACTTTGAGCGTGGATGGGGTTCTACCCTTATCCAATAGCTCCTGCAGGAAGGAGAGAATCTCTGTTTCCCCGCACTGAAGGGGTGACAGACCTTGGTCTGAACACCAACCAGAAAACACAGACCATTTGGAAGCGTAGAGCCGTCTAGTAGACGGAGCTCTAGCCTGCTCGATCGTGTCTAACACTCCCCTTGGGAGGTTAGCGGGTACCCGTTTATGGCCCACACATGTAGGGACCAGAGATCCGGGCGAGGATGCAAAATCGAGCCCTTGGCCTGCGAGAGGAGGTCCCTCCTCACTGGAATCGGCCACGGGGCAGTGCTCTTCAGCCGCATCAAAACTGGGAACCAAGGTTGATTCGTCCAGTATGGAGCAACAAGTAGCACTGAGCATCCACTTTCCCTGATTCGCTCCAGCACCTGAGGCAGGAGTGAGACAGGAGGAAAAGCATAGAGCGGACGGCGGGGCCAGACACTGGCCAGCGCGTTCACGCTCTTTGAAAAGAATTCCGGGCAGTGAGCGTTTTCCTGGTCTATTTCCGCTCTGCCGAACGTTCTCCACAACAGGCGCACTGTCTGTGTGTGTAGCGACCACTCTCCTGTCGGAACGTTGTTCCGTGAGAGTCTGTCTGGGCCTACGTTCAGGTGACCTGGCACATGCATTGCTCTCAGCGAGCGCAGGTTGTGCTGGGCCTATACCAGGATGCGTTCCATCAGCCTGAAGAGGTTTCGGGATTTCACGCCACCCTGGCGGTTTATATAGGCTACTACCGACATGTTGTCCGAACGGACCAGGACGTGGTGCCCTTTTATCCGAGGACGAAAGCGCCTCAGCGCAAAGTCCACCGCCATCATTTCCAGGCAGTTTATGTGCGGTAGTCTGACTCGTTCTGCCCACTGGCCAAAGAACGGTCTGCCCTCGAGCAGCGCTCCCCAGCCTGAGGTGGACACGTCCGTGGACACCACCTTCAGGCTCGAGGAAGTCCCCAGGCTACACCTGACCGGTACCAGTCTGACGCTCTCCATGGTGTCAGGGCTGAAATGCATTCCTGATTGACCTTGAGGCGATAACGACAGTGAACCCATGCTCGGCGCGGTACACGCGCTCCCAGCCAGAACTGCAGTGGGCGCATGCGCAGCAGGCCCAACTGTGGTACTGCCGAGGCTGAGGCCATGAGGCCTAGCATTTTTTGAAATCTCTTGAGCGGCACTATATGACCGCTGCGGAAGGATTTCGCCATTTGCAGGGTGTTTCGCCTGCGCTGTGATGACAGCCGTGCTGTCATAGACAGTGAGTTCAGATCCAGTCCTAAAAAGGAGACCCTTTGACTGGGAAACAGTGAACTTTTCTCCCAATTGACTCTCAGACCTAAGCACTCGAGGTGATTGAGTATTAGGGTCTTGTGGCGAGTGAGTTCTGAAGGTGATTGAGCTAGAATCAGCCAATCGTCCAAATAATTCAGAATTCGAACGCCTCAGAGTCTCAGGGGTGCCAGCGCCGCGTCCATGCACACTGTAAATGTACGAGGTGCTAGGGACAGGCCGAATGGCAGGACTGTGTACTGATATGCCCGGCCCTCGAAGGCGAATCTCAAAAATCGCCTGTGACGTGACGCAATTTGTATGTGAAAATACGCGTCTTTCAGATCTATTGCCATAAACCAGTCTGCTCGGCGAATCTGCGCGAGGATAGCGTATGATGCGGGGGCGCGCTTAATCGAGCGGGCAGCCCGCGCGCGCTCAGCTCTCTCAGCTGAGAGAGAGAGCGCGCGGTGCGAGCCCCGTACGGCTCGGCATGTTTGAGAATAAATGTGGATGCGTGAACACGGGTACATTTATAGCACTGGGAGTACTGTCTATTAGAACTGACTGACCGTGCATCGGTTTCGTTTCATAGAAACCGTGTGACATGTAGCTTGTAGTGATTGTGGGTACTTGAAAGCGGGCACGCTCACTACATATGATGCACAATCGACATGAGTCGATTTTATGTGTGCAAGCCCTGTATTGTGTGGGGCTGTGCTTGTGTGTACGAATGGGCACTGGGTCGTGGGCATACAGTTACACACATTACACCATCGATCGTGGCCGGGACACCGTGTAGCACTGAGAGTACTGTCTATCAGAACTGACTGACCGTGCATTCGTTTCGTTTTTACAGAAACCACGGGACATGCAGTGTGTAGTGATTGTGGGCACTGAAAAGCGTTCACTAACTTACATGTGATGCACAATCGACATGAGTCGATTTTATGTGTGCAAGCCCTGTATTGTGTAGGGCTGTGCTTGTGTGTACGAATGGGCACTGGGTCGTGGGCATTACGGATACACACATTACACCATCGGCCGTGGCCGGGACACCAGAAAATACATTTTCAGATTTACCTGGGACGTTGTGAAAACGGCGTTTGTGTGCAGGCTAACGGGCCTTGATGCCGGTTTGGTGACTGCAAAATACACTGGCACGGTCGCGTATGTTGGGGACTGTGCGAGCGAGACATTTTAGTGAAATCCGGCCGCGGCGGGATTTTAACACTGTAGCTTTCCTCGAAGCAGAAGTGCGCATCCTGGCTGAAAACGGGGCTTTCCGGGATACGCGATTTCTTCGTGAATTCAGGAAGAAAAAGGCGCGGGTCGTAAGGACGGTAACGTACGTTCCTCTGCAGAAAAGCAGCCATCCAGCCGGTAAGCGCATCGATGCTGGTCTTTCTTCGTCGACGCTCACAAGCGGCGGGGGAGGGGAGATCCTCGGAGCTCGCCCATCCCTCGCTACCCGAAGTGAGGAGAGAACAGCAGTCGTCCTCCACAGACGCGGCTTCACCTTCCTCGTCCATGACGGACGCGGCGGCCCTTGTCCGTCGGTCAGAGAGTCCAGCGAAGCGGGCGGAGAAGCTGGCAGCAGCAGCGGCGAGCACCTCGTGGTGGAGGGAGGTTCCGGGCTCCGCTGAGCACGGCGCTTTTCACGGCGCGGCACTGCAGCGGGCGGAAAGATGCAGCTTCAGTAAATGAACGCCAGGCGAGTCCGCAGAGTCACCGTAGGCATCAAATCACAGTGATGGCAGCCGCCATCGACGAGAGCTGAAGCTGCGTGATCCTCACCCAGGCAGGAAACACAAGCACGTGGTCCCCGTCGCTGAGTGGGGCTCTACACGAGCCACAGGAGGTGCGAGGCATCTTGAAAAAGACGCTCGGCTCTTTTAGTGGTGGGAAAAAATGTGTGACGCGACGGCGAACACACACACAAAACACACACACATAATGTAAAGGATATTCCACGCCGGAGAAGCGCAGCAGGGAACGCCGGCTGAAGGCGGCGATGAATCAGCGGCTTCAGGTAAGAGGCGCGTCCTGCTGAGGTGCTTGTATCTGACGGCTGTGGCGGCTCGAATCCAGTCCTACGATGCGTGTAGCTTCGTGAAGAATAAGAAAAACAGAGTGGAAGACAGCTATGCTCGTATTTATAGGCCAAGACCCCGCCCGTTTCGGCGGGAGGTGACGCAGAGGTCAAGAGTCACTCATTGGTCAAGAGTCACTGGCCTCGCATAGGCTGTGCTTTTCTGGCGGAGCAGCCAATAGGCGCGCGAATTGCTCCGCCTAAGGTTGTATGCTACAGAAAAGCGTTTTACAAATTTTACAAAATTAAGGATTAATTTTTAGGCTTCAATCTCGGAAAATAAATCTTTCCCGTAGCGTCTTTCGACGCAGTACGACAGAACTCTACGTAAGAGAACGATTTATATTATGAGGCTCGTTTTGAGGAAACTTAGGCGGTAGCTCGTTGTCTACGTTACTATGATTGGAAATGTGTCATTTGTGTTATAACAAAGTTTAGCTCACGGGAAGTTCGAATCTGTGAATATTTTGTCAACTTGACTGAACTCTTTGAGTTAAGTACTGACCGTATTTCTTCATATTTTAGTCCAGGTTCAAAATATTACTCTATGAACTGCTCCATTGTTAACGTACGGAGCTGTATTAAAGGGATACTCCACTTTTTTTGTAAATAGGCTCATTTTACAACTCCCCCAGAGTTAAACAGTTGAGTTTTACCATTTTCGAATCCATTCAGCCGAACTCCGGGTCTGGCGGTAGCGTTACCACTTTTAGCATAGCTTAGCATAGATCATTGATTCTGATGAGTCCAGTAGCATTTCTTTCAAAATGACCAACGAGTTTCAATATTTTTCCTATTTAAAACTTGACTCTTCTGTAGTTAAACCGTGTACTAAGATCGACGGAAAATGAAAAGTTGCGATTTTCCAAGCCTATATGGCTAGGAACTACTCTCATTCCGGCGTAAGAATCAAGGAACTGTGCGGCCGTACCATGGGTGCAGCAGGCGTAATGATATGACGAAGCACTTGCCGTCAACAAACCAACGTGACAACCTGCTTGCACAGGGAGCGTGCCTTGTAAGCATGGAGACATTTGTGAGAGACGATTTAGATGACATTTATACTTTGGTGCTGATCCCGAACCGTATTTATTTGGAAACCTAATTTGCCGCCTAAAAACTACACAAACTTAGTCCCGGTCATGTTGGAAGTTACCGAGCTGGGGACTATTTTCAGGTGCTTCGTCATTCATTACGCCGGCTGCACCCATGGTACGGCCGCACAGTTCCTTGATTCTTACGCCGGAATGAGAGTAGTTCCTAGCCATATAGGCTTGACACCTATTCCAAACATAGTAAAGACAACGAGCTACAACCCAATTTTCAACCCAAATTGTGAAAAAAATTAAATGAATTTGTTTTATTCCTTGGTGGAAACAATCTTTCATTCTGTAGTTGGTTACTTTTTTTTACACATCAAATATCTCTCTACAGGTGATGCTGTTATCTGCACACCGAGTAAATTCAAGTGTGTTGACAAGGCGTTAGGTAAGATCATCCCTGACACATAAAAACTGATGCTGTTTGATCAACTCAATTAATATGCTTTCTTTTAAGTTTATTCCCTCATGGTCCTACAGACCTGTATCCTTTTCTTTCGTTTACAGAAGATATTTTGAATAACTGTTTTTTTTTTCAAACTATGAAAGTCATTGGGTTCCAAAACGACACTTAACCAAGTTTTTTTTGGAATATTTTTCAATATATCTTATTGCATAACAGGTTTGAAGCATCATGAGACTGAGTGATTAATGAGTGCATTTACATGCTTTTTCTTTCACTGATTATGCTAAATAAACCGACAAGGCCGATAAAGGAAAATGTTTATATGACCACAATTAAGGTCCAACCTTACAAAATCCTTTGTCTTGTGCTGACTATCTTGACCCCTGGTAGAAGAGATGTATCTCAACGGGACCTTCCTGGTTAAAAAAAAAAAAAAAAAAAAAAAACCGTTTAGGAATAAATTGATCGACACAGATAGATTTTTGCCCATTACCCCAATTTCACCTTGCATGAAAACACCCTAACATGCATTCTTTGAACTTAATGAAGTGTGCATGTGTATCAGGAAAGCATCCCTACTGCATGCAACCAGAGCGAGTGTTTCGCTATATGGGAAGAGCAAATATATAATTACTCTGACTCTTTCTTGACCAAGAAATTATAAAAATGTGATTTTTTCATCTCATCTCCAAAGGAGAAGTGGTATAGTCATAGAAATTGAAATGATGAAAGGAGAATATGAGTCTGTACAAGTTTCCCGCTGACATTTCGGAATACTATGGGAATTTTAATGTTTTACTTACTTAGCATCACAACTCGCATAATAGACTACTCTGAGTGGAATACACGGATACTTACGTTTTGATGACACCAACCGAGAAATAACCAGATTTTTTTTTTAAGTCTTGTGTTGCCGGGTCATTGGTCTGAATGTAAACTGGAATTTTTGTAATAAAATGTTAATTGGTGTGCATCAATGTGATCATGCTCAATGACAAGGTTTAAACAGTGATCATTGACAAATCTATTGATTTCACTTAATTTAGGGTTTAAAAACACCCTAATGCATTTAAAACTATTGAACAACACAAAGAGCTCGATAATTGATGATAACTACAGTACCATTCATTACAGTAGCCTACTTGTCCGCACCAAGTATAATCCATCAATATTTCCTGTACACTTCTCCAGCTTTACTCCAGAAGAGCACGGGTGACTCATGTCCCTGTGAGACACCCTGTAATTTGACTCGGTATGGAAAAGAGCTCTCTATGGTTAAAATCCCCAGCAGGGGCTCCGCTCGCTACCTTTCTCGCAAATACCGGAAATCAGAGGAATACATTAGGTAAGTCCAATGCATAAATGTCCACACACACACACACACACACACACACACACACACACACACACACACACACACACACACACACACACACACACACACACACAATCTCAGGGGTAGTTTTTATTCTGCTGCTGAACATATTTCAACATTATAGTTTAAACCCTCAGACAGACCAAAGAGGAAACATACCCAGCATTTTTTTCATAGAAAGCCAAAAATGCTTCTGCAAGGATACCTGCTCAGCATTTTTGAAAAATGTATTTATTTGCAAAACATGCTTCTTTCACAAATTATATCTGCCTTTTCTAATAACTATAGCAGGATTTCTATTGTCCAAACTTCAGGATTGTTTCTGTCAGTTATATAATGGGATGAAAATTTTAATTGTGGTCCTCCATTCACTGGCTTAATAATAGAAAAAACTATTTAATAGACTGCTCTAAAATGACATTCTGTGGTTTCCACTAATTATTTTTTTTCCCCACCATTTTTGTGGCTAATCCTTTTCTTTCCATAATACAAATCATAATGGGCTAGTTTCCATACTTTTTCCCTGCAGGGAATTAACATTTTTTATTTTTTATTGTGCAGAGACAACTTTCTCATCTTGGATATTTTCTTTGAGGCCCTTAACTATGAGACAATAGAACAGAAGAAAGCATACGACATTGCTGGTCTGTTAGGTATGTTTGCAATCCCCACACACAACAATTTGTACTATAACGTCTCGGTTACATATGGTTACCCTCGTTCGTACGTACGTCGTGATCGACGAATAGGAATCTCGCTAGAGAGGGCAATCTACTTTGAGTGAAACTAAACAAGCCAATGCACATTGGCGTGCAATCATTTGGTCCCAGGTCCCAAGACGGTATGGAGGGGGGGTCGAGTAGGATTTAATTGTCTCGCCCCCCTAAGGAACCTGATGACCAAGTCGTGCTTTCCTACTGTTTTGCCATTTATGTGGTCATGATATGCTGAAATAACGGCATGTACTTTGGTGGTGGGAGACAACCTTCGCTCCAACCCTTGCTGCAAGAAGGAAAGCACAGACCCTATCGAACATCTTCGGGGGTCTTCTTGGCGAGAAGAACACTACTCGACGAACAGGTTCCACTTCAAGGCGTATAAACGTCATGTGGACGGCGCCCGTGCAGATGTGATGGTGTTAAGTACCTCTGTGGGTAAGTCACCTAGAACCTCCAGATCCCGTCCAAGGACCAGACATGGAGTTTGCAGAGGTCCGGACGCGGGTGCCATAGGGTGCCCCAGAAGATCCTTCCTCAGAGGAAAGGGTTTAGGGAGGTACTGTCACGAAGAGCATGAGTTCTGGGAACCAGGTCCAGGTGGGCCAATGGGGAGCCACCAAAAGAACCTGGTCCTCGTCCTCCCTGACTTTGCACAGGGTCTGTGCAAGTAGGCTCACTGGGGGAAATGCATATTTGCGGAGGCCCCGGGGCCAGCTGTGTGCCAGTGTGTCCGTGTCGAGTGTTCCCTCGGTCAGGGAGTAAAACAGCTGGCAGTGGGAGGTCTCTGAGGAGGCAAACAGGTCTACCTGAGCCTCCCCGAACTCTCTCCAGATCAGCTGAACCGCCTGGGGGTGGAGTCGCCATTCTCCCAGGAGCACAGCTCGTGATAGCTCGTTGGCCACACAGTTGAGTACACCAGGGACATGGCTCGAAGCGACCTCAGATGCTTCTGACTCCAGAGGAGGAGATTGCGAGTTGCGACATGCGACGGGAGCGTAGACCACCTTGTTGGTTGATGTACGCAGCGGTTGCAGTGCTGTCCGTACGGACCAGCACGTCCCTGCCCTGTAGCGGCCTTTTTAAGCGTCTCATATGAAGCAGCCCGAGTGGGGTTACCACTGCTGCTGCTGCCATATGCTCCAGGAGCCTCTGAAAGAATTTCAGTGGGACCGCCGTCCTGCCCTTAAATGTGTTTGTAGCATGGTTGGATGTTATGGAAAGAAGGAGGCGGGAACCGGCGAACATTTTACAGACTTTAATAAATAAAATAAACAAAAACAAAATTAAACTATAAGCCAGCAGTCCCTCGCGGACGACTGCTGGCTACAGAAACAAAAAATAAAATCAGGCCTGTTCCTCACTCGATCTCCACTGTCGTCGCTCCTCCTTTAATGCTTCCGCTCCTCCGTGAGAGATACGAGACCACCGAAGCACGTGGTCCCTGTGTTCGCATAACTGATCTCAAGAGTGTGCTAGTATGAGCCAGTCGTCGAGATAGTTGAGGATGCGAACACCCTGTTCTCTCATGGGAACAAGGGCCCCATCCATGACTTTCGTGAAGACACGGGGAGACAGGGACAGGCCGAAGGGCAGGACCTTGTACTGATATGCTCGACCCTCGCACGCAAAGCGAAGAAACGGCCAGTGTCGAGGAAGAATCGAGACATGAAAGTACGCGTCCTTCAGGTCGATCGCTGCAAACCAATCCTGTGGACGGATGTATTCGAAAATGCGTTTCTGCATGAGTATTTTGAACGGAAGTTTGTGGAGACTCCGTTTCAAAACTCGCAGGTCCAAGATTGGTCGTAACCCACCGCCTTTCTTGGATACAATGAAGTAGGGACTGTAGTACCCTGACCTCATATCGGCTGGAGGGACCGGCTCTATCAGTAGGACTGTGATCTCCGCACGCAAGACATGGGCATCGGCTGCTCTCACTGTAGTAGAGTGGATGGCCCGAAACTTGGGGGGACGCCAGGCGAACTGAATCGCATACCCGAGCCTGATGGTCCGAATGAGCCAGTGAGACGGACTGGGGAGCGCTAACCAGGCTCGCAGAGACTGAACAAGCGGGACCAAAGGGACCGCAGGCATACCCGGAGTGGGGCAGCGAGGTGGAACACTCTCTCTGGGAGGCGGCCCGCAGCGGGGTATGAGTGTGCTTTGCAACACTTACCTAGTTCCACGGGGCAGGAGGCGGCTTGAATGCGTTCTCGAACTTCACGCAGCTCCCCGCTGGCGATAGAAGAGGCAGATGAGAGTGGTGAGGATTCTCTCCTCCCACTGCTCTCCAGGCCCTCTTCCGGGGGAGGGAGTGGTGCGGTCACCATCTCCTGGAGAGCAGTCCCATTCATCTCCGGGTCGCCCGTCCTAGGGCCGCTTACCTCTAGCTTTGACACTCCTCAAATACCAGTCGTCCAGCCTCAAGGGCTCGGGACATGGTGAAGGGTTCCACATCAGCCCGATCCTGTTGGCGGCCCGGGAAAGCATAGCCATCATCTCCGGGTCCGTCTCGGGCACCGACATCACAACCGAAGGGGACAGTGCGCCGAATCGTCATCCGCAGAGAGATCTGACCCACCCTCTGATGCAGCGATCGACATCTGTTCATCGCGGGGAGCACCGACAGAAACGACTGGAACACACCTCGTGGATGGTCCAGCACGTTCCGTCAGCGGCTCTACTGTCTACGGAGCTTGAGAGGAATGAGGGTTCCTAGGGGGTTGGTTCCCCCTCTGAGGAGGGTTAGATCACGGCAGAGTCGCGGGGACTCCGCCCCTTTGCAGAAACGAGAGTCTCGACCAAAGCTCCGAGATGGTCATCTTCCCACAATGGGTGCATGACTCATCAACGAAAGCTGCCTTAGCGTGCTTGAGGCCCAGACACACAAGGCAGCAATCGTGACCATCCCACGATCCCAGGTAACGACCGCATCCAGAAACACACAGATAGAAAGTCATCTTTAAAAAGACGCGTTCTATCTGTGTAAGCTCTTTTAGGGACTGCTCTCGCTGGTGCTGAAGCACGCAGGGGAACGGCCACTGTGAACACAGAAAGGAATGTGCACCTGTCTGTGCGCTGTCTCTCTCTCACTGTTAGGGTCTTACCAGCTGTTAGAACAGCCTTTTTGTTTGCTCAAAGAAAACAAGGAAAAAGAAAGGAGAGAGAGAGAAAAAAGACATGCCCGCACCAGGATGGAGAGGTCCAGTGAAAACCAAAGCTTGTGGTTTTCACACTCTTAGTAGAAAGCATCGAAGTGCTTGGCTCCGAAGCAAAAAGCTGAAGTGCAATCGCACCTTCTGCTCATTATATACCCGCGTTGCGAGGCTGGACAGCTGATGCAAACGATTGCACGCCAATGTGCATTGGCTTGTTTAGTTTCACACAAAGTAGATTGGCCTCTTTAGTGAAATCATATTTGTTGGTCGTACGTCAAGAGTGACCGTTCTCAGTCGCTTTGGTACATTTCTTAGATCACAACTGAAATTCTCCAAACTACAAAACTAGCCTATCATTTTCCATTGCTTTGGCACAAAATTACCTTCGATGACTACATCTTTCAAATTCCATGAATCATATTTTTCTCTTAGATACAGCCACAACCATAATGTACCTATACAGGCCAATTTGTATATTCACATACTTTCAAAACTGTTAAACTTAATTTCAAAACCTATACAAAACTGAATAAGACAATTTCTACAGTAATACCGTATTGAAATCTAAAAAATATTAAATAAATCAAAACAATGAACTATTTCATTACCATCTATACAAAAGGAGATAACTATAATTGTCTGCTGCAATGTAAACATTGACCATGTAACATATGGTAAACTGCAGTGAATTTTAAACAGTAGAGAGGTGTCATTCAGGTTTTGTACAGAATTTAGAAGCGCCAATAGAAGCGTGACTTGAGACATGATTGAAGTGTTTCGGTATTTTTAATGCATTTTGGATGCAAAATTGACTGCTGTGCCAAGCTGAAAATTGGTAAGGAGAACAGTATGAAGAGTTTTGAAAATGTGACCTAATGAGAAATGGGTCCTAGCGGGGAAAAAAACAAACAAAAAAACAATTCAATCTCTAATTTATGTCATTGCTGTTTGGTTTTCATTTCCAGGAGACATTGGTGGACAAATGGGGCTCTTCATTGGAGCCAGTATTCTTACTATCCTGGAAATACTTGACTATATCTATGAGGTATGTGCCTTCACTTCATTGTGAGCGGATAGGACTGTCCCCTGACATTAACATAAACACACAAACATCTCTTTGTCCCTTCAGTCTGCTTTTAATCTTTATCGCTATAGGTGGCCAAACACAAAATCAAGCAACTCCTGAAACCAAAGAAGAGTCAGAAACAACAGAACCAACAGAACTTAATCCAAGAGCAGATCCAGAGAACAAAGAACCTGCGAGAACAGAACCTGCGAGCTCAGCTGGCTGCCGGAACTATAGCTACAGTCAGATTTGAAGAAGTCAAAGTCAAGGTGAGTCACAAAAGAGATTTGTTTAAATGGCTTCTAAACTTTGCACCTAATATCTGAAGATTTGCATTATGCGATTTGTTTGTCAACAGGCAGCTAATGACGTGGCTCAACCGCACAGTGCACATCCAACTTCAATGTTACCAAATCATCACAACGCACAACCGGTCGTACAGCAGGACGTTGCATTTTAAGGGACGCCTCTTCTTCTCTCTATTTATTTTTTCATATCACTGAACTTAAAATTGGGATCCTGAATGGACCCTGCACTGAATTATACATTTCTGTTCTCTTTTTTTTTCACTTATAAAAGCTACAGCCAAAGCCTAATCCGGAACCTCATCATGTGAAATCGGCTCAAACCAGTCACACCGCTCACACTCTTTCAAGGCAATATCAGATGAAGAAACCACATGTGCTTTTGTTGATTTGTGTGGTTTTTTTTACCCTTCTGGATGGACCTATCATGGGCCTAAAAGAAGAAAGATTGTGAAAATATTGCATTCACACATAAATATCCTATTTGACATGGACAAACAGGAATTTACTGAAAGTTATAAGGGAAACAGAGTTGAAGCAAACATGCATCTTTTGCTAAGTGCAGAAAAAGATTTCTGCGTTATACTTCTAGCGGAAATGTACAGTGCTTGTGCCATTTCACCTTTTCACATTTCTTAATAACATAATGAGACTTCTCAGTAGGAGAAAAGCTCAAATATACCACTCATTCTGTGAGTAGGTGTAATGCTCTTTTTCAGTCTTATGTAACTTTTCCATTGTGCTAGAAACAGGCTGTCTCTAGGTTTGAAACATGGAAAACACCACTAGAACACACTGTTTGCTGAGATCATCTCTAGTCAAAATAAATAAATACATAACTGTAAACACTATTAAATAATATCCTTTGTATGAAAATAGGTGATAGAGTTTTTATTTTGTATTCAAATACAAGCACATTCAAAATACAATATACACATTTAAAATTGTAGTAACATTTTTCTGAATATCCATCATTTCCATCTGGTCTAAAAAGGTGTGAAAAGGACTGGAACACAATAATACTCACTGCAGCTAAAACAGAAATGTCAGAGTATAACCTTAAAACCACCATAAGCTCTTCTTTGTTTTATTTCTTATATTTTTACGTCTTGAATAATGTATTGGAGACTGGTCACAAGCCAGAGCCTTCTGATTAAATATGCATAATACTGTATTTCCACAGATTAACCTTATACACGAGGACAGCATTTCAAGGAGAAAAAAAAACTGCTTTTACTGCCACCTAGTGGGCTTAATACTAAAACACCAACACCTATCATGTTTCATTAACACCACTTTGTATGAACTTAGTAACACCCGTTCAAGTCTGGTGGCTCCATAATGGGGAACATTCAAGGGTAGAAATGTTATATGGAATCATGCAATTCTGCAAATTACTGTGGAAATATTTGGTGAATAAAAGTTGTTTTTAACAAAATTTCACATGGATACACTGATGATGTGTGTGATTACACAATAATAATAATGACAATTTAGTCTTACTTACATTGACATACTTTCTACAAATAGAATTAGAGCCTCTTAGGCTCTTCATCTGAAACCATTTCTGTTAGCAGCAGCGCGGCCCACACAGTAAACATCTGCAGTGTGATGCATTAACTCTATAATCTCATTATAGCATGTCAGTTCCACAGAGCCCAACACCTGGTACTCTGCTCACAAACATCTTTTTGATAGAGGAAATATGGAAAGGAAAACAAACAAACCACCAAAACATCTCTCTGACATTATAAATATACTTAAATATTAGGTTCATGTGCAAAACAAAACAAAAAAAGTGTTTTTGTGTTCATTTGTTGGTTGGTTGCATATTGAGAAACATTGCACTGTGAAGGAACAGATTTAAAGGCACATATTTTTACATGGACAATATAGTTAGGTTGCCCAGACAGCCAAAGCTAACGGGAAAAGGAAGTGTGGGTGGAATACTGGAATGCATTTCTAACATGGGCGGATTCAGAAATCTGGAATAATACAAAATACATTGTTATACATTCGCCCCTTTCAGAACTGTCCATTTTTGTTGTGAACATTCTTCATCCTCTCTTCCCTCAGCTGCAGTCACAATAAAAAAATACACTATAATCACTGAAAAAAATTCTATTCACATTCTCTTTCCCAGCTCCGTCACTAGTCAAAAGTATACTTTGGTTTTTACATGTACGCTAGTTTATGCATATGCACAATTTTTTGTTTATGCATATAAACCAGTTAAGCCGATTTCATTGGTCAACTCAGTCACGTAGTCAGCTGTAAAAAAAAAGAAAGTTAAAACTTCATGGATTCAGTCGAGAGGTCAGAAATATCATCCAATCAGCAAACAGTAATAAAAAAAAAAGCTATTTATCATGATGTGCTACCAACGCTATACTGAGGTTATGTTTAGGGGTTAGTGTTTGTTTCAGCGTTAAGGTGTGGTCACACTACACTTTTTGTTCCATAGACTTCCATATGTTCATGCGAATCATATTAAAACTACTACAATGTCCCAAAAAAATGTAATGCACAGGTCTAGTGACCGCGGCTTTATTTAGGCAATCAGCACTGTGATTGACATGACCACTGAAAACTTTAGAATCTGCTGTGGGACAAAAATCGTTCTGTAGGCACAACGCATGTGGCAAATTTCATCATTAGAATAGCATGCACTGTGCATACAGTACACAGACATATCTCTGAATGCTTGTGCTTCGAATTTTGTTGCAGTAATTAGTTTGTCCACAAGGTGAACAAGGAAACAGGTGAAGTGTACTTTGAAAGGCTATAACTGCATCCGAAATTTCATGCTTCCCTACTATATAGTAGGCAAAAAACAGTACGTGACAAGAGTAGTATGTCCGAATTCACAATACTCATAAAAGAGTAGGCAAAAAGTACACAGATGACACAATAAACGCTTTACTATCCCATGAGGCCACACAATTGACCCTGGTAGGTCACATGACTGGCAACTTGGCGAATGTACTACCTCCGGATTACATTCATACTACACACATACTATATAGACCATACATTTTTTAGCGGTCAACTACTCAAAATAAGTACCTACTCAGAGAGTTTGTGATTTCGGACGCAGCCAATGAGTTGGTCTTTACGCATGCGCTACAGTAGCAT